>NW_022146194.1:1723010-2323010 GCF_002938485.1 Sitophilus oryzae | reverse complement strand
AATCTTATAGAGTTTTCAGTTATTGTTTCTTGTTATTTTCCTACTTTTATATACTTTTATATAGCCAAGGATTTCATTTATATCGGTCTTGCCCATTCGTGGACTCAAAACGCCTTCCGTCTTCCCATGAGACTCTAGTCTGTCACTCTGAGCCGCACGCGCCGCACTCGTCGCATTTATTCGCACCGGACGCAACGGACGCATCGTACGAATCGCAATATATTTGATATCATCGCATATTATATTCGGATTTTCTTCCCGCATTTTTATTTTAGTGCAATCCTCGAAGCGGGATAGTACGAAACTTCTGTTTTTTACGTTCGCTTCCCAAATGAGTAGTAGTTCTGATGAAGAATTATTTGCAATTGCGTGTGCATTTGAACAGGCCGAGCAAAGGAACAAGAAAAAAACGAATTTAGATCCATAATGGTAAATATGAAGAGGAAATTGTATGGAGAATTTCATTCTGCAACCTTGTTTGATGACTTGATAAGATATGAAGCAACGGAATCTGAACGGATTTCCGTGTTTACGATACGTCCGATACGTATGTATGTGCGTTATCTCATTTAAAATGAGGCAAATCATAATTTTCGTCCGTTCCGTGTGTCCGATATGTCCGTCCGATGCGAATAAATGCGCGCTTACCTTTATTCGCTATTTCGTTTCTTTTTGCCCCTACTACACCCGTATTTGCCAATCGAATTTCTCATCAGTCGCTTCCGGAGTCCTGTCTGCGGTGATAAGCGTGTTTTTTTATATTTCTCGACAATAAATGACAACGAACAAGAAATAATTATGAGCTCCTTGCTAGTTATAAGCTCACAATATTCGCAAAAATCCACATTATTTCCATATTTATTTGAGGATGAACTAAAAAATTTTTAATATTTCAATGTGAGCCATGAAAAATTTGCGAATTTTCTTAGCATATTGAATTTCTAATCTCTTCTTCAGCTACCTACGCTACGTAGAGTGGAAGGAATTGCGTGTGACGTCAGCAGCACTAGCCGCATTTACCGAAAATCATTCTGGCCCAACAATGCTGGCCGCATTTTCGTCGATGCGATTCGTGCGGCTCTGGCTAGTGTGCGCACCTTCATTGAAAGTAATGGTGCGTTTAGACTTGAGCACGCACGCACTGATCCTCCGCGAATGCTCAAGTGTAAACGGCTGTGCGCGCACGCTCACTCTGAATCTGCCTGTGCGCGAGCAGCCGCGAATGTGAGCTGTCTGGTGTCGGTTTTTGGTCCGTGCTCAAAGGAATTTTATGTGTGCGCGAACGCTCAATTTTGACCGGCAATTTGTTTTGTCTGCGTTCGTGCGTGCGTGTGTGAATTATGTTCTTTTTCTTTATTAAAATTATGGAGTGGATCAATGAATCTTCGTTATTATTAATTGAAAAATATGAAAACTTGCCTATATTATGGGATGTTAAACATTCTTTGTATTATTAAAAAATCAAAAAAAATATAACGCATGGCAAAACCCGTTAAATAAAATTAATATTGAATATGTCGATATTAATGAAATTGCTATTCTAAAATTTGTATCTTTTGTTCGTAATTTTTGGTGTTATTAAATTTTGTAAATATTTAAAGTCGGGCCTGGTCATTCTTGTAAAGTTTTTGAACTGATCATAGCCCTCCTCAGACACTAAGTTGTTGCAGTAAATTATATCGATTTCTAAAAATTTGGGTTTGCCACCAGCGACGATGTTTTCGATTTTTCTTCTTTTTAATAATTAAGGTGTGCATACCAATGACTGCAGCCTCGACTATTTCTTGGTCGTCCATTATTTCCGCCAACACAACTCTGCTGTGCGTGCACAAATGGATCACTTCATTCGTCGAAAAATAAGTTGTTAATTTGAACGGAGCCGATAGCGCGAACGAATGCCGTGCGCGCACGCTCAGCTCGTGCGTGCTCAAGTCTAAACGCACCATAACACAAACAGTATTTTTGTTCGGTCGATGCGGCGCGTGCGGCTCTGGTCAGTGTGCGCGTACCTTTACTTCCATCTATTAGCGCTTGCTCGTATATGGATATATTTGTATTTAACCGTAACTATTTTAGAAAGAATGTTAGGGATAGGAGTGTTTGGGCCCAAACGAACTTAAACCATACCCAAAATTCCAAACACACGTGCTTTGATTAAGGTTTGATTAAGACTTGATTAAGGCTTGCAGAGCTTCAGCATTTGCCATAAAATAGCGAGCAATTTGTTACAAAACCATACAGGGTGTCCCAGAAATAAGTGCAAGTATTTTAACTGGTAGGATAGTTCAACCCCATAAACACGCCGATGAGGGTTTTTTCCCGAAAAAAAAAATTTTGAAAATTCGAAATTTTTTGAAAAGTTTTTTGGAAATTTTTTTTCGTTTTCAGTTAAAAAATATGATTTTTTGATAATATAACAACATAGGTATTAGATAAATATGTTTCTTTTATCGAGATCTACAAGCCCTTAAAATACTAGCGCTTATTTCTAGGACACCCTGTATAAGTTACACAGGGTGATCCGAACGGTATTCCGGAAACTTCGGCAGCATATTCTGCAGACAAAAATAAGTAAAAAAGTTCGTATAAATGTATGTTCTAAAATACTTAGTTTCGGAGATACAGGGTATAGAAGTTCCATTTTTATTTCGATTTTTTCCAAATAATTTCTGAAGTAGCATCAATATTTAGATGAAAATTGGTGACTGGGAGTTTTTTGGCGTTAGAAATGTCAATATGACTCCTATTTGTATGGGGCGCCACCTACATGTGTTCTAATTGTTTTGAAGGGTAACAACTTTTTGTCCGTACCTGTACAAAACTACTGAGTGAAAAAATATAGTATGTCTCTTGGTAAAAATCGCTATGGGCAACCGTTCTCAAGATATTTAGAATGGAAATAGTCAATACATGTCATTATTGACAAAAAATAAACAGGTTGAGTGGATAGTTATTTGACCGAAATTGGTAAATTTTGAAAATTTTATTTTTTTAAATGAATCATCATGAGTTCTGTAACCTCCAGAAAACACTTTTCTTATATTTCCACCGTTCTGTTTGTTTCTTTTGGCGATAAAGAAAAGAGGAAAAAAGGCAAAAAGCTCGGGTTTGATGTACGAACGGGCGCGTCTCGCAGCCGCACTAAAGCTTTATTACGCAACGAAGAAAAAGAGAGAAAAGAAAGAAAGAACGAAGGAGAAAAAAGGAGGTAGAAAAGGCTTGGGGCAAATTAAGAGACATGCAAACTCTATATAGACGTCTGCGTCGGGACGCCACCCGTCTGGCGTCGCCGGCGCCGGCTGCGGCTAGGGACCAGACCAATTTACGACGCGTCCGCAATTTTTCCAACAGTTTTCCGATAATGTACCTTTTTATTTTCTTACAGACTTTCCGACGGTTGTGCTGATTCATATAGAGATAGTGATTTTAACAATATCCAAAAAAATAAATGTATCTTGGTTCTATTTCTTGCCTTTTATTTTTCCGTTTATATAAAGTACAGGGTGCTACAAATTAGGGGTGCGAGCATTAGTATCTCGATAAACGTAATAGATAGGAATATGGTTAAATTGGGACAAAGTTGCGCTTTGGGATGTTCATCAAGACGCCATCAAAGTTCTAAAAATTTCAAGGATTGCAGAGTTATTTTTTCCTGTCGTTATTTTTTAGAAAATCAAAAAACTAATTGCACATTCTCATAGCCACTTTTTTAGAACTATCTGATAGTATTTTTAGATTTCCAAATTAGCTGGTAATTTCTGAAATACAGAGGCCAACAAAAATTTCTTTAAATATGGACCTGCATTTTTTATTTCATATTTTGAAAGAACTCAGTCTCCTGAGTACAATAATATGCCACACTTTATACTTTTTTTTGTTTTGGGTACCTTAACAACAACAAAACTATTTAATTATTATTTAAAATAATTTCAAATCCGACTCTGGTTTTTTAAATTATTTAATCTGATTATATTCATTACAACAATATTGATCAGCACTAATTAATATTGAATAAGGAAAATCGAGGGAAAAGATATTATTTTTAACTTTTTTTATTGTGAATTTGAAATATCAGTGTACGATCTAATAATATGCATAATATTAATCGTAGTTATTATAAATAAATCTACAAACTACTTTTTAATGATCTTCATGTTTGAAAGGGTTACCACCCTTCCTATTGCACAAATTTATTATTCGTTCAATTTTATTTAAAGCTCGTTGAACATATCTTCTTCTTACATTTCCGAATGCATTTTGTACTTTTTATTGTAAATGTTGAAAAATATTAATTTGGTTTGGTTTGGATTTTATATTTTTTATTGCATTTGGTTTTCCGTATTCAATGTTTTACACTATATCGTTGTTAAATTTGGAGGCTTTTCAATATTGTAACGATGAATAGATTAAATATTTAAAAAAAAAACAGAGCCGGACTTGAAATTAGTTTAAATAAATTGGGTTCAAATGTCCGAAACAAAAAAAGTGTGGCATATCATTGTACTCAGGAGACTGAGTTCTTTCAAAAACTGAAATAAAAAATGCAGGTCCGTATTTAAAAAAATTAAGTTGGCCACTGTATCTCACAAATTATCAGCTATTTTGAAAATCTAAAAGTACTCTCAGATAGCCCTAATAAAGTGGCTACGAGAACATGTAATTAGTTTTTTGATTTTCTAAAAACTAACGACAGGAAAAATTATAATTGATATTTAAAGAAATCCGTTTTTTACAAAAAACTCAGCAATCCTTGAAATTTTTAAAACTTTTTTGATGGCATCTTGGAGAACATCGCAATTATACCAATGCTCGTCCCTCGCATTTGTAGCACTCTGTATAGTATTTTAAACTAAAAATTAACCAAATCGGCCAAGCTGTTCTGAAACGACGCGCCTTTAGTACCTTGCACCGTTTAATTTTTATTTATATGGACTTTAAAAATGGTGGAAAAGCTTTTCCTGTTCAATAAATGTATTCTTTTCCGAAAAACAACACAAATATATAGACGGACATAAATTAGTCGGTAGACCAGCCAAGACCGGATCTATTTTCGGCCGGAGAGCTGTCACCATATAACGCTCTTCCCGTAAGGATTAGGAATGTACCATACCCCCCAATTATATCGATGTTTTGTTGATTTTCATAAGCCTACATTTATAAGATCACAAAATATCGATACTTTCCTTTGAACCTTATAGATCTATTGTGTCCTCTTTATTGACTTATGTTATAACTCATCATACAGTCTCTGGGCTTTGACAGAAGCCTGTGTGTGAGACGGTTTTACAGAGATTACTTCTCCATCTCCGGTATCAGTCGTACCAAAGTTTATATCACGAATGGTTGTTGTTTCGGCGCACTTAGTGATGAGCTGTTCTGGTGTTTCCCCATTTTCCTCACAGAATCTGCATTCGCCTTTGTTTCTTAGATTCAATCTACTGAGATGTTCATTGATGAGACTGTCCTGTTAAACGCCCTGTGGCAATCTGAAGATTGTTATTACTTAAACCAAGGAAAATCTTTAATTTTTCTCGATCGCAGGCCCTGAGAAATTTCTTTAAGTGTCTTAGACCGTTGGAGGATTCCCATTCCAGGGTATGGATAGAGTCTTCCAGGTTCTTCAGTTCCTTCAATGAGTGCTCCTTTTATTTCTTATTTCTTTTTGGTACCCAATAATAGCAGAAGTAGGAAAATTTCTTTTCAGATCCCCGGAGTGGGAAAATCACTAGGTCCCCGCAGTAGGAAAATCACAAGGGGTACAACTTTGTTCAAGTTAGCAACCGATCGTTTAGAAGCGATGTCGAAGCATGATCGGTACTATGTTCATTGCAAAACTATTGTCGCTTTATTAAATCGGGTATTCTCGGCAAATGCTGCGAAATATGGTATCACTATCACACTCTTGCACACGTATGCGAAACGGTCTAGGCAGTCGCCTCGCCACAAAGCGAGAAATCAGAATATCGCTACGAATCGATATTGCTACTGAACATAGTGCCTCAAGATACAAAATTACTTTGCTATCGCTTTGAAACATGAACAAAGTTGCACCCCATCAGGTCCCCAGAGTGGGAAAATCACCAGAACTACAGTACGTCTATCCGCTACGGGGTATCCGTGAGAGGGGAAACGATATTCTCTCGATGTTTTTCGAAAAAAATTAGACAACGCGTCCCATCAATAAAAATTCAACAAATTTGCAAGGAGCCAATAAAATAAGTGGGCGGAGCGATTTGCGGTGACGTACTCGTCAAGTCGACGTATAAAATATATAGCTGTTTATTTAAATGTTTTTTGTCCGCATTCCCTTCATAGAGACAGATCCAGCAGACATACTGTACGTAGTGGCGAAATCACCAAACCAGGTCCCTGCAGTGGGAAAATCACTAGATGTGTAATTTATGTCAATGATGACAGGTATTGATAATTTCGATTCTAAATATCTCTAGAACCATTACCCGTAGCGATTTTTACCAAGAGACCTTTTTTACGTAAAAAAAGTCGTCAATGTATATTTTTTTACTCGGTAGTTTTATATAGGTACGGACGAAAAGTTATTAATCTTCAAACCAGTTAAAAAATATGTAGGTGGCGCCCTCTACAAGTAGGAGTCATATTGACATCAAAATGAAATTCCTCATGTCAAAAACCTCCTAGACACCAATTTTCATCCAAATGTTGACGTTACGTCAGAAATTATGTGGAAAAAATCGAAATAAAAATTAAACTTCTACACCCTGTATCTCCGAAACTAAGCGTTTTAGGACATACATTTATACGAACTTCGTTATTTATTTTTATCTGCAGAATATGCTGGCGAAGTTTTCGGAATACACTTCGAACCACCCTGTATATACACAGTTCGAACCACCCTGTATATTGTAACACTTTAAATCCCTGTAGTAATATTTATTTGCCTAATGTTGCCTTTTTAAAAATATCGATACAAAATATCGATACACGAATAAATATGAAAGTATCGATACTATAAAACTCGATACTATATTCCCATCCCTAACAAGGATTATCTTTTAATTTAGCCGTTTTCGAGGCACTTTCTGCCTTCGTTCAGCGCCGCCAACCGACTCACTTTCCGTAAATATTTGATCCTATCGGAATTTATTAACTGGATCTCGATTTATATCGCGCATTTATAAATAGACGGCCGGTTGCAGATTTGCGAAGAGTGCGAGAGCAAATAAATAAGCAACAGAGCTGAGTTGCGAAGAAGTGTCGAAGATTGGCAATTGCAGACAGAGAGATACAATAAGGGGAGCAGTCTTTTACACTCTATTAAGGTCCGTTTAGACTCTCAGTTAATTTGCGCAAACTGGTTTGCACAAACCAAACTGCACCAATATTAAGCAATCTTATAAAATTCACTCATAGTAAATGGAAATAAGTTTAGATTGGAAAGCGCCCATAAAGACAATGTAAATAGGTACTATCCGATTATTGTTACCATATGGTCGCTCTCCAAAGCTTTTGATAATTTCGGAGCGGTTCGGCTTTTTGGCAATTATGTCGCCATATATTATTTATTCAAATTTATTATTATTTTCTTTTAATTTTTTAAATAAAATACAGTGTGTTATCGTGATAAGAAACTTTACCCACGGAATCCGTAACAATATGTATAAAATACCTATGAAACATTGGAAACCGACGTTATGCCACGATCCACGTTGTTTTTTGCAGTTCACAGTTCAGACTGCTTTTTAAGTTTTTAATGCCACTTTTTCACAATTATCACGGGTTTGAGAAAGTAAAATTTAAATTAAACTCATACAAGATAGCAATAATTACTTTGAAAAATGGACGCTTTAAACACTTTTCGGCATTTTTCCAATGAGAGCGGTTTAAATTTTGGAAGATTCTGACTTGATTTGAAAATTATTTCTGTTCTTATTTGCGGTTGTTCTTTATTTAATAATACAATGTATCCTAAATTTGATATATTTAGATGTAGATTTTATTGCCTTAAATAAAAGATTTTCAAAACTTTATTTTTTAACAACAGTTTTTTAACTTTAATAATACTTTAAATTAGAATCGCCCTGTAGTATAAATTAATATATTTTTTTTATTTTTACTTAATGTCTATACACGATTTAATTACTAATAATTACATACAGTAGTGGGGAGATTCTAGCATTTTCAAACATGTCACTAAGTTACAAAATGGCGACCAAAGGCCAAAATTTGAAAAGTGCAAGTTGTTTTACTATGCAAGAAATAAATATCAGTTATAAAAAAGGCCCAAAAACTCGCGAGATTTAATATGTCGACCGGACTATAACAGTTTCTGTTTACACTTTATATACTATACTAGCGTGTACCAGCAGCGACTTCGTTCGCCTCGAATTAATCATTTGTAATGGTGATGATAAAGCAAAGCAAGAATTTCCATTAACATACAAACTGGATAAAATTTTCTCACATTTATGTCAGCATAAGAAAAAACAATATGGCGATGTTATTATATAACTTGGTAATATTTGAGGGGTAGTTTCATCTCGTTGGAATTTGACTTTCGAAAAATCCGTTTGGAAAAAATAAGCTTTTTACGTCAAGCAGTTTAAGCAGAATCGTGGTTAAGAAATTACCCAACTTTTTGGAACACCCTGCATGATTTTTTAAAAAATTTCAAAATATGTAAAAGAACCAAATAAATTATGCTTGTTCAAGCGTTTTCCCGAAAGACTAACCGTTTTTTAAATAACAAATATTGTAATATTTGAGGGGCGTTTTCACCCTCTTGGAATTTGAGATTCGAGAAACCCCTTCTTATCGAACCTCTACACCTCACAGTCAATCCGTTTGCCGAAAATCAGCTTTAAACGTCAAGCAGTTTAAGCAGATTCGTGATTACTCAATGGTCATATTTTATGAAACACCCTGTAAATTTTTTTAAAAAATCTTACAATATGTAAAACAACAAAATAAAATATACGTGTTTAAGAGTTTTTTCCGAAAAACTCACCGGTTTTTAAATGAAAAATATTTTAATATTTGAGGGATAGTTTCACCCCCTTAGAATTCGAGTTTCGAAAAATCCCTTCTTATCGAACCTTTACACCCTAAAGTCCATCTGTTTTCCAAAAATCAGCTTTTTACGTCAAGCGCTTTAAGCAGAATCGTGATTAATCAATGACCAGATTTCTTGAAACACCCTGTATACATTTTTAAAAAATCTTAATGTATGTAAAAAACAAAATAAAATATACGTGTTTAAGCGTTTTTTCGAAAACTTGACCGTTTTTTAAATAAAAAATATTGTGATATTTAAGGGGTGGTTTCACCCTCTTGGAACTGGAATTTCGAAAAATCCCTTCTTATCGAACCTCTACACCCTAGAATCAATCTGTATGCCAAAATTGAGCTTCTTACGTCGGGTGGTTTGAGCAGGATCGCGTGATTAATCAGTATGTCAGTCACTTAAAGATTTTATATATTAGTATAGATTTTATTAGTGCAGTTTGATTAGAGCAATTCAGTTTGAGCAAATTAACTGAAAGTCTAAACGGCCCTTAAGAGACAGTTAGGTCCCACCTACATAAAACAGGTTTTACCTGTCATTCCTACCTGTTTAATCAAAACGTGTCAAATAAAATTTTGCATGGAGCGAACCAACCAGTATCTAAGAAGGTTTTACCGAGGGTAGTCCTCCATCTCCGATATCAGTCGTACCAAAAGTTCTTGGTACGAATGGTTGTCGTCTCGGGACACTCAGTGTGATGAGGTGTTCTGGTGTTTCCCCATTTTCCCCTGAGTCATATTGACATCAAAATCAAATTCCTCATGTCAAAAAACCCCAGACACCAATTTTTATCCAAATATTGACGTTACTTCAGAAATTATGTGGAAAAAATCGAAATAAAAATTAAACTTCTACACCCTGTATCTCCAAAACTAAGCATTTTAGGACATACATTAATACGAAGTTCTTTACTTATTTTTATCTGCAGAATATGCTGCCGAAGTTTCCGGAACACAGTTCGGACCACCCTGTATATTATTCTACAACAAAATAAAATAAAAATTATTTATCACTAAAAAATAATTTGCAAATTGTTAATTCAGTATTTTTATTAATCGATAGTACCTAAGGAACAGAATATAGCTTGATTAAAAGATAATATCTGAATTGTAAGTACCTATCGATACTATCGGCATTCTGCAAGATTAACCTTTAGATGTAGATTGTAAACGATACCATACATACTTAATATTTTTCTATATATTCTCGAAATAAAACACTTATTTTGGTGTTAATAATATGCTTTTTTAATCTCGAAGATTTATAGATGGTGACAAGTTAAGAATCTCTGGTAAATTGGTATTATTAAAAAAATTAAATATATTAATACAAAGACTAATCTATTCTAATATATTATTATAAAATCCTCAAAAGTGACTGACATACTGATTAATCACGATCCTGCTCAAACCACTCAACATAAAAAGCTCAATTTTGGCATACAGGTTGATTCTAGGGTGTAGAGGTTCGATAAGAAGGGATTTTTCGAAATTCCAATTCCAAGAGGGTGAAACCACCCCTTAAATATTACAATATTTTTTGTTTAAAAAACGGTCAAAAAACGCTTAAACACGTATATTTAAAAAACCCTTTTATTTTGTTTTTTTTTACATATTTTAAGATTTTTTAAAAATGTATACAGGGTGTTTCGAAAAATCTGATCATCGATTAATCACGATCCTGCTTACAGCGCTTGACGTAAAAAGCTGATTTTTGGAAAACAGATTGACTTTAGGGTGTAGAGATTCAATAAGAAGGGATTTTTCGAAACTCGAATTCTAAGGGGGTGAAACTATCCCTCAAATATTAAAATATTTTTTATTTAAAAACCGGTGAGTTTTTCAGAAAAACTCTCAAACACGTATATTTTATTTTGTTGTTTTACATATTTTAAGATTTTTTATAAATTTATACAGGGTGTTTCATAAAATATGACCATTGAGTAATCACGATTCTGCTTAAACTGCTTGACGTTTAAAGCTGATTTTTGGCAAACAGATTGACTGTGGGGTGTAGAGGTTCGATAAGGAGGGGTTTCTCGAATCTCAAATTCCAAGAGGGTGAAAACGCCCCTCAAATATTACAATATTTGTTATTTAGTTTAACGGTTAGTCTTTCGGGAAAAGGCTTGGACAAGCATAATTTTTTTTTACATACCTATTTAGAATTTTTTTTAAAAAATCATACAGGGTGTTCCTAAAAGTTGGGTAATTTCTTAACCACGATTCTGCTTAAATTGCTTGACGTAAAAAGCTTATTTTTAGCAAACGGATTTTTCGAAAGTCAAATTCCAACGAGATGAAACTATCCCTAAATATTACCAAATTATATAATAATATAGCCATATTGATTTTTCTCATGCTGACATAAATATGAGAAAATTTTATCCAGTTTGTATGTTAATGGAAATTCTTTCTTTGCTTTATCATCACCATTACAGTACGTCTGCTGGATCTGTGTCTATGAAAGGAATGCAGACAAAAAACATTTAAATAAACAGCAATATATTTTATACGTCGATTTGACGAGTACGTCACCGCAATCGCTCCGCCCACTCATTTTATTCGCTTTTTGCAAATTTGTCGAATTTTTATTGATGGGACGCGTCGTCTCATTTTTTACGAAAAATATCGAGAGAATATCGTTTCCCCTCTCACGGATACGCCGTAGCTACAGAACGGACAGACGTACTGTACAAATGATTAATTCAACGCGAACAAAGTCGCTGGTACACGCTAGTATGATATAAAAAGTGAAACTTAAATAAGTGCAAATATTTTTCAGGGGTGGCAAATCTTGATTCGATATTCGATTGCTTCAATATTTTCTGGAAAATTTCAAGATAAATATAAAATTTTCAACATTTTTTTGCAAAAAAAACATCATGGGCATGTTTGTGGGGTCGAACTATACTACCAATTAAAATACTTGCACTTTTGAAACACCTTGTATAAAATGTTTTGCTTATTCTAAAGGAAATAATAACGTATAGGTACGATAAAAAAAACGGCGTGAGAGATGGATTGCAAATGAAAATCGCTGTCATTTTAAATCTAAAGGTATATAGGGAATGTAATCGATCGTCATTTCCTAGCCAACTTGATGCCGTTTTTTCCAAATCATACGGTAATAGTACTAAATTTACTAGACACTTAACTGTTGTTACTGTCATAATATATGTAAAAATCGGTCTTAGAACCGCACCGTTCGTAACCGTGTGATTCATTGACTAAGTAACCTGAAAATAGACTTCTATGTTTAGAGTCTGGTTATAAGGCGCTAGAAAAGGAGAGTAGTACTTAAATAGCGTCTCACAGAATAACGTGAAAAGCCGACATCCTACGAGTCTCTTCATGATTTCACGACGAAATTAGGTTTATGTTGTGTCATTCCTTTTTCAAATAGTCTGGCAAAGAAGAAACTTAGGTGACATTGAAACTTTCATAATTCTTTTTGTAAGTTACTTGTACTAAAGAGTAAAAGTAAGATTTTACATCCTTGTCATGGAACAACAGCACGACATAAGTTTTCAGACGGTCACCCGTCAATCCATTTGCATCGTCTAACGTCGCTTAACTTCAGTGATCTATCGGGAACCTGTGTTTTGAAGTAACTGGACCGTTGCCTTATAGCAAAATAAAGTTTTCTACGATCGTGCAAGAAGTAGCTATTTTTTACAGTACCTACTGTATTAAAAGTCAATTTTTTTACACTAGTGCAAAAAGTAACTTATTTTTTACACCAGTGCAAAAAACACATTGACTAAAGAGAACTAAAGAGAAAACTAGAGTTGAACTAAAGAGAAAAAATTATAAATTTTTGTAAAAAATTGTCAAATCCTGGAAGGTAAACCAAGTACTAGTACTGGACACCTCGCAGCAACATTCCGGAAAAGAAACAAGAATCCGAGACCTCCACAAGCAGAAATGAGAATAAAATTCAAAAGACTACTAGAAATGAAGTTTGTCCATCAATTACCTTAGTAAATTGTTCAAACTGCAATATTCCAATTAAAATCAACTCAAAAAGTTAGTTGGTAGTAATATTATTCTGTCAATTACTGAAAAAACTTTTTAATAAACGTTTAAATAAGAATTTCAATTCGATCGTAGAAAAAATATAGTGTGCACCATGTGCAGAAAGCATCCCATATAACATAACACAATCCTATAGATATCTTGAGGATATCCACCAAGGATATAGTAAATATCTTAAGGATATCCAAAAACCAGAGGAGGATATTTATGGGATATCCAGATGGGACAAAAAAGTCATCTTCAAGACATCCATAGGCAAGCCTTTTACGATTATTTGGGATATTTCTAGGATAATACAAGGATGATGTTGGGAGCATTATAGAATATTTTTAGGACTGTTATTTGACAATACTTACTTCGTCCTTAGTTTATAGTAAAAACGTTCGCGATTTAGTTTTATTTAGCCACATTTTGACGTTATTCATTGGATATTTTTATTAACAGCTCTAAAATATACCTACATATTATGTCAATGAATTTTGCGTCAAAATTTAGAAGTTTATTTGTATGAGTTAAGAGCTTTCAATTTATATTGTACCATCGAAAAAAAACGGCGTTCAGTTGGCTTGAAAATTACGATCGATGACATTCCCCATATAATTTTACATACAAAATAACAGCAATCTTCATTTCCAAGCCACCTCTGACGCCGTTTTTTTCGATCGTATGGTATTATACCAGATTATACTACCCTTTATGGAGTCTAGCAGCAACAGTTTACATCAAAGTTAGCACACTGTATACAGGTATAATTTCTAACACCACACATTCCAGAAACTCACAATTTAAACACAAAAATAGGATTTCTGTTTGAATAGATCAAACACGAAAATGGGTTTAGGAATAAAGAACAAGCGCTTTTCAACAAATTTTCACCTATAATTTGTCACAAATTTTTCATTGTGAGACCCTGAGTCGTTCGTCGTTTTCGACATTAGTTGAGGTTAGGATAGAATTTCTGCTAGAACAAGGCTAGAACTATGAGTATAAGAAAAAACTAAGTCAAACTCAACCAGTTTTGTTAGTTTCAGTCATTTTTAATCCCATTCAATATCGACAAACGACCGAATTCACCTCGAATTTCACTAAATCAAAGAACTGAATAATACACGATGCAAAAACAAACAACTGTCGAGATGGATTGTGGGAAATTTTTTGCGCGGGCGTTTTAAATTCTCTGTATTACTGGGAGTGGTCAAGCTCATAAACATCCAGATTATCCAGAAGATACCAACAGGATATTTTGTTGCCTTGACGTAATGTATATCTATCTGTATGGTTTATTGCATTTTATGTAATATAAAAAAGTAGTACATTATTTATTTTTCCTAAATATCTAGACGATATTGTTAGGATATTTTATTATCATGAGCATGTTTGGATATCTCAGCTAGATGTACGTTAGATATACGACAGAGATATCCATAGGATATTCTATTCTGAGACATCTACAGGATTTCAGGATGTCTGAAGGATATCCTATAGATGTTTTTATAAGATGATCTTATAATGGGACATTCCGACATTCTATGATATATCCTGCGGATATTGTGTGTTATATATATTATATATAAAAAAGGTGGCTGGAAATTGGATTCAAGTAGCACAAAATAGAAAGAGATGAAATGATGATATTCTGCCTGTCAAAAGTCTGAATTTTTGAAAAGTTACATTTAAGAATACACTGAACAATTCATTTAAGTAATGCAAAATTACTAAAAGCAACATCAAGAGTTAAAAGTACCCCAAAAAGTTTATAATAAAATGAAGAACTCAGATAAAACTATTCTGAAATATAAAATCCACTGAAAAACACTCCGATAAAACTGAACTTTACGAGAGAAGTTTTCAAGAAGGAGAATGTCGTAATGACAAGTAGATATATTAAACTGAACTTGTTAAAAATAAATAAAAGTCAAATTTATGGCAGACCTTGTGGATCAAAACAATTTTACAATACTCGTAACTCTAGCTTTGAATAAAAATATTAAGGAAGGAGTATATCAGCAAACTTAGGTGGAGCACGATGGGGATTCAATATGGCTGATTTAAATTCCTTTACGTCACTTGTAAAATAAGACAAAAACGCCACTTTCATAATTTATGTATTTTTATTTTAATAATGCCGTAAAAAAATAGCTATCAAGTATCAAACGAAACATAAAATAAAATATTAACAAGTACTTAAAAATAAAAGAGGATCTTATTTGCTTGTTATTTTGAAGCTGGTAGTCTTTCAAATCTGGACTGTGTATTTGAGATACACATAATCATATCGTTTTCAAGTACAAGAAGATTTCACAGTTTTGTTTTAATGGCAGTCATACAGCATACACGATAAACTGAATTCACATAAATATGATGTTACAAATAATGGAACCAAACAGTTTCGCCAGTGTAAAAATGGGAACGGAAGTTTTATTTTAAAATTTTGTATCTTTTGAAAAATGTGATAGATTTAATTCAGAGGTGAAAGAATGAATAAATACCAGCAAAATTTTAACAGAGCTGGTACAAGTATAAGAACTTGACAACACTGTTTCCGATATCCTTCAGTCCGTCCGCCAAAAAAAATTCCCATACAGCCACGGTACGTACTATGTACGTAATGTTGGGACGAACATCAGGTCCCTGGTACGTACAAGTACGTACAGGTACGTACTATGTACGTACTAGGGACGCACATTTTCCAACGCTATATACGTCCCCGGTACGTCCCTGGGATGTGGTAAAGTACGTACTATGTTCGTCGCATGTACGTACATTTTATGTTTTGTTCCGGACCAAAACTGCATGTAAAATGATCGAAAGTACGTACAATGTACGTACTATGGACGTACATTTTTCAACGACGTATACGACCTAGGAATTTAATTAGAAATAATTCAATGGAAGTCAGCTTAAAATATTTATTAATATAAAAACTCAGGTACAGGGTCATCCCTTATGTATTGATACACCCGCAAGTCTGGCTTCGGTCCGGCAACTACACCCTTAGCGCACTCTGTCTTTTATTGGATGTTGATAGATATTTTATTTTTTTATTCTCGAACTGCTTCTAACTAAAAAATACAAAAATAAAACTAAGTATTCAAATATCTAATTCTTGCCTCTGTTTTGAAAAAATTGAATGAGTCGATTCTCAATCATTCGAGGTTGTGACTGTGCTAGGTGAAATAGTCACATTATATTATTACATTTTACACAATTAACTTACCTTGAAACAACGAGCAACGAAGGCAACGACAAAAGAAAACAAGGCGGAAGCCAAACAACACCCGGCCACCATGACACATGACACCCACTCACACAACACTATCGAAAACTGGATCGGAGTAGGTGCGCACTCAGTGTATTGTTGTTTTTATTTTTTACGTTGATTAATAAAAGATGGAACTACACTGAGTGCGCACGTGCGCTCTAGCTCTGCCAATCGAAAACGCCATTAGAAACCGCCCGACTTCCGATTCCGACAAGACTCGAATGTGAACGAATAGCTTAGCGGGAAATTTAAACTTTAAACATAGGACTGCATAATTTTCCTGTTAGGCTTGATTGCATTATATTATCTGACAAACGGATCTAAAACAGCAAGAGGAATTCGGGCAAAAAAAGTCGACGTTGTCACGTTTAATAATAGAAAAGCAAAGTTGCTCAATATTACCTGTAAATTGAATATATTTTTGTTCTTTTCAGCATACATAATTATATATATGCTAATATCTTGACGTTGTTCTTATTGTATTAATGTATATTTATCTAATTAACTGATCTTCATTCTGCCTATTATAAAAGGTAAAGTATTTCCTAAAAATAACGCCCGCTTAGGGCAAGCTGGCAACGCTGACAAAATTTATCATGGCATCCCGGTTTCAACCAATCTGATTGGTCGAGATTCTCCAAATACGTTTTAATTAAAACGTATTTGAGATTCTCGCACGTCATTACCCCCAACTTTATGTCCCTCTCTAGGAATAGTAGAAACAGCCACTACTACTGAAAACTCCAGTGGCGGTGTATTATATTGTGATTTATGCCTTTAACTTGATTTCCTGCTTATTGTAATTAGTACACGCGTTTTAACAAATATTACTATATTTGGGAAATGACTGAAAATGTAGGTACATTTAAAGTAAAATAATATTATAAACTTTACTGGAAAATATTATAAAAATTCCTGATATATTTTTATGAAACACCGCACGCTCCTGGATATTTTCTGAATGAAATCGGTCATGATTTCACAAAATTGCGATCCCCTTACCGTTGCCCCGTTGTTTCAGATCCGTTTGTCAGACTGTATATTGCATTTTTAACCCATCAGATTTCTTCAAAGGCTGTCATGCATTATGATCATTGGATAATTTAAGAAATCATTTTTTATAGCGGTCGGCTTAGATTTATTAATAAAAGAAGTAGAGGTAGGTTAGAGTGACTTGAATTATCCAGTCCATTCATTATTATTGGGTATATCTGACCAAAATAATCCAGTCATGCTATTAAAATTAAATAACATTTTGTAATGCGTTTTCAAAAATTTTTAAGATACGTACGTAGTACGTACTCGCAAGTACGTCCGTAGTGTGTGCGTACAGTGCGTAGTGTCCTACTAAATAGTTCGTACATGGGGCACGTACTATGTACGTATACTTTTGTACGTACATAGTACGTCCCTAATTGGTCCCGGGACGTACCGACGTAAAATGGACATAAAATGTACGTCCCTGGGACGAAGTGTGCTGTATGGGTTATGGAAGGAAGGGATATGGAACGGAAGGGAAACGGAACGGATAGTGTGCATTGTCCTATTCATTTACATGATATAATATTTTATGTAAACGGAAGGGAGCTGATATGGAAGGTACAGTGAGAATCAACCTCAATACCGCCACAGAGGTATAGACATTTTTTGTCTTTATATTTATTGGTATTCCAACATGTTGACAGATATCGTTTACGAATTGAGTACCTTGACCGACCAATAACAACACTGCTTTGGAGTAAAGTACCTCTCACAATAATGATTCCGCTATTGCTTGTTGGTACACGAGGCGCGCGTTTGATTTTTCGTCTCTGTCGACATCTAATACCGTCCGTCGACACTAAACATAGCCCAGCGCTATTTTAAGCCTCTCCTAATTCAATAATCGTCCGTTTTTACCCGCCTTGCTCTCTTTTTCCTAGACATTGAGAAGAGCGTACCGCCGCACCGTTATATATTGTTAAGTATCTTTCGACGCCTCGTCACATGCCTAACCCTCGTTTGAAGGGTAGTAGTACCATCCGTGGTGGTACGGTGTCCTTTAATATTAAAAAAGACGCAGACGAAAAAAAGTTCATTTTATATTATCAGCAAAAATCTCTATTGTATTTCATGGTTGCTATATGTAATACAAAAACCTATTAGAGGTAGAGGGAATTATGGTATCTTAATTCCCGGTAATAATGTCCCAAGGGAGTTATGATTCTATTTATCGGTAGCGTAACCAAAACCATATAAGCTTATATTAATTTAGTAAGAAATATATATTTTTTTTAAATCCCGTTTTCTAAACATTATTTCATGCATATATTATTCTATTCATTATCTCAATGCAACAAAACTGAACCAAAAGTCGACATAAATATAATGAAAAAGTTCATTAATATAATGAATTAAATCATCAATTTTGAACCGATGAACGATTTCATTGGCACAATGAAAAGTAATTCATTAACTCTATGAACTTTAAGTTCATTAAATCAATGAACAGTGTTCATTAATTTGAAGAACACAATCATTGGTACAATGAACAGATTTCATTAATATAATGTACCTAAATCCTTATATTAATGAACCGTTAGCATTAATACAATGAAATAATTTCATAACCTATTTAGTTATACATTTAAAAGTCGACACTATTAGTAACTCTTGTTACACCGTATAATCGATTATGAAGATCGCTGTCATTGATATTAAATGTCATTGATAGTCATTTCCCAGCCAACTACCTGAAATTATTCTACAAGGTAACAAAATTACTAATAGTGCCGACTTACTTACGAGCACAGTAAATTTCTCCATTCGGGATTATTAATAAAAAACAAGTGCAATAAACTAATAATAATTTATTAAACGCGATATAGCATATACAAATTAAAAATTAAAACAATCGAATCGACGAAGAGAATAGTAATGTTATTATTAATTTTAGGGTAAATTATAATAAGAAAATTAATTTACCAGTCGATATCCTGAGGGATTTCTATAAAAAGACCATTTCTTCATTATATTAGATGTATCCTTAGACTTGATAACGTCTAGATGAATTTGCAACAGGTTTTCCAAGTCGCATCAAGTGGGTCCGATGTTAAATTGTCGAATTTGAGGACTTGAAGGCAGATCTCAACATCTTCTTCCGGTTCTAAAAGACGTATATCAAAATAATTAAAATGCCAAATATTAAAAGAACATTCGAATTTACCATAATCAGTTCCTATGCTATGTTTTTCTTCTTTTTGTTTTTTATCTTCTGAAACATATTTGGAAACAGCTGTTTTAATGAATACCCATACCAGAGAGATCTCACACAGCGGAATTTGATTTGACAACACAACAAATTAACTACAATACGATAGGACTTTTATTTAAAATATTTAAAATATTGAAGAGAACACTTACCGCTCTAATGAAACTAAAGCCTCACTGAATAACTCAACCACACAGACGTTATTAAAGGGCCAAAGTAACCGATCAACATGGCGGACATTTAAGCCCTAATATTTTATTCATGATATTAATAACCGCGTACATTAATATAATGTAGTGTGTTCGTTGTATTAATAACATTGTTCATTGTCACAATGTACAACTCATTAATCAATGATTTAGTACATTAATATAATGAATATGTGTTTATTAAAGTTTCAGCACTAAAATAAAGAATGCGTTCATTGGGACAATGAACGCGTTCATTTAATTAATGAAAATCTTACATTAATTTAATAACCAGATTTTCATTATATTGATGAAATTAGATTCATAGTATTAATAAATCGGACATCGATCTATGATTAACAAATCATTATATTAATGAAAAAAAGCATTGTCCCAATGAAACAACAGTTAATAATCAATGTTCATTAATATTATGAACAATATTTTTTTCAGTGAACAATTGTTGATTGACTTCTGAATCCTCTATATATTATTTTGGAAAAATATTTTTTACGTAGCGATTACAATTATTTTTTATTACAATTAGATTGACAATTAAAATACTACATTATGTTTTAATAATTTATTTATTTACAAATTTGTTGTATTTATTTACAACGTCTATTACTGAATCGTAAAGTAATCTTTTGACATTTTTGGCAAATATGAAATCGAAATGATTGAACAATTCCCATTCTATCAAATGCGCTTCTGGCTTAGTCGGTAGTTGATTCATAAACTTCTCCACATCCTAAAAAAATATTAAAATTCTTGAAAGAACACATTTTTCGCAAAATATTAATATTAAAAAAGTTTTTCCTCTTGTAAACATAATCTGGAGACATACTATTAGTAGTATTTCTTTATACTTACTAAGACATCAACCAAATAGTCATTTTTGCCATAATAAGTAATGATTGGTGCTGTGATTTTCGAAACGTCATAGACAGGTGACGTTTCCCTGCCGTACTTCTGGGAATTCATCAATCCGTAATCAAACTGTTTAAATTCTCCTAAAAATTGCTAAAAATAAGTATATATACAATAAACAAAAGCGTAAGACCATTTTAGATTTTTTAATGAAATAGATTTTGATTTTTAACTGATTAAGTTTATACAGGGTGAGTCTTAAATGAGTGCAAATATTTTTAGGGCTAGCAGATCTCGACAAAAGAAACCATTTTTCTTTTTCCGTTTTTCAAATAAATCCAAAATAACCGAGTTTTTTTACTTTGAAAATTCCCAATAAAAATTATTTTTTGCAAAAATTTTGAGAACCACTGGATCTCATCTGAATCTTGTAAATTTAATTTACTACCTATGTTGGCATATTATCAACAAATTATGTTTTTTAACTAAAATCATTTTCCAAAAAAATTCTAAATTTTCATTTCTTTTCACGAAAAAACCTCATAATCGTGTTTCTGGGCTAGAAATATAGTACCCCTAAAAATATTTGCACTTATTTATGACTCGCCCTGTACAAATTATAAGTATCGTTTTTGATACGAAATATTAAGAATATTTAAATTTAAAAAATAACCACTTATTATAATAGTATTAAATAGGTATTTAACATTTATGAAATACCTGATGTTATTGCTTGTCCAAAATGTATGAGCTCTTTGACAGAAAATCCGGCAGGCGTATACGATAGAAGAACTGTCAGCAAAAACTAGAATTAAAAATTATATTTAAATATTCATTTTAACAAATTATGAAATTGTGTAGAACTCAGACATACAATATACATAGGCAACTCTTACTGTACAAAATGAAGGTACCTAAGATAATATAGAGACTAGTGTCTTCTCCACCATTCTAGAGATTTGTTTTGAGATTGCTCTCTGTTTTGTGGACATTTTTGTAACTGTTTCTGCAATGCCGCAGTAGGATTCTGGGTCTATGAATGATACTGACAAGCCTTGTTTGGCCTTTTCCTCCAATATTTGGGTTTCAGTTATATAAGGTTATTTAACATTCTTATTTAATTGATATTTACTATTTTGTTAGTAGATAATCTATAAATACTTACTCTGTCCAATTGTGGAAGATCATAGCCAATAATTAGCTCCAATATATTAACACAGATGTGATGAAAGGGACTAATGATGTTGCAAGCTTTCTGAGCAAATACAGATATCCATGGATTCCAAGGTATCCCATAGATGTTATTCCCATACAGGAAACTCTAAAAATCGAAGACTGTAGTTAGTTTTGACCATCACTATTCATAATTTGAAAATTTAATTAAAAAAAAGATATGCATAAAACCTAGGACAAATATAGAATGATATCAAAAGAAGATTTGATAATATATAAAGTTAAAATATTTGTTTGAAAATCGTAGAAAATGATGAATTATTATATAAAGTATCTTCTTAGACAGGCATAGTCTTTAATTTTAAATTTTTACAAGTTTCGGTCAGATAAAACAGACGCGGTTACCAAGTTTGATTGATCTGAACCTAAATCATAAATTTACGTAGCTTATACCATCCTAGACACTTCATCTGCGTGGTCTGTATATTAATGCATGCAACAAAGATAAATATAAATGACTGGCTGACAGACAGAGACACAAAATAAAAAGCGGCATACAGTAGAAAACACCACGGGTTTCAATACTAATACTAGAAGGAGCAAGCTGTCAGAAGCATTATTACAGTTAATGACTGGTAATTCTCTACTAATGAACTTGTTAAAAAGACGTTTCAGACCACAATGCGAAAAAAATAGAATAAAAAGGCTAAATTAAATACAGATCTTTGTTTTTGATGCTCGTTTAAAGTCGTAGGACGCTTATCGCTCACTAACCGCTTTTTATAAGCTATCAAGTAGATCAAGTAGACTTTCATTTACCTCTACTTCCTGTCTATACTGTGTCATCAGCAAAATCAAAGGACTCTTCACATGTTCCAAGTAAACCACAGGACTCAACAAAATCATACTGTAAAACTTTTCATTATACTCAGGTCGCGTTGAAGTCAGTACCATAGCCTCTGTAGTTCCTTGAGAATGACCTATATAGGTTATTTTCTCTGATTTTGTTGTTTCTATCACATAATCTATAGAAGCGGGAAGATCGTAGTATCCTTTTTCGTGAAAACTGAAGTCCCAGAATTGACTGTCAGTGTCTGGGTTGAGGGTTTTGTGTTTCATCGAGTGGAGATTTCCTCGGGTATTGGCTAACCATACATCATAACCTAGAAGTAAGAGTTTTTTAATAAGCAGCCTAGAAGCAAAGTCGCCCAGGATTGTGGGCTTCGTCCAGGACAGATGCAGAGGTAGCCAAGAGTATTTCTGCGCGATTCATTGACAGGGCCGAGTACAGTATAAAATGTAAGAGATACCTAATAGTCAGGAAAAGTATGCTAAAAAACAAGAAAGAATTTTATTACCTTGATCTGCTAGAATCATTGGTAACGATCTGGTTGGTCCTAACAATAGCCAATCTCTTGAAGAGCACATGAAGCAGTGTTTGAAAAATACGACTGGTTTTTCAGAGTCAGATTTTGTGTCTCTTCTTCCGTGTGGTATACGATGCATGGTGAGGATGTATCCGTCTTCCGTTGTGACGTCGTGACATTCCAGAGGGTAGTGGTATTTAGCAAGAAACTGGGGCTAAAATAATGTATAGAAGAACATTAGAAAAAATTATATGGGTAACTTTTCTACCAATCTTAAATGTATGTATAATTTGCAAAAGGGCTAAGATATTTGATTTTGAATATTTTATTTATTTTAGATGAGTGGTAAACAAAAAGTGTAGAATGTTTCTAAGAGACCTAACATCGGGCATAGGATGGGTAAAAAAACTTCTATTTTTTTCACTTTACATTCTGAAAAAATGGTTGGTAGACACCTCAAAAAAATTATCTCCAAGTATGAGCTCTTAATTTTAATAGAAAGGTATTCCGCCTTTCAATTTATTTCTATTTTTTTCCTTAATATTAGAAAGAAAAATTCAAATTTCGGTATCTACTATTTACAAAAAAAATATCTCGCTTCATATATTTAGAGAAAATTGAAGTTTTCTTTTTTCTTGTGAATTTTATAATTCGTTAAAAAAATCATTATGATACGCCTAACTTATAGTTTTGTTGGAAATTCAATGCTCTACAAAAATGGTTTCTTATGATTAGTCGATTATAAATTAACCGTTTAAAAGATATTCATCGTCTAACTTCAATGCATAATAATTTTAACAGTTCTTGATTGATATAATTCGAACAAGTCCAATTTATTGTAAAAATTTGTACAAATTTGAGTTTTTTCTATTTTTTTTTCGCAAAAAAAACTCATGGGCTTGTTTCTGGGGTCGAACTATACTACCAGTTAAAGCTCTTGTACTTATTTTGGGGACACCTCAGTGGCGTAACTATCGATGTGCCCTTGAGGGGCCCAGGCCGCATTTCCGTATCTGTCACATGCTATCGCGAATCAAGCAGAATCCTTCTGTTTCTGATGAGGATATATATGAAATGGGTGAGGTTCTATACCTTAAATACCCCGATGATATTACCTATACCATTTCTTCTCAATTACTCTCCTTCAGACAATGTTTCCGAAATAGTTTATATGAAATCAATTGAATTTTTGAACTCACTGCATTTATTTTAATTAAAAACCTTTCATCGTCTTCTAGTTTCAGCGAGATTTTAACAGCGTGTCATATTTTTCTCACCATACCTGTTTCTGTGGCCTCGGCTGAAAGATCTTTTTCCGAATTAAAGCTTGTCAAAAATAATTTAAGAAATACTATGGGCGAAAAACGATAATCATCTTTGGCAATTATTTCAATAGAAAATGAAGTTGCCCGTACAATAGACATTGGTAATATCGTGTCAACTTTTGCCCATGTTAAAGCAAGGAAAAAAGAATTTTAACATGTTGATGTTCCTATTTACATTGTTTATTTTAATTTTGTGTTTTGTTGTTGTTTTTTGTTTTGTTTTTATTTATTTCTTTATTTATTTGATATTTTATATGTTTTGGTTTACCTATTCTGTGTTGTAGTAATAAATAATACTATATAAAAATTAATTTGATAATGTTATTTCTAACCGAAAATATGAGTGCATATTATTCAGATTAGTATATAAGTAGTAAAATATGTAGGTGTAATAAGGGGCCCGCTAAAATTTTTGCACACAAGCCCGTAAATCTGTTGTTACGCCACTGGGACACCCCGTATAAATACTTACGACGTTTAATTTTGTATCAGGATGCATAGGCACAAAACTTGAAGATTTCTCTAAAAGCGTCCACGCTAGGCCCACCAAATTTTGAAGACTATTATTCTCAAACTTTACTGCGCTCACAGATGAAGAAGCAACAAATAATATCGTCCACAGTATCTGCTTAACCTTCATTATCTATCATTTATACGCGCTCAACGAGACTATTATTACACCATTTTGTTTTTCACGCTGCTGTTCACAGTTTGATCATTTTTTCCAAAGAACAATCGGTATTTATACGTGATTTTTTGTACAAAAAAAACGTTGTTTCAAGTGAAGCGGACATCGGTTGATTGATTTAAAATAATTGCGGTGAAAAAATTGGGAAAATCAAGTCACACTTGTTTGAAAATTATTTTTACGAATGTACAGGGAGTCCGAAATAACATAATGTCCATCAGTGACCTACGCACCATTAAATCTTGGTGCGATTCTAATCTCCTATGCCTCAACCTATCAAAAATTAAAGTGTTGTCATATAAAAGTACTATACAACCTTTTGTACTTAATAACACCACTGTTGACGTCGTGGACTCTGTGTAGTTCTTAAAACTGGTTGTTGACAACTCGTTAAATTGGGAATATTGCACATCGAAGCTTTATCAAAGAAACTATAAGCGCTGCCTGTTTTGCGCTAAGATCAGTTTCTAGGAACCTAACTTTTCAACCTCTAGAATAGTCTATTATGCCCTTTTTGAGGCGCATCTTCGTTATGCTCTTCAATTCTGGGGTACTTGCTGCGCGACAAAATTTGATCGTATTTTCAAACTCAAAAGAGAGCAATTCGATATTTATTGGAACTGAACAGAAGAACTCACTGTCACAATTTCTTTAAAAATTTCAAAATACTGACTCTTCCTTCTTTATTCATTTTTGAATCCGTTTGCTTAATCCGCAAGCACATATCTGCTATTCCCGAAAGGCCATTTCACAACTATCCTCATCTTTATCTGCCAACCCCGAGCTCAGAACTAGTTAAAGGCTCAATAGTTTACAATGCCAAAAAAATGTACAATCATCTGCCTTTGAATATCAAGTAGCTTTCATTCTTTCCCGCATTTCGCAAAGCTCTGAAATCATACTTACTGGAGAGAGCCCTATATGCGGTAAACGACTTTTTTGTTGATGTTTAATCTTGAACAATTGCGAATTTTAAAATTTTGATCATCTCACACACTGGTTAAAAGTCGAGTGTTTAATATTTTATGATATCTTTTAAGTGGTTATAACCATTTACAATTTTAAAATTGTAAAATTTTTATTTATACTTTTTTTGTGTTCTGCAATGTATGTATACTAATATGTGTTCTATTTGTGATTTTGACGTATTTGTATTGGACGATATTTTTTATTATTTGTATATTTTTTTTGCTTAGGTGCTCTTAGGTTTGTTTTTTAAATGCTTTATCGATGAAGCTATTTTGGCTTTTTTTACAATAAAGCTTTATTTATTTATTTATTTATTATTTATATATTTTTTTAAAATATTCTTTTACTGCTTGTTGAAGATCCTGAAACCACGCTAATGATGCTATTTATCTTTAGACCTTTTTGCTGCAATCTAAAATCTAATATATTAAAAATATTCTCCAAAGTATTTCTGAATAGCTTTGGAGAAACTATCAATTATACCATTAAAATACCCTATTTAAAGTTTATAAATGACCCACCCGGTACATTTTAAAATATTTTAAATCACTTGTGCATATAAGAGTCACACAGACTCATTAAATTATGTCAGTGGTTCAAGGCAAATATGTTTAACAATTTTCAGTTTCTTATTTAGTACTAAATTTAATAATGCAGTAGTGCAGATTAGTTTTACATAATAATATAAGTAAATTTTCATTTTAAATTAAAATGAAACATATAGAAGTCCTTTAACACGATAGATGTTATGTAGGTAGGTGCATTCAATTAGTTTTAGCAATTATTTACATCAAATTTGTAATGAGTAGACAATCAAATCACTCGTCATGGTGTTTGTTGTCTGTCTATTGTTTATTTTTATCATTTTTTCAATTTTAGCATGGGATAAGGCAATTTGGAATACCCAATATTTTAATTACAAATAATTTGTGATTAAATTATATTTTTATATTGCTGTAATTCATCGGAATTAAAATTGAAAGTCATAGAATAATTGTCCTTTTGATGCAAAAATATACACTTTACTTTAAAATGTATACGTTATATTTTTTTTTGTTTAAAATCTTCCCCATATCTTCCCCTTTCAACACATTGCCTCTAATGGGAATTGTCTTGATTGAAAAACATGAAACATGTCAATGCCAATAAACAAACCTAAACCAGCAATATTTCACAAATATTAACCTATATAACGGAGCAGTTAAACGGTTTGTTACACAATGCCATCACTAAGTTCTTTTTTTCCTCCAGTTCGAGACCCATAAATATCCATAAACATTTTTTTCTCACCGAAAACTATCCTACCCAGTGGCGGAGCGCGTGGTACAATACTTAGAGGATTATTTTATTTAATATTGAGTAGATGTCCTATACATGCATACTGCCATTACTCGCTAACCAGTATTTGACACGCATGAGCTTTTCTGTGACTGAAAAGCCCGATACGTGATGTTATCTGTCTACCGCACTCCAGACATTCAAAAATCTCATTGCTTTGTTGCCTCTTTACTTTTTGGTTGTCGTTGTTAACTGACTTTACAATTTTTCTCCATTCCATTCTATCGTGAGCTGCTTCTTCCCACTCATTCTGCTTGTTAATACCCTTTAAGTTTTCGTGGAAAATATTCTTGTACCTTTTGAGTTGTCCACCCCAACAAGCAAAATTTATTGCTGGAACATTGCCAAAACTTCGCAAAGCAAGGTATAACATTGCTATTTTCACTGTAGGGAGGTTTATGCAAGGTTTCAGGGTAGCTTAATCTTCCGCCTAATAACATTGCGGTGCAAGGTTGCATTTCACAATATTATTGAAACGTTGCTAACGTAACGTTCAAGAAAGTACTAATTTGGGTTGTATTAGCAATATTGTTAATTTTACGTCAATACAATATTGGTAAAATTATATTATTAATTTTAATTAACTGACTTATTGCTATCTTATTGCTAAAATAATATAGCAAAAAATAGATAATGTTTGCATTAAAAAACCATTTCATTCATCAGAGGGAAACTATAAAAATTATTTTTTAATATTTACTTATCAATTAATGAAACAGTTTTTTCTTGCGAACATTAGCAATTTTATGCAATTTTATGTTAACAATAATACATCAGTAAATATATAGGTACAGTATAAACATTATTTTATATTTCTTATTCAAAAATACAAAAGGAAAGTATAACATTAAATGTATGTAGAAGGAAAAGCAAACTTAGATTTTAATTGATTTTTTGGATCTTTCATATTTTGTCTTCGCATGTTGAATTGCCTTATTCATGGTTTCAAATTCCTCTTCGGTAAAGTTTTGAAATCTATATCCAATCATTTCTAAAGTAGTAAAAATAAAATTAATCAGTTGTAATAAATAAAGCAATGAGAAACTTACCTCTTGTGACTTTATTTTAAAAATTTCAAATGATTATAACGTCATTAAAAAAATATTATTGAGAATAATTAATACTGAATAATATTTGCGATTTTATCATTAGATTGATATACTCGGATTGGTATCCTGATTTTATCTACTTCAATTTTCAGTTGACTAAAAGCTAACCTAAAACATAAAATTTAGCTTAAAAACAAACTAAACTAAACAAAATTTGTTATACTTATTCATGGCTAAGTATTATTAAAACACACATAATAATAAAATTATACTTACATTTACATTCATTAAAATCTCATTCGAAAAGCATAAAATGTGATACCAGAAACGTAAAAAAACAAGTGCGTTAACCTAACCTAACTTCTTATACCTTATGATCGAACAAAAAAGACGTCAGCGATGGTTATGAAAAGAAAATCGCTGTCATTTTATATGGGGAATGTCATCGATATTCATTTCCAAGCCAACTAGACGCCGGTTTTTTAGATCCTATGGTATATTTGTTATATTATTAGTTAACATTAACTTGAGCGGATTTTTCATTTGAATCTTTGTTGCAATGTTGCAGAAAAAACGTTTTAATCATCATTCAAAAACAATGTTTCTGTAGCAAGGTTTCATCAATCACGACCCAACGTTTAGAAATCAACATTACAAAGCAAACTGTTTGGGGGTTGACTGCAATGTTGCCAATGTAATGTAAGGTTTTTTGCTTGGTGGGTATTTAATCTCTGTTAAACATCAAAACAGATTTTAGTCAGGTCAAATTTTGAACAATTTGGCCTGCACAAACCAATTTCCGCAGATTATCTGGGAGTTTACAGCGCCCTTTAAATTTGGGGGTTCAATTTCCCATGCGCACTTTCGAGGTACCGCCACTGGTTCTAACCGAGCTTCATTAACTGTACCGTATCTGTCGGCACATAGTAAAAGAGTTCCTCCATTCATAAAACGAAAGTAGTACCCACACCGAATGCCGTAATACCCTCAGATTCAGGTACATAATCTGGCTGGTAGACCGCCCGTCACGATCCGGTAAATCTCAGTTGTTCGGAAACACCTTCATCGGGGGATTGTATTGTCACTTGTCACTGATGGCCACGTCTTTTGGATGAAATTTGTCGAAAATAAACGTATTATTCTTTTGTGTGTTGCTGACGAATATTATATAGACAGGAAGTTGTTGTATATATACTTTCAGGAGCTTTGAGAAATATTCGAAGTTTGGGTTTTAAAAATCTTCTGATTATGAAGGTATAAATATAATTTAAAAAATGCGCTTTGTGAAAAGATCCAGTTTCTTTTTAATTTTTTTTTTATTTATTTTTATTTCTATGTAATTGGTTTGTTTTTACTTTTTTTAGACTCACATTTCTATTGCTTCTTTTCTTGCCCTACAAGTTGATGTTATTATATTTTCAATCTAACGTTTCGTCTCTTAGCATTATCAACTTTATTTTTTTTAATTTGGACGTGGCTTTTTTATTTCCCTTTTTAAAAGCTTATGATCCTTTAAATGCCATGATGTATCACACGTCACACGTATCCAAAAAATACCTATTACTTGTTTTTTAAACTCATAGTCAAAATGATCTGTTTACCCCTTTCTCTCTCCAACAAAATTTTCTTATTGGAATTTTATAAAAAATTATAATAAAGGATTTATAAATTTTGGACAAGTGTGTGCTACATGATTGTATGTGAGAAGTCATAAGCTTTTAAAATACTGAATAAAACTCCTAGGCCCAGATTAAAAATAAAGCTGAGGATGATTTTTCGAAAACAAAACGTCAGATTTCCAATCTAATCACATCAACGTGAAAAGTAGGAATAGTAGCACTGGAAAATGAAACGCACATGGATAAAGAGATCAGTCACAAAAAAATAGTTTTTACAGAATAAAACTATCCAGGACTATTTTACAAAAGACGCGACAATAATTGTGGACTCTGATCGTTTCTGTTCGAGAGCGCTTGTAATATTTTGGACCCTGATCATTTTTGCCCTGCATATTAACTATTATGTAACTATTAACTGCGATTGATTTTACACAAGACCGACTGTGCCATGAACAAAAATTTGGCTCAAAAATTATAAGATGGCATCCGATTTTTACCTAAATTTTGCCTAAAATGGACTAATCTCTTTTTCCTTGCACCCTTCAAATGTATTGTCATATCTTTTCACATAGACTTATTATTTCACATAGATTTATTAAACTTCCTTATAAAATATTTTTTACTATATTTATATTCTAAAAAATATTAATCAAAAATAACTTTAAATACGCAAATATTAGAAACTTTCCAATTTTTTTATTTTAAAATAAAGACAATTTTATATTAAATTGTAATACATAATTTATACAAATTTAACATTACGACTAATGAGTACAAAATTTGTATTACAATTTTTTCTGATTAAATTATATTAATATCTGAATATTTTTGTATATTTTCCTAAGAAATTTAAATTATAGTAGGTCGAGCCCTCTACTGAGTAAAGGCAAAAGCTTCCAATTATTGATTACATTCTGCTGCAGAACACTGCAGTACAAAAATTACAGGAAACTAACATCCTTTAGAGGTTATTAAACGAATACTACTCTAGCTATTGGTGCAAAGATGGCGCTTTAGTAAATCAGGTTTAATTTTTAAATTTATTGTTTAAAATAAAACACAATTTTGTTATAAAAAACATAAATAAACAGACCATGAATAAAATAAGAAATATATTTTTTTAATTAAATTGAACACAATGTATGTTTGTTGTTCTTCTAAATTAGGGGTAGATTGTAGGTTAATCTTAATAATTAAATATTAATTAATTATTATATTACGTATTATTAATTACTAATAAAAAGGTAAATTATATTTTATCAGAAAATTGCTTATACAGGGTGTTTCAAAACAAATGCGAAAAACTTCAGGGGGTGATTCCTTGTTCAAAATAAAGGGTTGTTTGCTTCATAAACGTTGGGTCAAAAGTCAACCATTAGGGAGATATCGCGGTACAAAGATGGCGGAAAAATAATGTTCTTATTTTTTATCTTGAAAACGAAAAGAGGAACTAATGAAGTTTTATGGAAGCATTACTGTTATGAAAACACACTTTCTGGTATTTTTTTCACTTTTTTAAAATGAGTGGAAGGGGTTGAAATAAACTACCCCTATCATTCTTGTTAACGAAATTTAAAGAAAAATCTTATCAAACACATGCAAAAAAATTAATTTGGATAGTTTAGTTCGTTTAGAAACTTTTTTATCTCTTGTATTTTTTTTATAAAACTCACCGATTTGAAATTAAAAAATAAAATGTAAAGCATTACATGTCAGGACTAAAAATATTTTTAGATTAAGAATCTAGTGATAATAATGATAATAATAATAATCTAGATAATAACGTATTGCAGTAGGGTAATGTCAAATAAAACAATATTAGAAACATCCTAAAAAAGTGACAGCGGCCGACTAGATTTTTTCTAAAAAAATTACAGCTGCCCACTAGATTCTTTTATCTAAAAATGTTTTTGTCCTGACATGTAATGCTTTACATTTTATTTTTTAATTTCAAATCGGTGAGTTTTATCAAAAAAACACGAGAGATAAAAAAGTTTCTAAATAAACTAAACTATCAAAATTAATTTTTTTTGCATGTGTTTGATAAGATTTTTCTTTAAATTTCATTAACAAGAATGATAGGGGTAGTTTATTTCAACCCCTTCCACTCATTTTAAAAAAGTGAAAAAATTACCAGAGAGTGTGAGAGATAACAGTAATGCTTCCGTAAAATTTCATTCGTCCATCTCTTTTCGTTTTCAAGATAAAAAATAAAAACATTATTTTTCCGCCATCTTTGTACCGCCATATCTCCCTAATGGTTGACTTTTGACCCAACGTTTATAAAGCAAACTACCCTTTATTTTGAACACGGAATCGCCTCCTGAAGTTTTTCGCATTTGTTTTGAAACACCCTGTATATGTTATAGAGAAAATATATATTAAAAGTGAGACAAAAAATTAAAATTTTTGAACAAATATATACGATATATTTCAATATATTATTATAAATACTATAATGGGAATTGTTTAGTTCGTAAAATATAAATGTTTTTTATATTAAGGAATTTTGTCTATGCTAGTTTTTGTGTGTTTTTTAATTCTTGTATCGATATATTTTAAACCAGAATAAGGCACTTTATAAATCTAAATCAATAAATATCAACATTATTTTTAATTTATAACTATATTAGTATTTTGCAGGATATATCCCATAAAATTTACAATGTTTTCTAAAATCTATTTGAAAAAATAAAAATGTATAGTGACAATTGTTAGTTAATTGTAGTTAACGGTTGTTAATTTGTATATGTGACAATTGGAATAGTCCAATTTACTTTTTTAACGCTGGATTTATTTTTTCATTTATTGTTTTGTTTCATTTTAGTTATTAGTTATTTTTATGTTTCGTTATTTTATTATTTTGTTTTGTTTCATTAGATTATTTGATTCATGTTTTAGTTATTTTTTTGTTTCATTAGATTATTTGTTTCGTTTTTTAAAAACTAGAAGACCTGTGCTACAGTCATCTGTAGAGGTTAGTAATGTGTAATTTTCTTACAATGAAATACCCTTAGAACTTTTTAGAAGATATAAATAAATAAATTTAAGTTTTAAAAGGAAAGAAATAATCTTAAAAACCATACTATACCATTCTATTTTTCTCTTTCGAATAAACTTGAAGCAAATGATCGTTGCCCAACTGCAAACTCTTTTATTATAACCAGTCTGGCTCTATGGCTCTGGAGTTTTATCCATTATCTTTGGAGTAATGGTTTTACAGCCGAACTCCCGGGGGTTCGATCATATTTACAGTTGGAACAGCGGCCATATTTAAGTCGTAAAACGATTGGCAATTAACAATAAAATCTTTATGGTGGCGGGATAGTGTGGAGATAGAGACATCTTTCTGGAATTAAAACAAAAAGTTTTAAATAAAATTGAGAAGCACAAGAAAGGGGAATATGTAAAATTTCCAAAGTTTAACTTTATTAAGAAATATAAATTTTGAGTTTGTAGTTGGGGAAATATAAATATACTAGCGTGTACCAGTGAACTTCGTTGGCGTCGAATTAATCATTTGTAATGGTGATGATAAAGCAAAGCAAGAATTTCCATTAACATACAAACTGGATAAAATTTTCTCACATTTATGTCAGCATGAGAAAAAACAATATAGCGATATTATTATATAACTTGGTAATATTTGAGGGGTAGTTTCATCTCGTTGGAATTTGACTTTCAAAAAATCCGTTTGCCAAAAATAAGCTTTTTACGTCAAGCAGTTTAAGCAGAATCGTGGTTAATCAATTACCCAACTTTTTGGAAAAACCTGTATAATTTTTTAAAAAATTTCAAAATATGTAAAAAAACAAATAAATTATGCTTGTCCAAGCGTTTTCCCGAAAGACTAACCGTTTTTTAAATAACAAATATTGTAATATTTGAGGGGCGTTTTCAACCTCTTGGAATTTGAGATTCGAGAAACCCCTCCTTATCGAACCTCTACACCCCACAGTCAATCCATTTGTCAAAAATCAGCTTTAAACGTCAAGCAGTTTAAGCAGAATCGTGATTACGCAATGGTCATATTTTATGGAACACCCTGTATAAATTTATAAAAAATCTTAAAATATGTAAAACAACAAAATAAAATATACGTGTTTAAGAGTTTTTCCGAAAATCTCACCGGTTTTTAAATAAACAATATTTTAATATTTGAGGGATAGTTTCACCCCATTAGAATTCGAGTTTCGAAAAATCCCTTCTTATCGAACCTCTACACTCTAAAGTCAATCTGTTTGCCAAGGATCAGCTTTTTACGTCAAGCGCTTTAAGCAGGATCGTGATTAATCGATGACCAGAGTTTTCGAAAAACCCTGTATACATTTTTAAAAAATCTTAAAATATGTAAAAAAACAAAATAAAATATACGTGTTTAAGCGTTTTTTCGAAAACTTGAGCGTTTTTTAAATAAAAAATATTGTAATATTTGAGGGGTGGTTTCACCCCCTTGCAACTAGAATTTCGAAAAATGCCTTCTTGTCGAACCTCTCCACCTTAGAATCAACCTGTGTGCCAAAATTGAGCTTCTTACGTTGAGTGGTTTGAGCAGGATCGTGATTAATCAGTATGTCAGTCACTTTTGAGGATTTTATAATAATATATTAGAATAGATTAGTCTTTGTATTAATATATTTAATTTTTTTAATAATACCAATTTACCAGAGATTCTTAACTTGTCACCATCTATAAATCTTCGAGATTAAAAAAGCATATTATTAACACCAAAATAAGTGTTTTATTTCGAGAATATATAGAAAAATATTAAGTATGTATGGTATCGTTTACAATCTACATCTAAAGGATTTTATATATTAGTATAGATAAATGCTAACTTGAGAACTAATGTCAAATATTATTAAATATCACAGTTTCGGCAGAATGGCAACGTTAAATGAATCTGAGCATATCGAAATTAATTAAATCAAATTGTTTAAGTGATATTTTCAAAAGTCAATAACTCGGAAACGGTTGATTTGAGAACATGTGTATTTCGACTTTTGCTTAGAATTGAAGGAAGAACCGAAATATGCAATAATATACAAGGGTTACAAATTAATGTGCCACGACTTTATGACCGACCCTGTATACTTAAATTTATTACCCGCTAATAGATATTTATGAACCCTATAACTTTTATATTTAACCTTTTGCGGTACTTACTTCTATATTTTACCTAATAATCGACCATTTCCAAACATAACAGTGACCCTGTATATAAATAATAATTTAGATTTAATAATAATTTGGATTTGAAAAGATCAGTCCAATTTCTAATACACTGCGCAAAATTTGCGATCAATTGGCTAGCTGAAATTTTTACCGACATACTACGAACTGGAAATCTACCCAAAGAATTTAAAAGATCCAAAATCTATAAGCTATTTTGAAATCAGGCATACCGGTGGACTCACCTATAAAACAAAACAGCGTTATCAGTGTTAAAACTAAGGTGTACTGTGGTAAACTAGTGATTTTATTTTGCTGTTTTTACACCAAATGTTACAGCTTTCTTACAGTACTTATCAATCTCTCTTGAACAAAAATCATTAAAAAATTGTGGAAAAAGACCAATCTGAGAAGTCGGAGACCTTCAGTAATGACGCAAGTAATTTGAGGCAAGGAGGGCAAACATCACGTCGTCTCTGCCAAACTGCCACGGCAATCTCGCGAGATATCTTAATGCGACTACAGAGGGCGCGATGAACCGCGCAGCAGGATGATTATCTCGCGCGGGCTTTATAATAAGGATCCGGCATTGAATTAGGAACGAAAATATTCGTATTATGTTGAAGACAGGGGTGGAGAAGTGTATTTTCCTTAAGGTGGAGATTGATTTGAGTCGAGCGCTGTAATGTAACGCTTTGTAACACGAACATTCGCTAGTCAGTGTCGGGAAATAACCGGCGAACCGAGTAATTTGCTAAAAACAACGGTGCTGCAATCTACTGTCTGTTTTCTAGCATGTAAAAAAAACAAAATAAATTATTAGAGTTTTTAGGTCGCCTATTTGGTAAATGACGTAAAACGCTAAACGTTATACTGATCATGCGCAGTTTGTGAAATATAACCGACAAAATTTGTTGGCTAAGTATTGTCATTTTAGATTTTGAACCGTTTATTTAACACGTCATCTGTCAAACGTTAACGTTGCCAAATAACCTCACAAATTGAGTTTTGTTTTTCAAATCAAATTTTGCAAATGTCAAGACGTCAAATGTCAACAATTAACTTGGACACTATATCTTGGAGTTGCCAATTTTTGTCACTCAAACATGTTGGTTATATCATTTTGAAGGACAAAAGAAGACTACAAAAAATATATTTTTAGGAACTATTTTACGTATTATTTGTAACCCTTTTGCAGCAGTTTTCTTTTTTCTTTCTTCTTTGATTAACCCAAATAAGTATTACATTTGACAACCATGCTAAAATGTATCCCGTAATAGCGTACCGTTTATATGAACCTAAATAGCGGCGAACGCTATCCACTAATAGAGTAAACCCTTATTTTTGTATCAATGCACATGCTCTATATAACGGATAACGTATAAAGCTGATCAAATAAGGGGCTTAAAAAGTCTCTATTATATTAGCGTTTTCCCGAAAGACTAACCGTTTTTTAAATAACAAATATTGTAATATTTGAGGGGCGTTTTCACCTTCTTGGAATTTGAGATTCGAGAAACCCCTCCTTACCGAACCTCTACACCCCACAGTCAATCCGTTTGCCAAAAATCAGCTTTAAACGTCAAGCAGTTTAAGCAGAATCGTGATTACTCAGCGGTCATATTTTATGAAACACCCTGTATAAATTTTAAAAAAATCTTAAAATATGTAAAACAACAAAATAAAATATACGTGTTTAAGAGTTTTTTCGAAAAACTCACCGGTTTTTAAATAAAAAATATTCTAATATTTGAAGGGTGGTTTCACCCCCTTAGAATTCGAGTTTCGAAAAATCCCTTATTATCGAACCTCTATACCCTAAAGTCAATCCGTTTTCCAAAAAAGCGCTTTAAGCAGGATCGTGATTAATCAATGACCAGATTTTTAGAAACACCCTGTATACATTTTTAAAAAATCTTGAAATTTGTAAAAAAACAAATGAAATATACGTGTTTAAGCGTTTTTTCGGAAACTTTTTTTAAATAAAAAATATTGTAATTTTTGAGAGTTGGTTTCACCCCCTTGGAACTGGAATGTCGAAAAATTCCTTCTTATCGAACCTCTACACCCTAGAATCAACCTGTATGCCAAAAATGAGCTTCTTACGTTGAGTGGTTTGGGCAGGATCGTGATTAATCCGTGAGTCAGTCACTTAAGAATTTTATATATTAGCCTATATAGTATAGATTATTAATTATTTTAAGGTGTTTTGAATTTTTTAAAAAATGTTACTATTTTCTTGGTTTCCATCCTATCATAAGACTAATAAAAACTAAAAATACAGATGTACTGAAATAATTAGAAAGAATATAAAAATGGCTTTTTCCTGCACGTCTATGGAGGTGAGCGACACCCTTGCGGTGAGGATAATTAGCTTAAAGAAGCGAGCCGTCTTAAATTGTTTTAAATAGTTATTACGTGAGGGTGAAAGTCTGCCCGGAATGCGAAATGTCAATCGAGAGGAAGGGCTTTAAACACAAAGACAAGAAGTATACAGAGAGTTCAAGAAAATTCGAGCACAATCTTAATTTTTTTTCTATTACTACTATTTGTTTTCATTTTAAAAAGGCATAACAAATATTGTTTTGCAAACGTCACAAAAGCATTAGTTTTTGCGACGTGATTGACAATATAAAAAAGTCATTTTAACGTTTGTGTGTAATGAGGTGTTCTAGTTCATTCGCCTTTGTTTCTTAGCTTCAATTTACTAAGGTGGTCATTGAAGAGTACTTAATAATAATAATAATAATAATAATAATAGTTCCCGTATATAGCGTTTAACGCCTTGGCAGTAGCAAGGTACAGCTTGCCATGCTAGAGCCGTTCGGTATACAAGGAAGGTAATGTGGCTAGCACTACGCTTCAACCGCCTATTATTATCTCAGGATTGTGAATCCCAAGTACTCATTTAAGTCTGAGTCGACCTAGGTACCCAAACTATTTTTATTTTAATTAAAAGAGTCGGCTGATGAAATGCCATGTGTGGGATTCGAACCCACTACCTTGAGATTGGTAGACGAGAACCTATACCTCTACCCCACCGGACACCAAGAGTACTTAAAACTACTTAAATCAAGGAAAATCTTTGATTTTTCTAAGTCGTAAGTCCAAAGAAATTTGTTCATGTAAAATAATATTATTTGTTTATTTTTTTAAAGTTTTTGCTTTTTTTCTAGCTAGATCGTTTGCTAGAGTAGAAGGACTATATTTTTCTTTACTTAATTTGTCCAGATTCTCTAGGCATTCTTTGACCAACTTCAATTGATGTTACTGAATTGATCGTTCTTAAGGCTGCTTGACTCTCGGATAAGATGGTTATTTCTTGTTGAATTTTTATAACACAGGACTTATATTTCTGTACGAAATCAATAATTCCGGAAGACGTTGACAGATTTATGAAAACATTTATGTATAAAGATTGGGTCGTTATATTAAATATGCGACCCCGCATCATTCGATTATGCAGATTATAGACCCATAAACCGGAACCACTTTCTTTGGCAAAGAAAAAAGAGACGCGTCCTCGTCGCCTACTTAAAACATAAAAAACGATAAATATGCCGAAAGTTTCGAATGTTTTTTTCTTCCCGCGCATCAGCGACTATTCGTTTCTTATTTGCATCCGATGCTCATTCCTTCGGTTCGGCTTTTTATCGACGATATTCAGCATATAAAAATATTTCTTATGTACAGTTTTTCTCTTGATTTATATCGGGAAGTTGAGGAAACGACGTTTTTAGATCTCGGGAAATATGAAGGCGATATTAAATTTCGAGGTTCTATATTATCGAGGGTCTTTCTGTTGGAGTGGTTTTAAAAATTTTGAGGGTTATTCTATTAATTTTAATTGTATTTTTTTAAACATTTTGAATTAGTGATAGCATTACGATTCTTTTTAGTGAATCAAATCACACGATTCAATTTCTCATATTGAATCGACTCCTACGATTTGTTCATTTGAACGAACTATATGCACAATTTACCTTTCATAAAAACAAAAATCGTAACTGGCACTACCGGCGATAATTTGGTCGGACAATTACTGAAGGGACCAGAAAAAGAAATATACAGTTCTTTCATTTGTTTTTCAACACTTTATGACATTGGCGTAATTGGATTTCGTTATTTTACCAATAATATTAAATTATCAATCCAATTCATATACTCGTATATACTATTTATTAAAGACAATATACCAATTTAATATTTTTAATTGGTTAGGTTGTGAAAATCTATGGTGTAGCCATATTTTAATTCCGATTTAATAATCATAATAAATAGTATATAATACCGCATGATCGAAAAAAAATGGCGTCCAGTTGGCTTGGAAATGAACATCGATGACATTCCCCATATAATTTTACATATAAAATGACAGCGATCTTCATTTTATAACCACCGTTGACGCCGTTTTTTATCATATTGAACAGAGGCCAAATATATTTATTTGGAATTGCATAAAAACATGATTTTGATTGGAGTTCGGTTCGAGATGCCGCCGAGTGCACACGTATGCTCTCGGTGTACAGATAATTTTATTGTCAATTCAAAATCAATTGCATGTCAATTTTGTGAAAATAACTTTCATATACACTGTGTACAAATAAAAGACAATGTGCTGAAGGCAATCAAAGAGTGTGGAAATCTCCTGTGGTATTGTGACAATTGTATTACTCTGGTGAAGGCAGGTCAGGCTCTCACGAAGAACATTGAAAAATTGGAACAACAAACTGATACGTGGATAAAAAACTCTTCTGATATTTTAAAAAGTCTCGAGAAAAGTAAAGATGTGTTAGAGTGTGTTCCTGAAACGAAAGAAACTTGGTCCAGTGTCGTTAAAAGAAATAATTCGCAGATATTATTAATAAAACCTAAAAATGCAAGTCAAGATAGCAGTGCGACAAAACAATCTATCACGCAAAAAATTGATCCGGCGGATTTATCAATAGCAGTAAAAAATGTGAAGAGCGCCGGCCAAGGTGCAATTGTTGTGGAATGCGGCGACGGTGAATCGTTAGAAAAACTACGGAATGCAGCAGTAAACAGATTATCAGCTGAATATGATGTCGAACGACCCATACTGGCAAATCCAAAAATAATTATAGTAGGCATTACAGATAAATATGTACAAACCGCTGAAACACTTATGGAAATTCTAAAAAGACAATACAATATACCGACAAATTGCGATAGTAATTTGAAGGTAATTAAAAAGAACAAACCAAACAATAGAAAGAATCACAATGTTATTTTGGAGGTCACTTCTCAGTTGTTTGCAACTATTATGAAAAATAAAAAAAATTATATTGAGTGGAATAGTTTCCCGGCGTACGAATATGTCGGAGTATTGCGCTGTTATAAGTGCTGGAGATACGGTCGCAAAGCAGCACTTTGTCGTCAAAAAGAAAATGTCTGTCCATTATGTAATAAAAACCACAAGAGTAGTGAGTGTAATTCAGAAGTATTGGAATGTACAAATTGTAAACACCTCAGCGAAGCTTTGAATGTTCCAAATGTTGCTTTCAACCATTCAGGTTTTGACAAAGATTGCGTTTGTTTCAAAAAGGCACAGGAGATTACCAAGTCCAAAACCAGATATATATGAAGTGCTGGAGTAACAATAAAATTAAAATTGGTCATTTGAACGTGCGGTCTATTTTGAATAATTTTGCGGAGTTATTATTTATTAAGAATTAATTAATTACCAGTGAGTCTTATGATTTATTTGGAGTTACTGAAACATGGTTGTCAGGAAACATATCGTCTGACTTGATGTACATAGCGGGATATACATTCTATAGATATGATTGGGCTGGTCGCGGAGGGGGTGTAGGACTTTTTGTTAGAAGCTGTTATAGTTGCGAAGTTTTAAATTTTGAAAATAATTTAAATGGGGAAAATGATGGTCTGGAATATTTATGGCTAAAAATCAATTTTGGACGGAGTCCGCTGATTTTGGGTGTTGTGTATCGCCCACCACGAAGTAACCTTGATCGAGCGGTAAGTGGTTTTGATCATGTTATGTCACTCTTAACTCCTACTTATGATAAAATACTTATCGTTGGTGATTTGAATGCGAATTTCTTTAATCCAAATAATAAAATTAATTTATGTCTTACTGCTTATAACATGGAACAGATTATCAACGAACCAACTCGTATCATAAATTATTCGGAGACCTTAATTGATCCAATACTGGTCAGTATCCCAGAAATGTGTAGCGATGCAGGGACACGGAATGCCGCCATTTTATATAGCCCTATCTAACTAAATTCTATTTCAGTTATTTCCGTTTTTTATTTCGTTTATTTGAGTATTTAATTACTGGTTTGGATCGGCATATGGTTTGAATATATTTATGTAAAGCTGATTTTCAGACCGTAAGTTGTTTTTTTTATTGAGTATCTGTCCTGAGAACTATTTTTTATTTAAAGAGTAACTACCACATGGTACTCAGTAATTACCACATGGTATGCAGTAATAATGCAGTAATTATTGTATGTTTCACCCACTTTCATTTTGTATGGACCTATGCAGACCTTAAGACAGTGTTCCTGACATTACAATCGTTCTTTTGGCTGATATCGAAGACTTCTCCTGCCATAGTCATCTGCATCCACTTCTGTTAGTCTGGAGAATACCTACCTACCTGTTTACATCATAAGAAACTATATACAGATAAGTCTCTTAAGTTTGATACTCAATGTTACTTATTGTTACAAACAATGTTATTTAAGTTTAAAGCTGTTATACTGTGCAAAAAGTCTATTATCTTTTAATATGAACAAAAAACTGTGTGAAAGTCTCGTACTATCAAAAATATTGTACTGTAATACAGTATATTTTCCATGTTTGGCTAGTTTAACAATTTATCGCCTACAAAAAATACAAAATTCGTGTTGTCGATTTGCTTACGGTCTTCGCAAGTATGATCATATTTCCGCAAAAATAAAGGAACTTCGCTGGCTAAAAATGGGCCCTCTGTTTAAATATAATTGCTTGTGCTCTGTCAAAAGAATTCTGGATACTTCCTCACCGCCCTATTTAAAGAATAAATTGATTTTTCGTGAAAATACCCATGACTTAAACTTAAGGCAACGTTATACCCTTACTATGCCACGATATAAGACGGCCATGTTTCGGCGCTCCTTTACATATAATTCAGTTCATATATTCAATGCTTTAAATATTGATTTAAAATGTAAAATGTCACAGTCCATGAAATTGTTTAAGAAAAATCTAAAAGAACATCTTCTATCCATCTAGATGTTAAAATAATATGTTTTCTGGAATTTTTTTTATATTTATATTTTTATAATAGTATTTGTGTACCATTTAATTTGTGCAAATAATAGAATGAAACATTATTTATTATATTTGCATCGCAAGTTGCTTTTATTTTGTTATTAATTGTTTTATTGTTGTTAATAATTGCATTTCTATATTGTTATATTATCAATTGTTATTATTATTATATTATTATGTTAGTCAATAGGTTAAGTATGAGTGGCTCATAGAGCCGGACTTCGCCTCTTAATAAGGGAATATGTATGTATTTTTCTTGTTAATATAGTTCTTTATTATTATTATTATTATTATTATTATATTTCGTCTTTTAGTCCGACATTTAATGGTTTATAGTCGGTAATATTATTTTAACAAAAATATTAACGTGAAAATTAAATACCTTACAGATACTCCCGTACTAAGCACAGTATAAATAAGTTTTTTTCTTGTAAATAACTTTCTTATCGTTTGCATTTTATGTCCATGATATTTGTTTAAAGCTTGTCCTAATATTGGTGCCTGACACTATGCCTATATCACCGCCGCACAGTAGAAACGAACGGATCACATTGTGATCCGATTCAATTCTCACGATTCTTTTTTACGGCTCATCGTTCAAATCTTATGAATCCGTGCTGGCCACGATTCAATTGAACGAACCGTATTCTAAGCAGTGAATCGAATCTCAGGATTCATTTTTAATACTCGTTCAAATGAACTGTTCAAAATGAACAACTGACTTGTTCAATTTTTGCCCACCTCTCTTTCGTTCAAAAATGAGTTGGTTATTTGGACTTACTTGAAAAACAATAAAGGGAAAATGTTTCTTTTATCGAGTTCTGCCAGCCCTGAAAATATCTGCACTTATTTAAAACTCACCCTGTATATCCGGTAGAACTGAAACCTGGATAAGTAACACTGAACCCGACTCTAATACGAAGTTAGCTAAATCACCTAGAATGATAATAAAATTACTTCAATGGCTAATAAAATTCAACATATTAAACGCACAAAAGTCATCTAAAACCTAAACTTTTCAAACAGTCCTTGTATTTTACGTTAAAACCTAAATTAGAAACAAGAAAAAAAATAAGAAAACCTAAAAACTATTTCGGTTCGTTATCTTTTAGCCTGGAGTGCCTCCAAATAGCGCAGTTCTTCCATTATTGCTTAGCTCGGAGGCCCAATCGCTAAGCGATTTATAATGGAGAAATACATTTCCGGAAGGACTGTACCCGGAAAATCCGGCGCGTTTTGTCTTGCTTGTCATTTTGTTGTTTCTGTTTCGTCGTTTTGTGTTGAGGAATTATTTATCCGTATTTTGTCCGTACTTTTATACAGGGTGGGTCACTGAAACTTACAATGGCTATAATAATTTTTAAACCAAAAAAGATATCAGAAAAATAAAAAAATACCGTTTCTATAATATCGAAGAGGAATACATATGACGTATTTTTTGAACCACCCCGAAATACACTTTAGGTGGCACCCCTACTCATTTGAAAATCTTAAATGGCAACACCTTACTTGTGGCGCCTTTTTGTAAAGACCATCCTGTTGCGTTAAGCCACACCCAAAATTCCCTAAAAACTTGCAGAGCTTCAGCATCATTTGCCATAAAATAGCGAGCAATTTGTTACAAAACCATATAAATTATATATCACTGTAATCACAAAACTTCAATCTTTATCGGTATTGTAACGGAATTTTAAATTATTCCTTTATTTTCGAGAAAATTTTGTCCAAACATAAGGTATATTTTGTGAATGTTTGACCATCAAAATGTTAAAAATAAAGAAGCTATCTAAAAATGTGCTACAATACCGACTGTAATTTTCTTTCACAAGGCAAATTATTTTTTGTGCAATTTTTTCGATGTCTGTCAAAATCTTCTTAATGATTTTAATCTAATAAAAATAAATGTGTTGCTCATGCATCTGTAGATGTTAGTAATGTATGGAAATTGCTTCTTTGATTTTAAAGAACGTAACATAAATAAACATAAGTAAAAATTAAAAATAATCACACAGAAAGTTTGGGGCTTTTTGGTTTTACCTTATTAAGTAATTGTTATCAGTGTTATCATATTAACTTGATATAATGTCATTTTAACAGAACGTCAACGGTTAACAGACAAGACGTATCTGTTTTAAAAAACTAAAGTGTTCTCGAATAGTTGAATTAAAATATTTTAAATAGTTTTTTCTTTGTTCTTTGTATTTTTTTTGCTTCCTACGACGGAAAGAGATAACCTTTCCGAAACGTTAAGCATTTTTTTGTTCGTTAGGCAAATTTGTATATCTGTAAACCTAACTTCTGACAAGTAGTTTCCGTTTGGATTAATGCAGAAGTGTTTACAAAAAATAACTGTTTTATTTTGTAGATTTTCTTGCAATGGTGAAATACCCATAGATATAGGATTTTTTGAAGAGATAAATCCCCCACATAGATATAAACATATTTTATAATGATTTTGTTATACACCCAAATTCAATATTACTATTATTAAATTTAATAAAATACGATTATTACCTATGTATCCTCCCGCTCTCTCATCTGTGGTTAAACAATGCGGATTTCTATCGTATCGGAAACTCCATTACGCGAGTTTGTGACAATGTTGTTAAGCAACTTAGATTATGGGAACAGTATTTAAATTGTACATTAAAAGTCGAGGCTTTGCGCGCCGCAATCCTGCGGGTAACAGGCGTCGCTTTTGGGAGAGACGCCAGCAAACCAAACAAACCAGTGGCGTCCTTTCTTTACATCGTTTTTAGTCAAACTTAATAAAATGATCTTCTGCTGCTTTCTTTACGTGCCCTGTTTTTCGGAACGCTGCATGAACAGATTTACAGCGCGTCACAGTTTTGGCAGCAATTTAGACCTTTAAATTGTTGACTTCTACTCGTTGTAGTTGCACGAAAATACCATCTCAAGACACAACACAATATATTCTTTAATTTTACATAAGTTTTGAGTAACTACAGGTGGTAGAAAATTGCTTTTTTGCATTTTTATTAACTTTTCATAAACGCTTATTCATTGATATGGAATTCATAACCAGCGCGCAGCGTCAGCAAGCGCCAATCATAAAAGGCTGTGATCATCGTATTTTGACAGTTCAAAATATTAGAAAAACTCGCGTTTTGTTGTAATAAAGAATATTGTGCAGCTTGAAAAAACAACAAAATTCTTTGTTTTAAAAATGAATCGGTTTGAAGATCATACTACGTGCAAAATATGCGTGAAATTGTCTGATGGTATGATAATAGAGGATTTTGGCTCCTACTTGTAGAAAGAAAATTTGTTTCGAATTGTTCACGAATATTTGCATCTAAACTACTCAAAATTCAAAGTACTAAATGGAAAAAACGTAAATAAAATAAAGTCAAAATATTATATATATTTCATTAGACATACACATTTAAGTCAGCCCATTCCAAAGAATATAGAAAACATCTCAGCTTTGTAATTGAAATGTATCAAAATTATCATGTAAACAAATAAAAACCAGACTCTCAAAAAGATATTCTGTCATTACAATCGTCAAATAATTTCCGGTATAATTCTCTGTTAGGTGCCCACAAGGAAAAAATTTTTACTAAAATTTATCCGTTGCCATGCTGATTTGTCAAAAAAACACGTTTTGATTGGTTAAAAATTACAGGTGTGGAATTTTCTTAGATATTCATCTATGATAATTTAATTAAATTTAATCAAATCCTATATGTTTTTGAGTACCAATAGGATATTTTAGGTGGTTGATTGAGAGCTTAAGTGGTACGCCGCTGTGTCCCTGGGGGCCCCTAATAGGGTTAGGCGCGTGTCGACCGACAGCAGCGCGAACCGCCGCCCCGGGACACTTTAAATGGCTTCCATTTCAAACCAATAAACATGTAAAACACCTTATTATTACCACACCACCGTATCCCGGTGCTCGTACCAAAAAAATACGCCATTTGGTTTTACTAAATACACCTAAAATTTACAATAAATGACGAAAAGTTACCCAAAGATAATTTGTTTAAATTTTTAAAAATATTTGAACAGATTTTTTTTTGCGTAGAATTAGAAACTAATTTTGTACTGCCTTACAGACGGCCAGGGTCACTAAAAACATTGAATATCTCTAAAAAAATATATTATTATTTCTTAAATCTTGTTATCAATTTACATCAAGTAGGCTTTGGGGTATCACAAAACAAAAGCAAATGAATAATGGAATTGTCGTAACATGTCGAAAATCGCTTCTCTTGATAGTAGGCTTTGCGAAATGCTACTATATCGCGGCAGAAGAGTCTCAACTTTGTAATTTTTTTAAAACGATTATCAAAATATATAAAACTTAAAATACATGAGTGTAGAAATATCATATTATTTCTACTGCATTATATTTAAAATTAAAGCAATTAGCTAACAATTTGTTTAAATAAATTAATATAAACTATTTCAGAGACGCGACAGGATAATCACACCAAGTAACCCATTCGAATGGTAATGCGAGCTCTCCCCTTCCTCAGGTTAGGAGAAGACGACGTTTCGTGTCAGACATTGGCGCTAAAGCTGAGAACAAGCTTGGAATATTCAAGCAGATTCTTGCAGAGACATCCACCTCACGTCTACGACATTAGACCAGATAAGAAAGCGTTCCCAAAAGATAAATAGAGGCACGGTGGCTCTTCTTTAAGAAGATAAGAAAATAGAATTTTAGGTAATTTGTATTAATTAATCACTTTCTTTAAATTGTATAATTTCTTAGAATTTTAAAGAATTATTTAATAAAGATTTTTTTTATAAATGTCACTTATATAGGAAACTTACAGAGATATATAGTCTATCCAACGACAAGATCCTTCACAGTGATAGATGTGTCTGTCATTTTATTTTCAAAGTAGTTTATTTTATTTTACAAAGAAATAAGTTGGTACAACTGGAACGCATAGCAGGAAAAGCAGGAAATTAATATATCTAAAATTTGACTGACAAGTGATTACTTCAAAATATTGTGAAAAAAAAACTAAATAAAACCTTGAAAAAAATGTAACCGAGTTATTTTATTAAAAAAAATGGTATGTGTTAATACAAAACAAACCAGAACAAAACACCTCATACCAAAAAAATATAAAAAAGAACTATTTCTTACTTTCAAGCTTCAAGAAATTTCCCGCATTTATTATTATATTAATCAATATAACTCATGTACAAATACAAATTTGTAATATTCCACAGGAATAAATAAAACAACATAAATAAAACAAACTGTTTGATTAATAATAACACTTACCAATTTTTTTACCGTAAAGGTTGATTAATTAACTTCAATCTTAATTTTTTTAAACCGGTACCTTTTAACATTATTTTTCTGCAGTACGAAAATCCATTATTTACCTATCGTGTAATGTCGATATTTTACAGCTACTCCAGTTTTTAGTATATGTTTAGTACGATTCTTGTACCATATATGAGATGCACTTATCTACGACGAGATGGTATACAAACTTTATTGATGGTAACTTTATTGGTGTATAAGACTTTCTGCCTGGGCATCGAGTATTATCTATAAACTGTGCTCTGGGTCTACAGGTAATTTTCCCTCAATTTTTCCTCCACTTGACTTCAAAAGACACAAAACATACGTAATAACACGAATCAAAATGCATCATCTTCCCATCATCTTCCAAAACACATATATTTGACATAAGTTGACACAAAATTATAACCTATAATTTGGCAAGACTTTGACAAGCCTCAAAAATCTAAAGGCGAGTTCGTACGCATCGGCGCGGCGTCCGTTTGTCGTTCATCGTTCCGTTAAACCAATAAAATTGAAATATGATCTGTCATTTTTGAAATAAACTAATAAAACTGGTTAAAAACAACAAGAGACGACGCATGACGGATTTATATTTAAACCCATCTATAGTTAACTTAAAAAATATTAGAAACTTTTTTTAGTAAAATAAATAAATTGGTATGAGACGTCATCTGCTTTTCTTCTGTCATCGTCTGTCGAAATCTTACCTGAGAAAAAAACAGAGTTATATTCAAAATAAGTGTAAATAAATGAAACATATAAAATGATGAAAATATAAAGATGAAAATGATAAAAAGGTATTCATTTGGCAGAGTTTAACTGAACTGCGCATGCGAATGATGAATCGCTGCAAAAAAGTTGTGCCACAGATTAAGTATTTCAATTGGGAATAAATTTTTTACAAAAACAAATTAAGGTCTATTAAAGGTCCGAGGTCACGGCGTCGTTTATCAGCAAGATGAAATAAGTGCCACATCTGTAAGTTAATCTGTGTTTGTACCATAAGATTGACAAAAAAAAACTCTTTCTTTAGTTGACTCCTCTATTTTTTAATAAACGGTACAAAACGACCTACTCTGCTTTATTTTTTTCTTTTATCATGTCGAACCACTGTAATATTTTTGAGACTAAGTTAATTGAGAACAAAGAGAAACCAAAACCAGAAAAACACTCCACATCAAGCCGATTGGGGACAATTTCAAGAAATCCCTTGCCAGTAAGTATTTTCCACTACTGGGAATTAACTATGTTAAAGCTGATTAAGTAACTATACACCCTTTCAATAATTTAATCAGACTTTTTCTTGAGTAATACCACTTGATGATGTTAGAATATATTTCTTTATTAATTTTATTATTTCTTGCCTTCAATCAGAGAAATATAAAATATATTTTATTTTGTTGCATTATTTGTTTTATTTACATTGTTTTCAATATAAAAAAAATGTTTTAATAATGTCAAAGAAATGGTTATCATAAATAGAAGTATTATGAAAAGAAAATAATTTAACATGAAGGTTTCGAAGTTGTTTATATTTACTTATGATATAAAGTATCTTTTTTGACAGACATTGCTATTGATATTAAAAATTTATATAATGTTCTAAAACAGAAAGAAAAGGAAAAAAGAAAAATAATATAATAAAACGGAAATACAATTTTAAATAAACGCATAGAAAAATAAATTTAGACGGATTTAAGGAGACAGAAATCTTTTTTAAATTGTTTTATAACTGCTAGGTTGATATAATATTAATAAAAAGTTATGATACTTTTTCTAAAAGACTAGGCTATGCTAGCAGTAGTAGATGCTTTAGAATCAATACGTAATAGACCAATATCCCGGATAGAAGATCCCAATATTTACGGCTCCATATTTTCTTAAAAGCTATTTTCTTGGCGCACATATTGGTTCTTGACCGACAATTGTATGGAACAAGAGCACTACCACCTAATATATTTTTCTTTCTTAAAACATAATATTGCATTCTAGATGGAAAGAAAAGATTATAGATTTATCTCACTATACCTTCCGTATCAGCTACCTTCCGTTTTCCTTCCGTTTACATAAAATATTATATCATGTAAATGAATAGGCCAATGCACACTATCCGTTCCGTTTCCCTTCCCTTCCATATCCTTTCCTTACATACATTTTTTTGGCAGACGGACTGAAGCGTATACGATACAGCGTTGTCAAATTCTTACATTTGTACCAGCTCTGTTAACATTTCGCTGATATTTATTTATTCTTTCACCTCTTATTTAAATCTATTACATTTTTCAAGATACAAATTTTTAAAATAAAACTTTAGTAATGATATAAATTGTACAACAAAAAGTATGGAACTGATATGGAACGGAAGCTTACGTATAGCCGAGTATAGCGTCAATACAATAAAATATACGGAACGGGTATGGAGTGGATGTGGGATGGAAACGGAAGGTATAGTGAGAATCAAACTTAATAGATTGTTCTGTAAATAATAGATCTATTCAATTAATGCTAAAAATTTTAGAACCCCCCCCCCCCAAAAAAAATAACTGAAAATTACACGGTTTTTAGGTTTATCTGAAATATTAGGATTAACTGAAAATGGCAGCTTGTTCTCTACGTTTTTATTTGCCTTGATTTTTTTTAAATCATTTATTTGTGACCTTTAATCAGTACAAGTAGTGGCACCAAGGCCTAAAAAATAATACATTTCAACAGTAATAACAAAATCATTCAAAAATTAAAAAAATATATTACATTTCATATAGTTATTTCCTGCCTCTTAAATAGTCCTTAAGGTAATGATAAATTTTTTTTGGTCTTCCTTCTAAGATTGCTGATGGGAGTTTGTTGTAAGTCTCTCAGCTAAGCTTCTACAGGGTGTCCCAGAAATAAGTGCAAGTATTTTAACTGGTAGTGTAGTTAAACCGTAGAAACACGCCTATGAGGTTTTTTTCGCGAAAAAAAAAATTGAAAATTCGAAATTTTTTGAAAAATTTTTTGGATTTTTTTTTAGTTTTTAGTTAACCTTCCGGCCGGGGCGCTTAGTCTCTGAGACCCGGCGCTCCGAAAACCTATCCGCAATTTTCGGAAAATCGTCGTAATTGCCTGGCGATCTATCTACCTGTTTATGCTTAGACTCAGTACGTGCACAGTAATTCGTGGATGAGCAAGTATTTTAGTTTCTGAACTATTTTGATTTTGGTCTGTGAGACCCGGCGCCCCGGCTCAGTGTATTTTTTCTACAACTGGCTGGATATATTTTTCTTTGGTAAGTTAGGGTAAATGTCACTTATATTGTATAAATTTTATAAATAGGATTTGTTTTATTTAGCAGCAATGTCTAATTATTATGAAGAAGAGCAAGAAAAACTTTGTCGTTTATGGGAGGAAGTTGCATCAGAGGAAGAGCCGTATGATGAAGAAGAGGAGTTGGTGTTTCAGGAAAATCATGTTGAAACTCGAAGCACTGATAGCGAATCCGAACAAGAGTGTTCTGATAGCAGTGACGACGATGTACCCCTTGCAAAATTAGCAAGAATTCCAACTTTCGTTGGAAAAGATGGCACAACGCGGTGGCATAAACATTTCCCAAACAAAACAGTAAGAACGAGAAGGGAAAATATTATTGTGTGATTACCAGGCGTCAGAAACTGTGGGAAAAACGCCAAAACACCCGTTGAATGTTGGTCGTTATTTTTTGCTACTGAAGTGCTCAACATTTTAGGGGAGAACACAAATCACTATATTTCTGGATTAGCGAAAAATTATGCGAGAGAGAGAAGAGGAACGCCCGCACTATCAAACAAATGTGCCAAGATCGGTGAAAGAAAGAAGACAAGAAGTCGCTGGAACACAAGAAAATATGAAAAATGAAGAAATCCAACCAGGTACCAGAAGAAGATGCTTTTTTTGCAAAAAGGATTCAAAAACCAAATATTTTTGCAAAAAATGTAAAAAATTTGTTTGTCTCTCTCACATGGAAGCTTGGTGTCCTGAGTGCTCAGAAATTGCCATAAATTAATAAAAACTATTGTTCTATAATATTTTTATAAAGTTTCACTAGAAAATCTTATTTTGTTTACCTATTTACCAGTTGTTTCCTAGTTTTTAGAAAATGGTATATTTTTTGGCAACAAATTTTAGAACAAGATAAAATTTGTCTATGTATATTTAAATCATGTTCCTATTATAATATTTGAATAAACTAAGGTATATTTTTTCAATTAAAATATAGTGTTTTAATTTTTTTTCCAAAAAACGCGATATTTGACGATGGGTCTCAGAGACCCGGCGCCCCGGCTCATGAGCTACACAAGGGCGCACCGTCCGCAGGGTTAAAAGACATAATTTCTTGATAATATGGCAACATAGGTATTAAATTAAATTTACAAGAAAGAAAATCCAGAAAAGATCCAATGGTTCTCAAAATATTAGTAAAAAATAATTTTTTTAAATTTTCAAAGTAAAATAACTCCGTTATTTCGGACTTATTTGAAAAACGATAAAGAGAAAATATGTTTCTTTTATCGAGACCTATCAGCCCTTAAAATACCTGCACTTATTTCTGTGACACCCTGTATATAAGGGAGAGTCCTGTTCTTTCTTTTTCTTGGCATACTTGTTTCTGAATGTTTCTTTGGTTCATACGTTATAGGCATAGGTGTGTTTGCTTTGATTCAGTTCAGTATTGCTTTTAATATGTTCTGTATACAGTACACAAGTTTAGCCTGTTAAAGTAATTTTTAACGTTTTTCATTAATTATTAATTATTAATTTTTTTTTTTTATTTTCTTGACGTTCAAATGTGGATAATTCTTATAATGATCTTCACTTGGAGTATAAAAATCAAGACAAGGGTATTTGTTTTACGGCTTTGTTCTTAACCTAACCTAACTTCTCCAACAAGGAGTTAAGTAGCGAAGATGTGGCTTTATGAAACTGTTATAGATCAAATATCTAACTTTTGTACTCTGTAGCTGGTATGAGCATTTTCCAATTGCTCCAATCATAGGTGCTATCTTACTTATTATGTTATTGATATGGGCATTCCAGCACAAATTGTTTTGTATTACTAGCCCTAAATATTTGTATTCATTGACTTCCCTGAAAAAATAACTTTCTGTATAATTTTTTAAGTGAATTTTTCGAATATTTTGATAGTTTTCTATTCGGGACGCAGAAAAATCCAACAAATAAGAAATCATTAAAATTGGTCCAGCCGTTCTTGAGTTATAAATGGTGTAACTTAACTCAGCTTTGTTTTATTTATTTAGATTTCCAAATTGAATGCAATGGTGTAAAGGAAAAACTCTTACGTTACACCGCTCATGTATCGGTCAATATTCAAAACAGTTTTTCCTTAACATGGCCATTTTCTGTTTTCAATCTCGAAGGACCAATTTTATCCTCGGGCAGTAAATGTGTTCTGATTTATTTGCCTAAAGCGTATATTGCAAGACCACCTTCTTTTTCGAAGATGCATGATATACGGTGGCCCAACAATAAATTATACACGTTTATATTTACATATTGAAATGTTTTATTGGACGGAATAAATGATTTATTTCTTCACAATTTTTGTCGATAAAATTATCATCATCATCGTCATCTTCAGCTTATTCAACCATTTCAAATGATGGTGTAACCTCCCTCACATATTTAGATACTCTCTTTATAGTTGGGCCCAAGTTATCCCTGCTAATTTCCTAATATCATGGTCCCATCTCAGGTTTGGTCTTCCTCTAGGTCTCTTAATTATTCGTGGATGTCATGAAGTAATTTTTGTAATCCATCTATTGTCCGTCCTTCTTGCCAGGTGTCCTACCCATCGCCACTTGAGGGATTTGATTCTGCGGATGACATCTATTACCTGGCTTTTTTGTCGTGTCCACTCTATTCGTTTACGGTCTCTCTTTGTTATTCCCAGCATATATCGTTCCATTGAGCCTTGTGCAACCTGCAGTTTTCTTATAATGTCCGTTTTAAGTGTCCAGCATGTATAAGTCATGACAGGTAGTACAGATTCATGGTACAAAGAATACAAGGTATGATCGATAGCTGCTCCAATTTCGTTCAGTTTGCGCATACCACCTGTGACGTCACTAGGAAAATAAGAAATAATTAAAAAATAAAGAAAGTTGGCAGGAGATCTGCATTTTTTTTTGTTTTTTTAGGGTTATTGTTAAGAATTGTTTAATTTTTTTTGACTTTTTATTTCGTTTAATTTAATAATTACTAAAACCAGCAGTTCCAAAAATATATTTAAAAATAAAAGACAAAGACCCAAAATATTAATTATCTATTAACATGGATTTGGACGATAATAGGTAAGAATACTAAATTTATTTCTATATTCGGTATAAAATTGTTTATTAGGTTTTTAGTTAGCGATGTTTATGGGGACAGAGATGAGGATATCTATGGAAAAGTAACGACAAGAGGAATTGTTACATCATTTAAAAAATGTTGGGAAGTTGATTGTGTCCCATCGAAAAGTAGAAAATGCCAATGCAGATGAATGTATTGTAATTATAATAGAAGTGATTCGAAGGGTGAAATTTATTATAATTAGTGGAAGCAATTCCAAGGGTGAAATTTATTATAATTAGTGACCTGTGCTTCTTTTTATATGTAGATGTTTCAGGTTTTGAGAATAAATTGGTTGAACGAAACCCAAAATTTAGAGGAAGTATTTACATACCCAGAATATGCCCATCAAGGATTATAGCTCAAATTTCCTTTAATGGTAGGCAATTATTTAATAATTATTTAATGCAAATTAACTTTATAAGTGACTGAAATATTAAATACTTTACTATATAGTATATCACTGTAAAAATATATTACTTTTAGGTACAATTAGGGCCCGATACATTTCAAAAAGTAGAATATTATTTTATATTAAATGAATAACAGAATAAATAGTTTTTTTTATACTACAAACATAAACTATAGAATACAACAGTATTTAAAAAATTAAATAAAAAAGTTATGCACCGGCCGAGATTCAAACTCCGGTCTCTCACTTCTTAGCCTGACTCTTCACGCACTCCAAAGTAGCTTGCTTAGCGATAATTCAAGGACGGTATATAAACAAAAAAACAGGTTCATTACAACATCTTGACGATTTGAATTAGCGCGCGGAGTGTGCTGACCAATAGCGCCTGTTATCACATGTGACGTAGCGACCAACCTGCAAAATATCATACCTTGTTTTCTTTGTACCATGGTACACATTGGTCGAATGTTTTCTTCTTTAGATAAAGTGGCATTGTAGATTTGAATATGATTGAGTTTCTTCCATAAGTACTCCATGCTAACTTAACTCTTCGGTTGATTTCTGGTAGTAGAGTTCCCGAGCATGAAAACACAACAAACTTCTACATAAATGATGTTTAATATAAACGTGTCATACATCTTAATAAACCCTCCAATAAAAACCTAAGTATTTCCAACCAAATACTTTCTAACAACGAAAATATGCGAATTCTATCAATTCAAAAAAATTTCACCATGATCGATCATTATATATAGCCGTTTTTTCCATTATATTCCGAAGCCAAAGCTGAAATCGAATTATAAAAACTGCGAGCGGCCATAAGTAACATTTAAAAATGATTAGCTCTCATAAACGAGATGCTTTTAATAAATCTACTAAATGACGTTTTATGATAATATATGACTGAGCCATATTTGCTACGGACGATTCATAGGGTGCGGAAATATGGACGCCACCGGATGCAGTGGCGTGCCAAAAGAAAGACTATAGTTTTTCGCACAGCGAAATATCCAACTGGTCGTCAGTTTATTTCTACGCATCTTGGGATTCCAACTGGTCCCAAACTTGGTTGTCGATTGTACTTCTGCGAAAGATCAATCGAAGTCAAATGTCAATGAGCATGTCCGCAAGTGACGTGAGAATTAACTTTAGACAGTTCTGTTCTTACCCTGACTTTAAAACACCCTGTGCAATAATTTTGTGTGTAAATTTTCCTAAAATATAATTTTACGGTCAGAACCATGCCTTCTAAGCATTTTGTTTTTTGGATCTTGTCAATACAATACATGCCTTGGTTAATTTTGAAGAGCGTAAGAATTTGCCACCAACAATTTGCACAATTTTTTCAATTTTCATTCTTTTTTGAAGTTATTTTTCAATCTGACGAAGCGGTATTGGTAATTATTGTGAAGTATAAAGGGTGTCCCTGAAATAAGTGCAAGTATTTTAAGGGGTGGTAGATCTGGTAAAAAGAAACATTTTTTCTCTTTACCGTTTTTAAATAAGTCCAAAATAACCGAGTTATTTTACTTTGAAAATTAAAAAAAAAAATGCTTTTTTGCTTAAATTTTGAGAACCACTGGATCATTTCTGGATTTACTTTCGTGTAAATTTAATCTACTACCTATATTGCCATACTATCAAGAAATTATGTTTTTTAACTTAAAACTAAAAAAATTTCCAAATTTTTTTTCAAAAAACTGAAATATACTACCAGTCAAAATACTTGCACTTATTTTTGGGACACCTTGTATAATACTATGAACTGCCCATCATGTTCGATGTTTGGCAAATGCTTGTCAGGAGGAATATCCAACTATTTCAATCATTTTTGGTCGATCCTTAGATGGTCTGGAAAAAAAACAAGATATTCCAGCAATAGTATAATGACGACATACAGCCGAGGCACAAAAAGTCATTTTTGCTCCAAATAAAACATGCTATTTTTTTCAAACGCCACAAATAATATTTTAAATAATTTCAAATAACATAATATATATATATATATATATATATATATATATATATATATATATATATATATATATATATATATATATATATATATATATATATATATATATATATATATATATATATATATATATATATATATATATATATATATATATATATATATATATATATATATATATATATATATATATCGAAAAACTATGGTTACGCTCGATGAATTTGACACTTTATGTCAGTTTAATAATATATTTTCGTACTTTTATGCCTAGACGTTAAAATTACTTTTTTATATTATCAATCCCGTCGCGCAAAAATTAATACTTTTGTGACGTTTGAAAAAAAAAATAATTTTTTAGTTTTTCCATATATTTTTCTAAAAATTTGCATTCATGTAGTTTATTTGTTTACTTTTTTTAAGTCTTTTTTAATGTATAATATGTTACGCTACTGTTCTAAAGAGAGATATTATTGGCTTCGGCTATTAGCCTGAGATATTGTTATCGTTTCGAATCGTTCTATTAGATTGATTAAATCGTTGGATAGAGTGGATGTGTGAAGGCGACTTAAACATGACAAACTCCTACTTCAGAAAACGCTTATAGGAAATAATCATTTATTCCCATACGGTTATTTTATTTTATTTCGTACAAATATATTTGTTTTATCGCTTTATATAAGATATATTAACTAAATTACAGAGTCGGCGCGGCGTCATCAATGTTGACAATTAATAATTTGATACAAAAATTATAGGTATAGCTAAATAAATAAATAAATAAATGCCTTTATTGTCAAAAAATTTTACAATTTGTAGACAAAGGTACAGTAAACAAACAAAGTAAACAAACAAAAAAGAACACAAAACATTATACAAATTACATTGTCAGTCTTATTGTTTAAAATAAACATTTATAAATGTTTTCAATGTCAAAGAATAAAAAATAAAAGAAGATTCAAAAATATTTAGTAAGTTTATATTAAATATCAATGACCTCCAAATAAATTTATTTTGATGTCATTGGTAAATATAGTAATAGCAAACATTAGACCAGTGTTTACAAGATCAAATTCGATTATCAGAATATAAGTCATTTACGGCTTAAGGACGGTCCACACTTGCTATATAACACTGCTATATAGCAAAGTTATATAACATGTTACATATTTTTTAGTTATATTTAGCAAATTTCGATGCTATATAACTTGCTAGATGTTATCCATATTGTAGTCGGTAACTACCAAAAGATGTTGTGCAACATTGGTATTGTAACATGAAACAACGCGCTCCACACTTTCCTAAATTTCTAGTTTAGCTGCTCATATTTTCAGGGACGTGCGCGACAGAATAAGTGTGAGATGGCCTTTCTTGAGAAGCTGATACATGCTTACGTATTAGGCAAACAGATTCAAATATAAATAAGGAAGGAAGAGTTAATATTTTTAATTTTTTAAAAAAGTCCTGACAATGACTTCTGCTGTTGAGTCCCAGTGAATATCGAACAGCTCCCTTCTGGAGCTTAAAAATGCGGTCAAATTGAGTCGCACAACACGTACCTCAGAATGGAAAATAAATTATGGTTAAATGGTTAAAATAACACGCTATAATATGATTACAACTTAAAACCATAAACTTCTAAGTCATTGTTAATTATTACAGTAATACAGATGTTTAATATTGATACGGCGGTCGCTATATAATAATTGTTGATAGGTAATATTTTAGATAACAATTTATAAAAAAAGTTGTTGAATGGCTGCTTTCACATACACACACTACACTAAAATAACTACCTTGGTTGTACATGATACATTTATTACAGTGATATACAGGGTGAGTCTTAAATAGGTTCAAATATTTTTAGACGTAGTATATTTCGACTTTAGAAACACGTCTATGAGGGTTTGTAATTTTTCGTAATTTTTTTAGAATATTTTTTATTTTTTTTTTGTTAGAAAACATAATATTTTGATAGTATGCAGCATAGGTAGTAAATTAAATTTACAAGAAAGAAAATCCAGAAAAGATCCATTGATTCTGAAAATTTAAGAAAAAAATATATTTTTAAAAATTTTCACTTATAATATCACAAGAGCTTAAATTATTTTCGGAAATTTTTTTGAGGGCACGAATATTTTGAAAATTATCCCGAGTCGAAGACGAGGGATAATTTTCCTAAAATATTCGTGCCCGAAAGAAAATTTCCAGGAATAATTTAAGCTTGCGTGGTATTCGGTAAGAAAAATTTCACACCTAAATTTGAAAAAAATATTAATCCAACATGACATTTTAAAATAATTTCAATTTGTTAAGTTGGCCAAGGTATTGCTAAAACTCAAATGGGTAATATTTCAATATATAGACATTGTAGTTCATTCACATTATGATTGTAGATCTTATGTTTTTTTTTTTCAACTGTCAAAAATTTTCCACTAAAGTTTCGTGGCGCCTCGAAAAAATTTCCGGAAATTTACAAGAAAGAAAATGGTAAAAAGATCAACATTGAAGCATGTTATTTGGTTGAAAAGTAGAGGTGTAAAATTTTCACTTATAATATCACAAGAGCTTAAATTATTTTCTGAAATTTTTTTGAGGGCACGAATATTTTGAAAATTATCCCGAGTCGTAGACGAGGGATAATTTTCTTAAAATATTCGTGGCCGAAAGAAAATTTCCAGGAATAATTTTAGCTTGCGTGGTATTCGGTAAGAAAATTTCACACCTAAATTTGAAAAAAAAAATATTAATCCAACATGACATTTTAAAATAATTTCAATTTGTTAAGTTGGCCAAGGTATTGATGTTTTTGACATATTATGTGTTTTGTCATTTATGTTTGCGATTCTGTCATTAAGCTATTACTAGTTTTAAAACGTCTGTACGTAGAGTAAGAAGTGTATAGCGAAATGTCGCGATTTGGAAAAGTAAACCAACAAGTCATTAAAGAAGAAATTGAAAATATAAAACCAGATAACACCCGAAAATCAAAATCAAGTGTATGGAAACAGTTTGTTGAATTTTTATATAGACATTGTAGTTCATTCACATTATGATTGTAGATCTTATGTTTACCTTTTCAACTGTCAAAAAATTTCCATTAAAGTTTTGTGGCGCCTCGAAAAAATTTCCGGAAATTTTTTCAGTTGCCATGGTAACTAGTCAACATTAAAGCATGTTATTGGTTGAAAAGTAGAGGTGTGAAATTTTCAAAGTAAAATAACTCGGTTATTTTAAAAACGATAAAGATAAAATATTATGTTGTTTTTATAGAGATCTACCAACCCTGAAAAAATATTTGCACTTAGTTAAGACTCAACCTGTATATTGATATACCTATGATGTATTGAAAGAAAAAATATATATAAATTAAAGAAAATTACATTATTTTGTTTTACTGAAAATTTGCCTGTCATTCTGCGTTTCCCAGAAAATTTTAATAATTCACCACCCTTACAAAAATGCCTCGTTTCTTATTCAAAACCGGACTACTTATCGGCACTAATAAACCCCGAACAAGAAAACACTGAACCGCCAGGCTTCGAACTGTGACAAATCAATTTGAAGATATACATATGTATGCAGCGGCGGGTAATATATGCACCCCAAGACACATCCCTTAATAATGGAAGTGTGCCACCGCAAAACTGAGGGCGAGGGGTGTTTATCAATCGAAACTACTATAAAGTACTACGGTTATTTTTGTCTGTCTCCTTAGCTGATTAAGTTTAAACGGCGGGGGATATTAGTGCAGACGGTTAGATAAGAAAATTCAATTTAAATAGTGGCTTTTTACAGAACGAAACGCCATAAATCGTTGCCGGGGGATTATTTCGGGAGAGAAAGACAGAGAGAATTATAAAGTTATGCTTTTTGTAGATGGGTTGTTGACTCCCGCAAGATTTTGAAGTGGAACTTCTTTACCCGCGCTGGGAGTAAAAATTCAAGGCCGTGACAAGTAAAAATTCAAGACACACGAGTTAGCGAGACGCCCACGGCTTAGAAATACGTAGTGACGCGACGTGTATTTGTGAACAAATTTTGTGAAAGTAAACCAAATTATTTATTAATTTTTAATTTATTGAAGATAAATAAGGATAACTTGAATAATATAAGGATAACATTAAAATGAAGGCAATATAAGGATAACATTAAATTGGGCTAAACGTTGGCAACGTTGGCAGACATCTGACGTAAATTCGCTTTGTTTTTTGTGGTTATGTACCGTATGATCGAATAAAAACGGCGTCAGCGATGGCTATGAAATGAAGATAGCTGTCATTTTATATGTAAATTTAAATTATATAGGAAATGTCATCAATCGTCATTTCAAATCCAACTAGACGCCGCTTTTTTCGATCATACGGTATAATTGTTTTGTTATCGTTGTAAAAACTGCTGTGCGGTATTTTCCCTATGGAAAAAATTTTCTGTGAAAAGTTAAGGTAAACTAGGCACTCGCAAGAATGTTATAGTGCTTGTTTTCCATTTTTGAATATAATGAAGTCGTAGCAAAAGTTAAACCAGCAAGAAAAAATGATTTTAAGGAACCTAGTGACTATGAACTTTTGAATAAAATTTGATATGCTGGAAGTAGCGGGAAAAAACGAAAAATTCCTGACAACTGCAACAAAAATAACTAAGCACGATTTCAAAGTTTAAATATTTTATTAACAAAATTTAACTAACTTTCTTAGTACTGAAAGCTCCTCTATAAAACAATATGCAAGCATGATTACAGAAACCTGCTTTTGTAAACTTAGTTTCCGACACAAATCAAAAACTCTCAGTCTTTTGTTTGCTTTAAATTATTCCAAAGCTCCAAACTTTTGTTATTTTATTCCATTCCAAAATTATTTACGATATTTATATGCTCTTTTGTTTATTTTCATAATATTTATTATTGAAAACCATTATTTTTGCCTGCGGACGATACAAATAATAAAATACCTAAAAATATATATATTTTATTATTTTCAAATGTTTAAAAATGATAAATAACTTTTAGTATTATTCCTTCTTTTTGTTTTTGGTGTAATATACTGGCAATGGACTTTATTTTATCGAATTAAAACCCCATTGCTCGGGCTATAAACAAAGCGTTATAAATATATTTTTTATTAAACGTTCTTTTGGTCGAAATGGCGAAAAAGCGTAAACCTATTAATCATGCGAATTGTTTTATCGTCAATGGCGACGATATATCACAAATTCAATCTTTTAACTCGTCTCACTCTCTCATCAGTTGCGAATTTATGACACTATTGCGAGAAATTTATTGAAAATGTTGCCGAATGGGCGCTATTTTTATCTATGCCGCACTAGCCAGCGGTCTAAACAAGCTACTTTTTGATATATATTTTGTGACAATTGCCGACGAATTAAAAAAATGATATTTAAACATGCAAAAACAATATAAAATGCTGTTTTGCTAGTTTTATATTGTTGAAAAATCTAGATCTTTAAATGTTCGAATTAAAGAACATAAAATATTATTTAAGAAAGGGAGATTTTCAGAAATCTAAGATTTGTCAGCATTCATGGGAGAAAGGGCACAGAATAGATTTTAACAACGTAATAATTATTATGAAAGAAGCGATAGCCGCTAAACGAAAAACAAAAGAGGCTTTACTACTGTTGACGAATGCTCAGAATTCCCTGGACTCCCGGCGAACCAATGAATCCATAATCCAAGAACTGAACATCACAGAACGCCTTTCAACTTCTATACAGTCACGTATACTTAAATATTTCGGTCACGTTATGAGGAGGGATAATGACTGTATGGAAAAACTCATTATACAGGGCAAGGTTCTAGAAGAAGACCAAGAGGCCGGTCGCCCTCCCGTTGGATAGACCAGCTATCAAAGATCACCCACAAGCCACTGCACACGCTTGTACATGAAGCACAAGACAGGGAATTATGGAGACAAACCGTGAGGTTACGGTCAGGTGATGTGTGAACATCATCTGACCACTACATTCCTCTTGTAGGAATAAAGACAGAGAGAGAGAGAGAGAGAGAGAGAGATCAAGTAGTAATTGTTAATGTTGATGTTTAACTTGATATAATGTCATTTTAACGGTTTTTATAGACATTTCTGTATAAAAAACTAACAGCATTTTCAGATGGAGCGGACCGTCCGCGACTTCGAACAAGTAGGTACCATGAGTTTATATAAACGATTTCACATGGGTCGCGTATGATCCGTCCGAATGAGCTATATTGAAAAAATATCCGCGCAGACGCTCCGCGCGTACCGTCCGCTCCATCTGAAAGCGCTGTAAAGTATTCTTCAATTCAATAGTTGTATTTAGATATTTTGAATAGTTTTTTTTTCTTCGTTCCCTATGTTTTTTTGCTTCCGACGACGGGAAGAAATATACTTCCCGAAACGTCTAGCATTTTTTGTCCGTTAGGCAAATTTGTTTATTAGTAAATCACTAGTGACAGTGTTTACAAAAAATAACTACTTTATTTTGTAGATTTTCTTACAGTAGGCACAAGTGGCGAAATACACATTGGGTTTTTTTGAAGGGTTGTTTGTTTTTGTTGTATGCTAGTTTGTAGTTTAAGACGTAACCTTAATAAAAACTACAGACAATTAGATGCATATGAAAGCGTCACCATATATGTTAGCCCTATATGTAAAATGTAAATCAATGTATTTTTAAGTTTGGTTTATTCCATGAATTCATGTCCGTTCGAATAGAAGTGGCAACGGCGCTTCCGTACCTAAACCCCGTCCGAGGGTGCGAGACGGGTAAAAATTACTGTTCACTTTGCTTTTGTTCCTTGGTGCAACCACCACGTTGTTTTTGCTGTTCACATAAATTTATTATTATTCTTTAAATTAATACAGTTGTTATATTATACAAGGTGCAGTTCATTTATTTATACAGTCCGCATATACACCAAGGCAACAATATATAAAGGTAAAGACAATATGAACAGAGATAATGGTCCAATTCCTTTTACAAAGATCGATCAACAATGATTGAATTAGTTGGCAATAGAGGATTTTAGTGACGCAAGAAAAAATTATTGATAAATTTTAACATGATGTCAATTCATTGACGACATTTTTTTTATTTCCTATTTATCTCTTTGAAAATTATTACTTTTATTATTAGTTTTTATTTATAAAGGTTGATTCTTACTATACCTTCCACATCAGCTCCCTTCCGTTTCCCTTACGTTTATATAAAATATATTACATCATGTAAATGAATAGGACAATGCACACTATCCATTCCGTTTCCCTTCCGTTCCATATCCTTTCCTTCCATACATTTTTTGGCGGACGGACTGAAGCGTATCGGAAACAACGTTGTCAAGTTCTTACATTTGTACCAGCTCTGTAAAAATATTGCTGATATTTATTTATTCTTTCGCCTCTTAATTAAATCTATTACCTTTTTCAGAAAATACAAATCTTTAAAATAAAACTTTCGTAATGATATAAATTGTACAATAAAAAGTATGGAACTGATACGGAACGGAAGCTTACGTATAGCGTCAATGCAATAAAAATACGATGGATATGGAATGGAAACGGAAGGTATAGTGAGAATCAATCTTTATTTGAAAAATTAAAATATTTTCCAACGTAAAAAAACCATAATGTTTAATGTAGAAAAGGCATCATCATCATCATCATCATTTTCCGCTTATTCAACCATTTCCAATCATGGTGTAGCCTCCCTCACATATTTAGATACTGTCTTTGTAGTTGGGCCCATTGTAGTCTATTGTTGGCTATGTGGTTCCAAGTTATCCCTGCTAATTATGGTCCCATCTGAGGTTCGGTCTTCTTCTTGGTCTCTTAATTCCTCCTGAGTACCATGCTATAATTTTTGTAGTCCATCTATTGTCCGTTCTTCTTGCCAGGTATCTAGACCATTGCCATATAATTTGACTCTGTAGATGACATCTATTACCTGGGTCTTTTGTTGTATCCATTCTATTCTTTTACGGTCTCTCGTGGTTATTCCCAGCATACTTCATTCCATTGAACGTTGTGCGACCTGCAGTTTCCTTATGATGTCCGTTTTAAGTGTCCAGGTTTCGCATGCATAGGTCATGACTGGTAGTACACAGTGGTCGATTTTTTTAAAATAAAGTGGCATTTTAAATTTGAATATGATTGACTTTCTTCCATAAGTACTCCATGCTAACTTAATTCTTCTGTTTGTTGCTGGTAGTAGAGATCCCAAGCTCTGTACTAGTTGTCCCAAATATATATGTTTTTCTACTATTTCCAGTGTTGTGTTATTTATTTGAATGTCTTTTCAAAAAAACATTGTAAAAGAAAAAAGACGCTATAGATAACAGCCAATAAATATCCAAATTTCTAAAGTCATTACCAACTAAACGAACAAAATCAAAATAGCCAAATATTTCAACCATTTTTTATTGCTCCGTATTTGACAGTTAAGCTCTTAAGTTTTTTATTCATAATTTTCATTTGTATGATACGCCATTCATCTCAGTTTCAATTGAAAATGTTTAGTTGCTTGAGTTTTTAATAGACATTAATAAGCAATATTAAATTATGATCTTTAAGTTTTAATAACTTAAGAAGATTAATATTAACTACCAATAATAAATAATCTAACTGTGGTTTTTAACTTTTGTAAAAGAAAAGGTTAAATCGATCCAAAAATCCTGATTAAATCCCCAAATTGAATTTTAAAACGGGCATTCTCTAGAACGCATTCGAACAAGAAGATTAGATAAGTGTAATTACTGATTTATTAGGGAAAACATGGTGCGCTAACCGCAAGGGAAAGGGTGCGAACCAAAGGGCTTAACGAATCGCGCGCAAATATTAATTCTGAATCGGATTGCGAGAATTATTAATTCCAAATGAAGAAATACTTTTCTAAAAACGTATAGCTCCATTTTTCTCGATAAACGTTTGATTTGGTCTGGTTTTCTTCTTAATTAAACTTATAAATCTGTAAATTAAACTTAAAAATTTGTAATATACAGGGTCATCCGAATGTATGCAGGAAACTTCGGCAGCACATTCTGACGAAAAAGTATATTTTTTCATTCAGTAGTTTTATACAGGTACGGATAAAAAGTTATTATTCTTCAAATCAGTTAAAAAACGTGTAGGTGGCGCCCCCTATAAGTAGAAGTCATACTGACATCGAAATCGAATTTCTCTGTTCAAAAAACAACCAAACACGAATTTTCATCCAAATATCGGCGTTATAGTCTAAGAGCTAGCAAAGTTTTTGAGAAAGTATTTTAAGACGTCTGGCTCTTTGATATATCTTTTAATATGCTCTCTGGAACAGCATGCGGCCCGTCTGGCTGCCGATACCCGTTGCGTTCACTACCGCGCATCGGAAGAAGATTCTATTTTTTTTAATTTAGTCCTGTTAATAGTGTTTTTATTTTCCTGTTAATTCTAGTATTTAATATAAATCGAACATGTCTCCATAGCGCAGTGCGTAGAGTTTCCGATTACGAATCGAGGATTCGTAATCGGAAGTTCGGGAGTTTGAATCCGGGTCAGGGCAAAGACTTTTTTATTTTATTTTCGTTTATATTCTGATAGTAAAGTATTAAATAATTCTGGTGATTCAAAAAGAAAACGAATATTTAATACTTTACTATCAGAATATAAACGGAAATAAATTAAAAATGTTTTTGCCCTAACCCTAAACAATGAAATTTCTACACTCTATTTTTTTTTGTTAGCGAAGAGGGGAAGCGATTTACCGCCGAAGTGTGGGGTCCGATGCGACAATGCGATACTAGCCGCATAATACTCACTAAACCCCTCTCCTATGCTAGGTGTGGATGTCGATCGCCGTGAGGCATACGGATGCATCCACTCCTACCTTTACTCGTCACTCCGTCGACGTTGAATCGATCTAGTTCTTAAACTTAATCTTGATTATAACAGAATCGATTATCACTGATAGGGGTCCATGCAGGACAATTTACATAGTTCTATTACGTCTTGCCATCGATCAACCCAGTGGCGTCTACACGATAGCCTTTGCGGACGACTTAGCCATTATGTCTATAGGTAAAGGTCTGGATGAAGCCAAGAGACTTGCAACAATAGCCGCTGAAAGTATAAGGCAGTGGATAGAAAGCAGAAAGCTCCTGAAAAAAACTGTGTTTGCAGACTCACCGGAAGAGCAAAACTGGTAGGGATTTTGGAGGTCAACATTCTGGAAGTACAAGTCCCAATTCAGGACGAGATTAAATACCTGGGCGTCTGGCTAGACAAAAACGGCACCTTTGTCTACCACACTCAGACAAAGGCAAAGAATGCAGCGGAGAGTGCAAGAGCTCTAACAAGGCTCATGCTGCGCGATGGTGGCGCCGGCGATTGGGTACGCAGGATGCTGGCAACTGCACGCGCGTCTGCTGTGCTGTATGCTGCACCTGCATGGGCCGAAACCGCTCTAAAGCTGGCAAAGAATGTTGGCGCTCTAAACCGGGCACAGAGGAAGGTGCTCCTGTATGTAAGCAGGGCAAACAGGACAGTGTCTACAGAAGCACTACAAGTGCTCGCTGGGATAATGCCTCTAGACATACAAGCTAGATATAGGAGTGAATCTTACGGGCTAGAAAAAGATGCTATAAAGGCAAAGAAAGAAAAGTAATAAAAAATAATTAAGCTTTCTCTATAATATAAAACCGACTATCGCAAGCTGTTGCTAAGATATTATTTCGAGGATCTTAATAAAGCTTAATAACAAAGTTAATTTAACAAAATAAAGAACGAAGTAGTAAATCATAAGTACGTCTAATATCCTTTTCCAAACCCCATCCCACATCCAATATACGCAAGCGGGAACATTTCCTAGATGACGTATTCCTTCGACAATATGGCCGGTCCCGGTCCGCGACTATCCCGGCTGCGGTCTGAATCCATTTGTAAGATTAAATTTGTGATTCATTGTTGCGGAATGGAGAGTTGTCACATATGTCGGCTCGGTCGTCTGCTAAGTGGATGGTAACGTTATGTAGAAAATATTTAAAAGCAAAAAAGGGGCCGTCTGGACTGTTGGAGTCTCGCGGTCGCTCTGATTTACGTTGTTTGGTTTTCGCGAAAAAGCGTGGAGGAAATAAAGTGTGCTATCGCCCACTTTTTAAATGGTTTTGCTTAAAAGGATTGTGAAATATTATTCTCCTTTAGACGGTTCTATTCTCTCTGATTTTTTAATATGTGTGCTATTTGTTCAACAGATTTTTAGAATAGAGGAGAATTCACCAGAACAGAGACATGAAAAATATCATAGTAGAACATTTGCCAAAATTCACGGTAGACCTGATAAGCCAAGGCAGAAAGACTGTCAAAGCTGTAGTGAGTCTACTAACAAGGCATTGTAGGTTTAATAAGCATCTAAATAAACAAAATACGAGTAGCGGAAAAAGGGGCCAATATTTATATATACCCTACCTAAGCTTTCTTAGCTCCATCTACGGTAACGTGCCGATACCCGTTGCGTTCACTGCTGCGCATCGGAAGAAGATTCTATTTTTTTTAATTGGGTCCTATAAATTCTAGTATTGAATATAAATCGAGCATGTCTCCATAGCGCAGTGCGTAGAGTTTCCGACTACGAACCGAGGATTCAGAGTTCGAATCCGGGTCAGGGCAAATACTGTTTTATTTTATTTTCGTTTATATCCTGATAGTAAAGTATTAAGTATTTAATAAATTAAAAAGTTTTTGCCCTGACTCGGATTCGAACTCTGACTTCTCGCTTGATAGGCGAAACCTCTACGCGCTGAGCTATGGAGACTCGGTCGGTTTATATTCAATACTAGAATTTAAAAGATTAATAAAAATATAGGACCTTCTTTCAATGCGCAGTAGGGAACGCAACGTTTACCGGCAGCCAGACGGGCCGCATGCTGTTCCAGAGAGCATAGTAAAGGATATATCAAAGAGCCAGACGTCTTAAAATACTTGTTTTTCCGACGTTGCTAGCTCTCGTACTAAAAGCTGATGGGATTGACGTACGAAAATACGTGTAGATTTTGTCAAGAAACGACCTCATATAATATTTTTAGATTTATAAAGAAAATAAATTAGTTTTTCAAAAATTCCTTGCTAAATAAAATTTTCTGAATTTTAATCTGTGCGTTATTTTTTGCATTATTTTTTGATAATATACAGGGTGAGTCTTAAAGAAATGCAAATATTTTTAGAGGTAGTATATTTCGACCCCAGACACACGTCTATGAACAAGTTTTTTTGCGAAAAAAAAAATTAAAATTGAATTTTGAAAAAGTTTTTTTAATCTTTACTTAAGAAGCATAATATCTTCTTAATATGGCAACATAACAGATTAAAATTATCAATTTAATTATTATTATTTCGGCTTCTTTGATTTTTAAAAAACATAACATACGTAAAAATTAAAAACAAATTAAAAATAATCATACAGAAAGTTTGAAGCTTTTTTGTTTTACCTTATTAAGTAATTGTTATCATGTAGTGTTTGTTAATTTTGAAGTTTAACTTGATGTAATATATTAACAGAACATCAACGGTTTTTGTAGAGGTATCTGTTTTAAAAAACTAAAGTGTTCTCGAATAGTTGTATGTAGATATTTTATATGTTTTTTTTTATTTCTTCTTTGTTTTTCTTTGCTTCCGACGATGGAAAGATATATACTTTCCGAAACGTTAAGAATTTTTTTGTCTGTTAGACAAATTTGTTTATTAGTAAGCCACTGCTGACAGTTAGTCTCCTTAGTATTAACGCAGCAGAGTTTACAAAAATAACTATTTTATTTTGTAGATTTTCTTACAGTGGTGAAATACCTGTAGGACTTTTTTGGAGAGATGAATCTGCCACATAGGTATAGACATTTTTTATAGTAGATTAAATTTATAAGAAATATGTAGACTTTATTTGAAAAGGTAAAGAGAAAATATGTTTCTTTTATCGAGATCTACCAGCCTTGAAAATATTTGCACTTTTTTAAAACTCACCCTCTATATTTTTATAATTTATTTTTGCATTAGCACACTTAAATGTTAAAGTATTAAGTTAAACTATTAAAGAACATTTAAGCAGAAATATTTTATATTGTGAATCTATTTAGACATTTTAGTATTATGACTGATATATTTGATGACAAAGAAACCCAACTGAAAACAATAATTATTTTTTTTTATATAGCCAACTTTTCAAATCTTTTTATATTAAATATATAATGTGAATCATGACCAAATATGTTATGAAAATTTTCATTCTTTTTTGGGATTCAATCAAAGGAGTGTAAGAGGAGAATAAAAAGAAAAAAAGGTGCTAACGTACAGCTGTACGACATAATATAGCCGAGGCACAAAAAGTCATTTATGCTCCGAATAGAACATGCTATTTTTTTCAAAAGCCACAAATAATTTTTTACATAATTTCTCAAATGTTCCAAATAATATAAAAAGATTTAAAAATCACACCTTGTATGTAATTATATATCGAGAAACTATAGTTACGCTAATTGAATTTGACAATTTATGTCAGTTTAATAATATATTTTCGTACTTTTATGATTGCTTTTACGCTTACGCGTAAAAGTGCTTTTCTTTTATGCCTAGATGTTAAAATGACTTTTTTATATTGTCAATTACGTCGCACAGATTAATACTTTTGTAGCATTTGAAAAAAAAACAATATACTATCTTGTACTTAGGCGTAACAGTACTTTAATGCCTGGACGTTAAAATTACCTTTTTATATTGTCAATCACGTCGCAATTTTTTCTTGTGACGAAAAAACATTTGTTTAAAATATTTTTTCGAGATTGGTCACAAAATTGAATACATAAAATACGAAATAATGGAATCTAACACAGAGATCAGAGTAAGGGACGTAAAGTGAGAGGGTTGTATCCTCCCCGGAGCCGAGCCGAGACCATTTTGGCCCCGAAACGAGCGAACGAGCGCCACATTTCCGGGCGCGGCCGGCACCGGAACCGGCCATTGTGCGGCCCCGCCGTCATTAACAAACTAAACTTAACATGTGCTTTCCTGTCACCATTGTACTCTTTAAATTAATGCGTCGCTTTCCTTTAAACTCGCCCGGCGTATATCAATCGGGATGGGACCGTTAGGGGCGCCGCGTTTTGCATTTAATGTTCAGTCCTCGTTGAAATATTGTTCGGGTCAGGTAGACCCGAACGGCAAAAAATTCAATTGTGAGGTTTTGATGGTTTAATGTTTTGCGATGATGTAATTATTGTCTCGATATAAAACATTGTTCTAGTCCTTTGAATAAAGAGATTAAGGATTGATTTCAACTAATACATTTAAATTTGATTTAATTTTTTTGAGGATTTGTTGGGTTAGATAAACCTGAACAACAAAAAATACCAAGATTTTCATAGTTTATTTACTTCTAATCTTTGTTTACTTTTGATATACAGGGTGTGCCAGGCTGAGCATGCATTAGAAGTTTCTAGAGAACTACAATATCTAGATCGGAGATTTTTTGCACATCAATGTTTCACAAAGAAATCTATCCAAGATTACAGTTGAGGGTTGGAACCTTTGGTGTTACACAGCAAAATAAAAACACTAAATCACCTCAATACACCACAACACTTCAGCAGATGATTATAAACTAATATAATGATATAATATGAATCTATCCATTAAAAATACTATAAAATACTTTCAATATGGCGGCACTTCCGAAAATACCGGAAGTTGCCAACAACTTTCCTATTTTAAATGAGTGCTTCCATTTTTTATTACATACTTAAATTCTCTGTAAAGTTACCGGTTAGGTTATAAACGTTTTTGAGAAAAAATATATTTAAAATTTTTGGACGAAAAAAACTGCCTATGTGTATAGCCTAAAAGTCAAATTTAATGACTACCGCAGCCACTGTGCCATAAAGAGAAGACATGTGGCTATCTATTTCAAAAAATTAATTGTTCGAATGTCATATAATAATGGCCGGAGCTGTCATGAAATTGAGCGATTAAAAAATTATCATAAATCATTTTTTTTAAATGGAAACCCACCTTTTTATTTCACTAGTATTTTTTCAATTCGTTACTTTGTACCTATACATGTTCCTATACCTAAAATAAATTGTTTTTAAGTTATTTAAGATTTAGTTTTAAAGCGTATATTTTTTTATTTTAACCAGTAGCCTATGACTTTAAACGTCAAGTGATGTAAAACAATAGATTGACCAGATCTATTGTCATGTTATGAAACTTTGTTCAAAAAGTATTTTGTAATCGATCATCATTTCCAAGCTAACTTTGCGCTGTTTTTTTTTTCGATCATACGGTATATTATTAAAAATATCAACTATTAGATATAACTAAAGAGCAAAAATAAGAGATATATTTTTATAAATACACTTTTTAAACTCTTAAGGCAGACAGTATTTATAATATAGGATATTCAAATAATATTGAAAATATTTTTAATCAATAGATCTCGATGTAAAACAATGATGAGCAAAAAATCTCCAATCTAAATATAGTGGTTCTCTAGAAATTTCTAATGCACGTTCAGCCTGGGACACCCTGTCATGGCAATTTAAAGCTAAAATTTAAAAAAATGGCAATCATATCTTATGAAATTATGACTGAACTAAATAAACAAAAATAATTGTTAAGTTAACGTCTCCTTTTTGATACTAAGGCTAATCTGGACGAGATCTACTTTGTTTATACGGAATCCGAACCGCGGTTATCAGCCATATCATTGTCAATGTCCTACCAACTTGGCGAGTGTCTAAATCAACTCATACTCACGAGATATCCGATATCATCTGGACCCGAACCGATATGAATTAGGAGTGTGTCTCTGTAGATTTAACACTCTTGCCATAGAAGAACTGGACGACAGAGTTTCCAGATGGTCACCCGTCAATCCATTTGCATCGTCTAACGTCCTTTAACTTCCATGATCCATCGGGAGTCGGTGTTTCGATTTTATTTATTTAGATTTTTTACCATTTTAATACTATAAGATTTTTTAAAACATACATTTTTAAATATACTTATATTATTGCCTGTTATAAAAACTTATTTTACTTATTTACCAAAAAATAGAATTTTAAAATATTCTTGTGGAATGTAATTCCTAATGAAATATATTCCGACAAGATATATTATTAGCCGCGCACACATGCCCATTTTCATATTTTTCTTCTCCGCGAGCATTTTTTCCAAAAAGCCACCAACCACCGAATCCAACATATTCTCCCTTGTAAGCGACCATTCTGTTTCCGGTTTAATGTCCTATGCCCTAACGAGTAAGACAAGGAAGCACAGAACGAATAGTAACATCAAGTCCAACTCAGAGCGTCGAAAAAATCATAAACAAATAATAATGTTATTTGCTTACTTATTTTCTTTCTCTTTCTCTTTCTCTTTCTCTTTCTCTTTCTCTTTCTCTTTCTCTTTCTCTTTCTCTTTCTCTTTCTCTTTCTCTTTCTCTTTCTCTTTCTCTTTCTCTTTCTCTTTCTCTTTCTCTTTCTCTTTCTCTTTCTCTTTCTCTTTCTCTTTCTCTTTCTCTTTCTCTTTCTCTTTCTCTTTCTCTTTCTCTTTCTCTTTCTCTTTCTCTTTCTCTTTCTCTTTCTCTTTTTCTTTATTATTTCTATTTCTTTTTATACTTACTTTCTCTTTCTCTTACATATGATATGTCATTCTATTCAATGTCATTTTCTTTCGAATAAAGTAAAAAAATACTGAGGGTGAAATAGGAAATGACCAAAAACAATTGAATTCATCAATCAATCCTAAATTATGTCATATACTAACATACCAAATCTCGTTTCTTTATCTGAAAAAATGAAAAATTTGTTGGGTGCTCCGCTTTCGAGACGCACCCTGTATATAATACATACTACTGTTTTAAAACTATACGATGCAGATGTAGTTTGTAATTTTTTTCAATCCATCATTTTGAAAATATAATTTAGTAAAGTTTTTAAATCAATTAATTAGAATACTTACGTTACATTAACACAAATTAATCATTCGTCTATTAACACAAGTCCATCTTTCATATCATATTGAAGTAAGATCTGTTATTTTTAGAAGAAACTAATAAAACACTAGAATTAGAATTTAGAATGAGTGGGAGGGGGGTTAATCACTGCGACCTTATAGATCTAGTGTGTCCCCCTTTCTTGAGTTATAACTCATCATACAGTTCCAGGGCTTTGACAAAAGCCAGTATCTGGGACGGTTTTACAGAGGGTAGTTCTCCATCTCCAATATCGGTCGTACCAAAGATCATGGTACGACTGGTTGTCGTCTCGACGCACTTAGTGATGAGGTGTTCTGGTGTTTCCCCATTTTCCCCACAGAAACTGCATTCGCCGTTTTTTCTTAGTTTCAATCTATTGAGGTGTTCATTGAGGTGACTGTGTCCTGTTAAAATACCCGTGACAATCCAAAATTGTTCTTACTTAAATCCAGAAGATCTTTGATTTTTCTTGGTCGTAAGCCCTCAGAAACTTCTTCAAGTGTCTTAGACCGTTGCAAGATTCCCATTCCAGGTTGCGGATGGAGTCTTCCAAGTTCTTTTAGTTGGTTACCATTTAGGAACCAGAACGGTTCTGGTCCAGTTAGTGGAGTGTTCGCTCCTTTTCTAGCTAGATCATTTGTTTTTTCATTGCCTTCTATCCTTTGGTGAACAGGCACCCAGAGTAGGAGAACTTTGTTTTCTTTGCCTAATTTATTCAGCTTCTCTATGCATTCTTTGACCAATTTCGAATTGATTGATACTGAGTTGATCGCTTCTAACGCTGCTTGACTATCAGATAAAATGGCTATTTCTTATTTCCGATAGTTCCTATCTGAAATAAGTTGTACTCATCTTTCGATAGCGTAGATTTCTGCCTGTAGGATGCTAGGGTAGGTGCCCATTAGTTCGGAGTATTTTAAAAGTTTTAAAATTTGAAAATTTTTAGCGAAACAATGGATTAGTATTGTCGTCATCTGAATTTTGTTGCTATCTTCCCTGAGTCATACATACTATAGTAAGTAGTAGCACTGAACGTGCAGCAAAGAAATAAGATGAAAGTTTGTCGTTGAAATGTTTACTCATGTTTTGCCAGTTATATACTCATCCACGTGAGTAAATATAATCTGGGGTTAAAATGATACTATCCCTTTGTAATTCATTGCTCTGAGCCGTGACCGTACGTCGTGGTAGATGGCGCTGTCGTCGTTGGCGGCACAGTCGTCGTCCGCCAGACCGGAAACGGCGGGCGGCGCGATTCAATTATTTAACCCTCTCTTAAACAATAGGTAGGTAGGTGGCTGTGAAATGAAGCGCGATCATTTTATAATGTTTGAATCCCGGCCGACGTGATTTGAAATTAATGGCGCGCGAACCGCGCGATAAGAAACTACAAACGAGCGGGAGAGAGAGAGGAATAGTAATTCATAGGTGAGAGAGAGATAGGGAGTGGGAAAAAGAGTAAAATGTAGACGATCGCTGCCAGAGAGCGGTGGAATTAGCGAAGATTTGTGGTCGCGGCTGTACACTGCGAAATATTCGAATGCATTTTTGATTTTCGAGTGGGTTGATAACAGTTTGTTACAGGGGGTCCATTCTGAAGGAGCACTGCTGGGTGTATTGCATTTTCAACCAAATGTAGCTTAGATCAAACGAAAAACAAATCATTTGAAAACGCAGTCTGACAGGAATATGAATGAGTGATACAGTAATCATACTGTTCTTGTTTACCGTTTCTTAGAATGTGGTAGAAAAATTCAGTATTTAAATAAAAGAATTTCTGTTTTCCATTGTCTAATGATATAGAGATAGATAGATAGGTAAATAATAGGAAGCCCTAGCGAAACAAGGTATCGACGGGCCTTATACAGGGTGTCCCAGGCTGAGCGAGCATTAGAAGTTTCTAGTATGTCCCCGGATTATCTTTACAAAAAAAACTTTCTTATTATTGATATTTTGAAAAAAAAATCATTCTTCATAAAAAATTTTGCTTGTTCTGAAATGGTTAATCTGGTTTATACTTTTCCAAATTTGACTACCATTTTAGAGCATATACTATGTTCTCTAATCAATAAGGAACAACATTTATACAAAAGATAATTTTTATCTAATCATTTTTTGATTAAAAATAAATATATCTGTATTATTGTTGTTAAAACATTAACATTATACTTGAAAATGCAAATATATAAATTAAAACAGAATAGCAGCGGAACTCGTATATCAAATACAATAAGATAAATAAGTCACTGAGACACATTTTATGTAAATTGGCCTTAAATCTCATACATACAGATTGGCGCGCGGTAGAAATTAAGCCCTTTACACATTGGCGGGTTACTCACCCTTTTACACGGTCTAATAATTTGTGTATAATTTAAATATAATAAAACACAATTTAAAAAAAAATATAGTTATACACATATATCGATTATCGAAATTGTTTAAATCTGACTCAATCCCATAAAATTGTTTGTTTTTTATTAACACACCCTTAAATTTTTTTTAAATAAAACTCGATTATATTTTTTCAGTTTTTTTTCATAACAATTTGAAGCAATTGTTTGAATCTGAAATTTTATAATATATTAATTTACCACTTTGCGTTCCAAATGTACCAACTTATTTCTTTGTAAAATAAAATAATCTACTTTGGAATTAAAATGACAGACGCATTTATCACTCTCAAGGATTTTGTCATTGAGCAGTCTATATCTACAATAAATAATGTCTATACCTTCCTATACCTATTTTTAAATTCCTTTCTATACCTTAAGTAGGATTTTGGACACATTTTAGGTTATGTTTCTAATAATTGTGTCTCTCTGTTTCTTGACACAAAATGGAAACGGCATGCCACAAATAGGAAACATTCTCGAAACCTATATATTTTATATGGCTTTATTACATGTGATAATATGGTGGCACTAGCCGTTTCCTGAAATGTTTCGATGCGGAATCAAAACTTTTAGAGAAAATGTTTCGAAACATTTACTGCAATTTGTGTCCAAGATGTTCCCGTTTTCAGCAGCCACTGTTTTTAAATGTGAAGAAACAAAATACCAAACTATAATAGTCTATATCTGTGTGTGGATTTCAAAATGAAAACAACCATCAACAATGTCGACCTCCGCCATAATTTTTTTGTTTTAAAATCTTTGTTTTTAAGTTTTCTCGCACTAAAAATGTCTGGCAAAAGCAAATTCATCGTTTAATTTAATAATGTACTTTCATATGTTTAATGCCACTTCTATGTTATTATTTGTTGCCACAAAATATTTTTGTTTCAAATATAAATTTTTATTTTTTATATCATGGTTCTGAAAATAAAAATATATAAATCAATGCAAGTAGAACGCGTTCTTATGAGTTTAAAAGCTCAACAGCCGATAAAAACATATATGTTTAGTTAAAAACGCTATTACTAGCCAACATGGCGTGATTTTAATTCATTATTTTATAAAATTGACATGGAGTCGGACACAAATCATCTACATTATATCATATGTGTGTCTAAAAAGACAGAAACTCGTGTTTCGAAAATGAATCGACAATAAATGGAAACATTGTCTCCAAAATGTTTTGATTTAGCGCTATCTGTGTAGAAATTTCGACCTAGTCACCTGTCAACAACGCTAGTCAAAACTTGTGGTCAAAATAATTAAAATTTAAAATAAAAAATAAATTTTTAAATTAATTTTATTTACTTATTATAACACAATTAAACATGTATTCTATTGCGAAAAAAAGAGAAAAAAAAACGTTTGCTGGTAACATTTTTCTTCGGTCTCCTGTTGGGTATGGGTAGTGGCTGTTATTACATTTATTCCTAAAACAAATCATCTCTGTAATGCGTATAATAAATAATTATAAAATCGCATAAGAAAAGTGAGAGAGTTATTTGTACTCGCCATATGTCCTCGTTTTGCTTTTTTAATTATGGTACTATAAAAACACGAAGAATACTTAAATGCAAAAACTGCAGAAGAAAATCAAAACAATAAAATAAGGTTATGTTCTCGTATATGACAGAATATCAAATAAATTATGGAAACTTTTCAGGCACAAAACGGGTACGAAATATTTTGGTAAAATGTTTCAAACAAAAAGCGATTTATGTTACGAAACATATGTATCAAAAATATGACGAAATTGTTTCGCAGTAGAGATTTTGTTTCGATTTTGTGTCTAAAAATGGTACTAGGGTTTATGGCGGATTCACTTCTTCAAAAAAATTATTAAAAATTTCCAGATAAATAAAATTCAGACTTGGATTTTATTTATTTAGATATTATGGTCTCTATGTAAAATTCTACGCTCATGGAAAATGGCGGTTGTCTGGAAAAGTCGAACGAAACGTAGGTCACAGCGGCGCTTTGCTTACAGTTCGCTTTCCAGGCATATATCCATATTAATGTTACCATATTTCATTATCTCATTCGTATGGAAATCTGAAACAATTAGTCAAAATTCCGAGCCGCGAACCCGCCAGAGACCGATTGTGTCTCTTTCTTTCCCTGCGATTCTCTCTTTTTTTCTATTCGTCGCTATATCATTCTTACTCGTCTCTCGTTAATTCTTACTCCAGTTCCTTTGCCCTTAATTCAAAATTAACTTTGAACCCTTCAAGGCTTTGTTCTTTTAGGAAATTCTTATAATAATTATAAATAATTTTATAAGGATAAAATTGTGTATTTTGAGTGGTATTTCACAAAATTTGCAGGCTATTGAGGAAACAGAAAATAATACAGATTACAGAAATAAATTTTGTGAGTTTCCTCACGGTCAATAAGATCTATTTTTCATACCAACATAGGTCCGATTCTGCTTTGTTTCGTAGCTATAGGGCGTTAAAGTCTTAATAATCTTTCGATTTATTACAATTTTGAGGGTAAAATTTACTATAAATTCGACATATTTTAAAGCTAAAAAAGTGTCGATAAATTCATCAGGGACGTGCATATGGGTTATTACTGGAATATTTTTCTAAAAATAGCATGTTCGCAACTGACTTTTTTTCTTTTAATGTCACAGTTGTGTAGGCCGTTTAGTGCCAATTAAAAGTTATCTCTTGATATTTTATCGAATTTGGCCGCCTTGATGAGGTAAACGCAATTTTATTAATCACAATTAATAAAATTAAAATAAAAAACAATTATTAATAAATTATATACTTTACCTAATTTATTATTAAATACAACCTATGTATTTAAGTATTTAAAATAACTACAACCAAACCAAACCTAATTTTAATTATTTTTAAAATCCTGTAACTCTAAAACTATGCATTTCCATACCCATATTTACAGGAACCTTTATTCACATTTTTTGATGAGGTCGAATCATTGAGTACTTATTTAAAACTATCGCAAGTTAATGATATTAAATTTTTTAAAGGTTGCTATTTAGTGGAGTGCCCAGAGACTTTTACCTCGAAATTCAATTACTGTCAATGTATTAATGTGAAACCTTCTGTATTGTGTTTTATAGATAAAATACTAAAATTTTTACGCATTTTTTTTCGTTGCTTTTAATTTTTTATTTTAGTAATTTTAGTAAATTCTTAATTATTTCCTTCTTAATATTTTGGTTTTTTTAATCCTTTTTCTCTAAGTAAATTTATTGAAATAAATAAATCTAATGCATAAGCTATACCTATTCTGCTTATGTTCTAATCATTGAAATTTTGATTGAAATCGAATTATACAGGGTGGCGCGTCATATACGACGCGGTTTTTGCAAGGAGAACAAAAGTTTGTATTGAAATGAAATTTTCTGAGCTTATGTAAGTCAATTTAAAGTATTTTCTAAAATTATGAAGAGTTCTACAGGGTGTCCCCAAAAAAAGTTACACATCACAGTTATGTTTTTTGTAATGGAACACCCTATATATTAATTGATTTTTAGATTTTAGTAAAAAATAAAGGTTTGTTTTATTAGAAAAGTATATGACTAAAATGTATAGTTTCTGAAATACATTCATCGGCACGAAAAATGGGCACCTTAAAACTTTGATGTATTTTAAAGGTTAATATATTTTATTTTAATGGGTCGATTTTGATGACTTTTTAAGCAGTGTGTTGCCAAATTATTTGACTTCTTAGTATCTTTTTCTAAATTAAAAATGAAACTCCCCATCTGTTAATTATACGAGGGAAAACAAAATGTTGATATATTTTTGATAAAAGTTTGAAACACCCTGTGAAATATGTTAAAACAGCAAGAAATTTAAAAATTATTTTATCATCTAGATACATTCTTTCTCGTTGGTTCGTTTTTTGGTTCATCTCATTAGCTTTATTTTTGTTGGAAATATTCGGTTTTAAAGAAGGCACTAACATTTTTCGTAATTTTTACATTAAGGCCATGCCTTTGCTTTTGGGCTTAGTCAACATATCTAGTAAGTTCTGGTTCCGAAGCAGGCCTTCTTGACATAAGATTTGCTTCATTTAATCTTCTTGTAGTCCGTTAGTTAATATGTACGGTTCTTAAGTACAATTCATTATCAATTTGAAAAGCTGACGAACACATAGTGCAAACACAATTTTTTTACTAGGAAAGATTGACTATTGCCTAAAATGAATAATTTCTGCTTTCAGCGATTTCTGCTTGTTTTGCTCTAAATGCAAATGTACACCATCCCTTCCGGGATGTCATTAATGCAAGAAAGAATCTTTTCGGTCCAGCGGGAATTGTTAATCTTCCGGGTCCCGGGTCGATATCACCGGAATTTATCCGAACGAGTCTATGATTAATGTCGAATAGTTTTGGCTGGAAAGACAGAACTGACAGAACGAAACAAAGCATGTTTGGAAGAATAAATTATTTATTAAAACATAGTATCAGTTTTAACTAAGCCAGTTCACAAAGTACTCTCAAAATGTATTAAAAGAAAAAAAGAAACATTAGAAAGACTATTTATTATTTCTTAGTATACCGAATGTTTTTCGTAAGCAGCTCACCCCTATAACTTTATTATTTTTTCAGATATCAGTTACTTCCTGTCTCACCGGAAATTATAACAACACGGTTTTTAAATTGCAATCTCGGTATACTACTTTATTTGAAAGAAAATATATATTCTGAATAAAATGACATATTCTATGTCAACTTTTGACATGTCCACTTAAGGCAATGTTAAAATCACCAATTTTTAATCAAGGAGCTTTTAAAAAATAGATTTGATCATGTAATGTTTTTGCTGGCTGGTTAAATGAAGCAAAAATCGTATTCTTAATCAATTTTTTCAAATGGAACGAGGGTAACTCATTAGAATATTATTTGGAATAAGCATTTCTTTACTAATAATTTTTTATCACATACTTGGTATATTTTGAATTAAATTGTTGTTATGAACACATAACGCCATAAAAAGTTGACATATCTGTAAGATATCATTCTAATCAGAACATCTTTTTCTATCGAATAATATCATACTAGACATATCATTGGTATTTACTAACTACTCTACATATCATTTGTATTTTACATAGGAATATTAACCCTTTGCTTTATATTTTCTTCACAGACGGCGTCCACGGGCAAAACTGTTCTACCAGAGTCTCATTCTTGAGAACAATAATTTATAAGCTTAGCAATGAGCTCTTGTTCATTTTGGTTAAATCTTCGAGGTATTTTTGCAATGAGAAAAATTGAATTTTTAGGTAACGTCAATATTTGAATGAAAAGTGGTACCTGAGAGTTTTTTGGCATGAGAAATTTGATTTTGATGTCAATATGACTCCTACTTGTAGAGAGAGTCACCTACATATTTTTTAGCCGGTTTGAAGAGTTAAACTTTTCGTTCGTACCTGTATAAAACTAATGAGTAAAAAATATACATTTACGGCATTTTTTACGTAAAAAAAAGTCTCTTGGGAAAAATTGACACGAGTAATGTTTCTCGAGATATTTGGAATCGAAATTATCAATACCTGTCATCACTGACATAAATTAAATATGTTGACTAAATAGTTACTAGATTGAAATCATAAATTTTAAATGTTTTTGTGACAGAAGTTCAACAGAAACTGTTTTATCATTATTTTTACGATGAAAAATTTATGCTTAATTAAAAAAAAACTTTCCAAATTTATCATTTTAGTCAAGTAACTATTTACATACCTTACCTTTATTTTAGTCAATGTATTGACTATTTCCATTAACGGGTGAGAGAGAGATAGGGAGTGGGAAAAAGAGTAAAATGTAGACGATCGCTGCCAGAGAGCTGTGGAATTAGCGAAGATTTGTGGTGGCGGCTGTACACTGCGAAATATTCGAATGCATTTTTGATTTTCGGTTGGGTTGATAACAGTTTGTTACAGGGGGTCCATTCTGAAGGAGCACTGCTGGGTGTATTGCATTTTCAACCATATGTAGCTTAGATCAAACGAAAAACAAATCATTTGAAAACGCAGTCTGACAGAAATATGAATGAGTGATACAGTAATCATACTGTTCTTGTTTACCTTTTCTTAGAATGTGGTAGAAAAATTCAGTATTTAAATAAAAGAATTTCTGTTTTCCGTTGTCTAATGATATAGAGATAGATAGATAGATAAATAATAGGAAGCCCTAGCAAAACAAGGTATCGAAGGGCCTTATACAGGGTGTCCCAGGCTGAGCGAGCATTAGAAGTTTCTAGAGAACTACAATATATAGATCGGATATTTTTTGCACAACATTGTTTTACAACGAGATCTATCGATTAAAAATATTTTCAATATGGCGGCACTTCCGGAAATACCGGAAGTTGACAGCAACTTTCATATTTTAAATGGGTGCCCCCATTTTTTATTACATACTTGAATTCTCTGTAAAATTTTATGAATTTTGATATTGAACACTCTGTATCTAGCGTTAACCGTTTTTGAGAAAAAAAATATTTCAAAATTTTAAACGGAAAAAACTGCCTGTCCAAAAATATGTGTATAGTCTAAATATCAAATCTGGTGATTACCACAGCCACTGTGCTATAAAGAGAAAACATGAGGATATCTATTTCAAAATTTAAATTGCTGGAATGTCATATAATAATGGCCGCAACTGTCATGGAATTGAGCGATTAAAAAATTATCATAAATCATTTTTTTCAAATGGAAACCCACTTTTTTTATTTCACTAGTGAAAAGGCTTTTCAATTCTTTACTCTTTTTGACTATACATCTTCCTATACCTAAAATAAATCGTTTTTAAGTTATTTAAGATTTAGTTTTAAAGCGTATATTTTTCTTGATATTATAGAAGTAGCCTATGACTTTAAACGTCAAGTGATGTAAAACAATAGATCTGGCCATGTCATATTGTGACTCTTTGTTCAAAAAGCAGTATGTTATCGATCATCATTTCCAAGCCAATTTTGCGCTGTTTTTCTTTCGATCATACGGTATATTATTAATAATTAATAATATCAACTATTAGAACGAAGAGCGAAAATACGAGATATATTTTTTTTATAAATAATACCCTTTTAAAACTCGTAAGGCCGGGAGTATTTATAATATAGGAAATTCAAATAATTTGTTTTCTGACAGATGGAAATAAATTGTCTGACTGTTTGACACTTAATGTCAAAGGAAGCTAGATGAAATCAAGGAAAATATACATTTTCAAACTAAACTTAAAAACGATTTATTTTAGGTATAGAAACATGTATAATTAAAAAGTAACGAATTAAAAAACCTTTTCACTAGTGAAATAAAAAAGTGGGTTTCCATTTGAAAAAAATGATTTATGATAATTTTTTAATCGCTCAATTCCATGACAGCTACCGCCATTACTATATGACATTTGAACAATTTAATTTTTAAAATATATAGTTATATGTCTTCTCTTTATGGCACAGTAGCTGTGGTAATCCCTAAATTTGACTTTTGTGCTCTACACATTTTTTGACAGGTAGTTTTTTTTCTTCCAAAAATTTTAAATATTTTTTTTTCAAAAATGGTTAATTTAAGGTATAAAGTGTTTAACATCAATATTCATAGAATTTTACAGAGAATTTAAGTATGTAATAAAAAATGGGGGCACCTATTTAAAATAAGAAAGTTGTTGTCAACTTCCGGTATTTCCGGAAGTGCCGCCATATTGAAAATATTTTTAATCGATAGATCTCGTTGTAAAACAACGATGTGCAAAAAATTTCCGATCTAGATATTGCGGTTCTCTGGAAACTTCTAATGCACGCTCAGCCTGGGACACACTGTATAGAAACTCTCGCCGATATATACAAAGAAGCCAAAGCAAGACTGTTGATATATAAAACAACCCCAAAGTTCCCAACTGGCAAAGGAGTACGACAGGGAGACGCAATATTCCCAAAAGCTGTTTACAGCAACATTAGGAGAAATCGTCCGTCAACTGGACTGGACCAACAAAGGAATACAAATAGATGGAGAATATGTTAACCATCTAAGATTCGCTGATGACATAGTCCTAATTGCCAATAGTTCTGAAGAACTACAAGCACAAATTAATAAACTAAATACAGCCAGCAATAAAGTAGGTCCAAAGACCACAAAATGGTACCCTATAAATTAATGGGTAAGAGCATGGCACCCTATAAATTAATAGACCTAGAAGAAGACCGAACCTGAGATAGGACCATGATATTAGGAAATTAGCAGGAGGGAATTAACTACAAAGAGTTTGTAAAGGAGGCTACACCATAATTGAAAATGGTTGGTAAAAAATGATGATGATGATACCTTTATAACTCTAATTATTTACGCTCCCGAGGAAGACATAAACCATATCGAAAAATAGAGATTTAGAATAATTTGAGTTTGGCAAGTTAAAAATCTAATAAGAAAATGTATATCAGACAAAACAAGATTATGAAAAACATTTAAATTTTGATTGTATACAGTATGTCCCCGGATTATCTTTACAAAAAAAACTTTCTTATTATTGATATTTTGAAAAAAAATCATTCTTCATAAAAAATTTTGCTTGTTTTGAAATGGTTAATCTGGTTTATACTTTTCCAAATTTGACTACCATTTTAGAGCATATACTATGTTCTCTAATCAATAAGGAACAACATTTATACAAAAGAGAATTTTTATCTAATCATTTTTTGATTAAAAATAAATATATCTGTATTATTGTTGTTAAAACATTAACATTATACTTGAAAATGCAAATATATAAATTAAAACAGAATAGCAGCGGAACTCGTATATCAAATACAATAAGATAAATAAGTCACTGAGACACATTTTATGTAAATTGGCTTTAAATCTCATACATACAGATTGGCGCGCGGTAGAAATTAAGCCCTTTACACATTGGCGGGTTACACACCCTTTTACACGGTCTAATAATTTGTCTATAATTTAAATATAATAAAACACAATTTAAAAAAAAATATAGTTATACACATATATCGAGTAATTTTTAAATCTGACTCAATCCCATAATATTGTTTGTTTTTTATTAACACACCCTTAAATTTTTTTTAAATAAAACTCGATTATATTTTTTCAGTTTTTTTTCATAACAATTTGAAACAATTGTTTGAATCTGAAATTTTATAATATATTAATTTCCCACTTTGCGTTCCAAATGTACCAACTTATTTCTTTGTAAAATAAAATAATCTACTTTGGAATTAAAATGACAGACACATTTATCACTCTCAAGGATTTTGTCATTGAGTTGTCTATATCTACAATAAATAATGTCTATACCTTCCTATACCTATTTTTAAATTCCTTTCTATACCTTAAGTAGCATTTTGGACACATTTTAGGTAATGTTTCTAATAATTGTGTCTGTTTCTTGACACAAAATGGAAACGGTATGCCACAAATAGGAAACATTCTCGAAACCTATATATTTTATATGGCTTTATTACATGTGATAATATGGTGGCACTAGCCGTTTCCTGAAATGTTCCGATGCGGAATCAAAACTTTTAGAGAAAATGTTTCGAAACATTTACTGCAATTTGTGTCCAAGATGTTCCCGTTTTCAGCAGCCACTATTTTTAAATGTGAAGAAACAAAATACCAAACTAAAATAGTCTATGTCTGTGTGTGGATTTCAAAATAAAAACAACCATCAACAATCTCGACCTCCGCCATAATTTTTTGTCTTAAAATCTTTTTTTAGGGTTTCTCGCACTAAAAATGTCTGGCAAAAGCAAATTCATCGTTTAATTTAATAATGTATTTTCATATTTTTAATGCCCCTTGTATAATATAATTATTTGTTGCTACAAAATATTTTTGTTTCAAATATAGATTTTTATTTTTATTTCTACATCATGGTTCTGAAAATAAAAATATATAAATTAATGTAAGTAGAACGCGTTATTATGAGTTTAAAAGCTCAACAGCCAATAAAAAAATAAAGTTTTAGTTATAAACGCTATCACTAACCAACATGGCGGAATTTTAATTCATTATTCTATAAAATTGACATGGAGTCGGACCACAAATCGTGATACACCAGAAGATATCATATGTGTCTAAAAAAGAGAATCTCGTGTTTCGAAAATGAATAGTCTCCTGTTGGGTATGGCTAGTGGCTGTTATTACATTTATTCCAAAAACAAATAGTCTATGTAATGCGTATAATAAATAATTATAAAATCGCATAAGAAAAATATCTGTATTTGTACTCACCATATGTCCTTCCTTCTGCTTTTTTAATTATGGGACTATAAAAACTTCAAGAATGCTTAAATGCAAAAACTGCAGAACAAAATCAAAACAATAAAGTAAGGTTATGTTCTCATATTTGACAGAATATGAAATAAATTATGGGAACATTTCAGGCACAAAACGGGTCGAAATCTTTGTAAATGTGAGTCACATCTGTTTCTTAAAAGTTTCGAAAAATTTGTGACACTAAGATTTTTATTGTTATAGCTTATGTAGAGAAACCATTGTTTCTCTTCCATTGCAAAATGTTTCGAAACAAAAACCGATCTATGTTACGAAACATATGTATCAAAAATTTGACGAAATTGTTTCGCAGCAGAGATTTTGTGTCTAAAAATGCTGCAAAATAAAAAACACTAAATCACCACAATACACCAAAACACTTTTACTTTTACACTGGACGCGCGTTTCGCTAACCATGTTAGCATCATCAGCAGATGATTATAAACTAAAGTACAATCTACAAGTTGAGCGTTTATATACTCGCTCAGTGGGCACAGTGGGCGTGGCAAAATCTAGCCAACCGAGTCAGAGCCAACTGAGCGTAACAGTTAGATTTCCGCCACTAGGGTAGTAGGAACAAAGAACTTGAATGAATTGGACCGTTGACTCTGTTCATACTATCTTTACATTTATTAATTCTGATGCTTTCATATGCATCTAATTGCCTGTAATTTGAGACTTGTTTAATTAATTTTAAATTATTAAGATCTATACAATGTTCATTATCAACAATATGTTCGGCAACGCAAGATTTATCCGGTCTACCATATCTTATCTGAGCTAAATGTTCTTTATATCTAGTTAATATTGATCTTCTAGTTTGCCCAACATATTTCTGATTACAATCTTTACAAGAAATTTCATAAATACCCGACCTTTCCAGTGGAGGTGTTTTATCCTTTGGATTACCTAATAATTGTTGTAATTTTTTTATTAGGTAATCCAAAGGATAAAACACTCCAGCAATTATAATCAGTTGCTCTGACTTGATGCTAACATGGTTATAATCAACGCTGATGATCTGTACATGGTTAAAGTAAAAGTGTGATTGTTGGTGTATTGTGGTGATTTTAGTGTTTTTTATTTTGCTGTGTAACACCAAAGGTTCCAACCCTCAACTGTAATCTAAAAATGCTATTAGGGTTTGTGGCGGATTCACTTCTTCAAAAAAATTATTAAAAATTTATGTATCCAGACTTGGATTTTATTTATTTAGATGTTATGGTCTCTATGTAAAATTCTACGCTCATGGAAAATGGCGGTTGTCTGGAAAAGTCGAACGAAACGTAGGTCACAGCGGCGCTTTGCTTACAGTTCGCTTTCCAGGCATATATCCATATTAATGTTACCATATTTCATTATCTCATTCGTATGGAAATCTGAAACAATTAGTCAAAATTCCGAGCCGCAAACCCGCTAGAGACCGATTGTGTCTCTTTCTTTCGCTTCGATTCTCTCTTTTTTTTTCTACATCGCTATATCATTCTTACTCCTCTCTCGTTAATTCTTACTCCAGTTCCTTTGCCCTTAATTCAAAATTTTCTTTGAACCCTTCAAGGCTTTGTTCTTTTAGGAAATTCTTATAATAATTAAAAATAACTTTATAAGGATAAAATTGTGTATTTTGAGTGGTATTTCACAAAATTTGCAGGCTATTGAGGAAACAGAAAATAATACAGATTACAGAAATAAATTTTGTGAGTTTCCTCACGTAACAATATGATCTATTTTTCATATCAACATAGGTCCGATTCTGCTTTGTTTCGTAGCTATAGGGCGTTAAAGTCTTAATAATCTTTCGATTTATTATAATTTTCTCCCAAGTATTTTTAGCAATTCGAATGAAATTTTGAGGGTAAAATTTACTATAAATTCGACATATTGCTAAAAATAGCTAAAAAAGTGTCGAAAAATTCATCAGGGACGTGCATATGGGTTATTACTGGAATATTTTTCTGAAAAAAACATGTGCACCACTGATTTTTTTTCTTTTAATGTTAAAATTGTCTAGGCCGTTTAGTGCCAATTAAAAGTTATCTCTTGATATTTTATCGAATTTGCAGCCTTGATGAGGTAAACGCAATTTTATTAATCACAATTAATAAAATTAAAATAAAAATACAATTAATGAATTATATACTTTACCTAATTTACTATTAAATGTTATTACTATTAGTTATTATTACTAGTAGTCCAACCTACAGGAATTTCAAATAAAAAAATAATGGTATTTAAGATAATAGTAATCTCCCCAAGAGAGATGCTACATGTTTTTTGAAACACACTGTATGTTACTTACTTCAAATCCTCCAATTTAATAACTGTTAAAAGGAAGTTTCACTCTAAATATGAGCACATAGTGTACACACAATTTTTTATTAGGAAAGATTGAATATTGCCTAAAATGAATAATTTCTGCTTTCAGCGAATTGTTTTGCTCTAAATGCAAATCTACACCATCCCTCGGGACGTCATTAATGCAAGAAAGAATCTTTTCGGTCGAGCGGGAATTGTTAATCTTCCGGGTTCCGGGTCGATATCACCGGAATTTATCCGAACGAGTCTATGATTAATGTCGAATAGTTTTGGCTGGAAAGACAGAGCTGACAGAACGAAACAAACATGTTTAGAAGAATAAATTATTATTAAAAAAACGCAGTATCAGTTTTAACTAAGCCACTTCACAAACTACTCTCTAAGACTATTTTTTCCATAGCAACTGTTAAAATTGCCTTATACAGGGTGGCCCATCGAAAACGTTCCGCAAGGCATAACGGCCAGGGTATTATTTTTTTCATAAAATCCAAAAACACGTCAATTTTGTTTGTGAGGGGGACAACTTTTGCCCCAAAAATGATTGCAAAATCTTCAACCCTCTAAGCGGGGGTGTCATCCCCCAACTTTTTTCAAATGGGAAGGGGGTCAAGTGGCGCCACAATGAAAAGAGCTTTCTATTCTCTATATACCCGCCTCGTTTTTGAAAATCGGTCCAGGCATTGAGAAAACATGAAGGATTGAAATTTGAAACATTTATTTAAACATTTATCAGAGTAAAAGATAAGGATAAATTCTTTCGACCAATTTGAGTTTTTTTCTTATTATTTCTAGATGTTTACGCATTTTTTCATTTGCCACAAGGTTGAACGATCAGGTGCGGTAGTTGCTAGATAGTTGTTCTGTGACTTGTGCGTTGAAGTTCTTCTCAATGTCGTTAAACTCACCCACAATAGAATTTCGAAAAATACCAGCCCACACGTTCAATTTCTGAGGGTTTTGTGTGTTCACCTCGAGCAAAACCCTGGGGTTGCCCTCAGCCCAGTACAGTTGTGCCGATTAACTACATCGTTCAAAAAGAAAGTACACTCATCCGAAAAACTCACATTAAATAGGAAATTATTATCATTCGCTACTCGTTCACTCATAGTTTCACAAAATTGCAAGCTAGTATCAAAATTGTCTTCGTTGAGTTCTTGTACCACCTCAATTTTGTACGGGTGGAACTTATACAATCTTACTATTATTAGATTATTTATTATACTATCTACTAGCGGGTAAATGAATTATTACTTATACTATCTACTAGTGGGTAAATGAATTTCTAGATATATTACGAATTTTTTTGGAACTTTAGTTTCGGAGATATACATTTAATCGAACATTTTTAAAAAATTTATTTTATTTTTCAGAAACTATTAGGGACAGAGTTTACCAAAAATGCTTTTTATAACTACTAGTGGGTAAATGAATTTCTAGATTATTACGTGTTTTTTAATATCCTTTGGACATTTGTACGATTCACGCCGGTCTTATTGGCTAATTTTCTTGTACTCAACGTACTATCCATGGCAACTTGGCCCAATGCGAATACCTCCATAGCTTCATTTACTACAGGATTTTCCCTCTGCCTTTTTATATTCATAACAAAACCAGTTTCTCGAAATTTTGCTACTAACTCGCGAACAATTTTGCCATAAAGATGTTTGTCAGGATGACGTTCATTCAATATCTGCGCAAACCGATTGCCACATTCATTATTTTTAAAATAAAGTTCGATTATTTCTACTTTTTCTGCAAGGGAGTACACCATAATAATTGTTAAAAAGCTAAACGATATTGAGAAGAACTTCAACTCATAAGTCACAGAACAGCTATCTAGCAACTACCGCACCTGATCGTTCAACCTTGTGACAAGTGAAAAAATGCGTAAACATCCAAAAATAATTAGAAAAAACAGCAAATTGGTCGAAGGAATTTACTCTTATCATTTACTCTGACAAATGTTTAAATAAACTTTTCAAATATCAATCCTTCATATTTTCTCAATGACTCGACCGATTTTCAAAAACGAAGCCGGAAAGTATAGAGGATAGAAAGCCCTTTTCATTGCGGTATCACTTGACCTCCTTTTCCATTTGAAAAAAATTGGGGGATGACACCCCCACTTAGAGGGTTGAAGATTTTGCAATTATTTTTGGGGCAAAAGTTGTCCCCCTCACAAACAAAATTGACGTGTTTTTGAATTTACTGAAAAAAAAATTACCCTGGCCGTTATGCCTTGCGGAACGTTTTCGATGGGCCATCCTGTATATTATATCTATCAAAAATAGTAGATAAAATAGTACTTTAACCGCAAGGGTAGATTGAATGATGCTTTAACAGCGAGGATAGGTTAAAAACTTTATTTCTTCTCGCACGTTTTTTAATTGCTTCCATTTTTGAAAATGTTTGTATTCCTTTTCATAAGTTATTCGGGATTTAAATGGAAGTAGTTTGGATATGGCGTTTGTCGCCTCAGCCTGAATATCTGTTGGTAATTTACTTATTTCGTTTTGAGCCATTTCTGGTTCAAATTCAATCAGCAATCGACACGAAAGAGAATTAAAAAATATTACTCAAAACTGACAACTAAAGAGACAGCTTTATTTATTTGTCAAATTACATAGAAACCAACGCCAACCCAGCACGATATTTTTTCAACTCCTAATAAATTCCTTGAAATAATAATTTCTGAATATTTTCTAAAACGTAACACCCTATGGAAAAAAAGATTGTTTTATACACGACGATAAAATTGCATTATCCTGCCGAAATTAAATCTTTTTAGTCGACGATAAAATGGTATTTAAATAAAAAAAAATTAAAAGACTTTAAACCTCTGTTGTAGCTATGCAACAAAGCAGAATCGGAGCTATGTTGATAAAAGAAATAGATAAATCTTATTTTTAGGTGAGGAATCTCCCCAGGCAAGATGGCAAATGTCTTTTAAAACACCCTGTATATGATCTATGGTTATAATAGCGAAAAAAATCTTCCCATGTCAAACTTGTCGACAACATTATTAGCTCCCCTGCGATCCATACCTCCCCTCAGTCTCCCATGTAATCTCGTGTCACGCTCTATTCAAATCTGGCGCCCTTACAAGACGTGTCGAATCGATTCGGATTGGCCCAGCGCGCGAACTGAATGCCCGCCGATTGGTCACGCCGGGACACGTGATCTCCGCGTAGCTTCCAGCTTGTCGTCGTTAACTTATCGTCTATAGCTCATTGACTTCTAATGGGGTTACTGAGCTGCTTTTTTTTCTTCTTGTGTGAGGAATAGGGGACAAACAGTGTGACCGTAGTCGGAGAAAGTTGATTTGGACGGATATGTGGTGGAAATGATGAGATTAGTGATGCGAGTTGTCTCGTAAATTGAGATGTATTAAATAGTGTTTGGTTATAGAAAATTTTGTTTTACAGAAAAATAGTGTGTGCACTATGTGTGCTTATTTGAAGTGTAACTTCTTAGTAATAGCTATTAAATTGAAGGATTTGAAGATGTTTGAAAAAGTGACTTTATTTCTAATAATCTGCACATTTTCTGTTTCCTCAATAGCCCGCAAATTTTGTGGAATACAACCCAAAATACACACTTTTACTTTTATGCAAATGCCTAATAATGTTAACGCCAGGGTTCGGAAGTAGTTAATTAAGATGTAATTTAACTGATTAACTACGTGTAGTTTTTCTTCAAAAACTACCTTTTTCCCGTTCATTAACTACATAAAAACTACTTTAATAAACTACGTATTGATATTACGAAAAAAAAATATCTTATAGGTTAATTCTGATAGAAATATGAAGTGAAGAATTATACATACATAAAAAAACAGAATATAATGGTTAACACAATATATTAAAATTATTATAAAATACGAAAACTCAAAACATTTTAATACAACTAAAATACAAATATAAAGTATCTATAAGATTTTAATCGCCTATCTTTGTCAAGACTTTGTAGAAAGTACAATATGATAAAAAAAGGCGTCAGTCATGAAATGAAAATCGCTGTCATTTTATATGTAAAATTATATGGGGAATGTCATCGATCATCATTTCCAAGCCAACTGGACGCCGTTTTTATTTCTATCATACGGTATTCTATCTGATTGAGAGAAAGAGAAAGAGAAAGAGGAGAGCGCCACCGGGCACATAATTCAAAAAATAAACTTAACTTTTTCATTGTACCCCAGTTCATTTTTTTAACCAAAATATGCCAATAAAATAAAGAATAGGCCTAAAAAACGAAGCCTTGATTTATTACTATCAATTTTATTTTATCGAACCCTATTCCAAAAAGTCACTGAAAATATTCTTTTCAGCTCATTTTTTTCTAATACTCATTATTTATAGACATATATCTATTAATCTTTTAAATATCGTTGACAAAATAAAAATATGTTATTTAATGAATTACATAGGTCCCCAAGCATTAAAAACTAATATTCTAAAATTAACTACAAAAAATAAATATTTTATTTATTGCGTACAAGTTTTTCATCAAATAAAGATGATGACAACAAAAATCAAAGATAAAATTTACTATTACCTACTAATAATATTATTGAATTTAATTATTCGAAAAAATGTGTATTTAAATGTATATAAAAAATTATGATAGAAAAATTATAAGCAAGGGAACATAAAATTAATACACAAGTGTTAATAATTATTATGAATACAACATAATTTAACTGAATATGATACCCATTTCATTTGTATATTTCTGATAATTCAACGAATAATCTATGGCTATAAATAAAATACGAAACAGATTGATTTTTCCGAAATATTTTTATTAAAACTGATAATATTGCACATAATCAATAAACAACAAACCATCGAATCTCTCCATTAAAACAGTTTTTCTTTATACAATATTTACAAAAAGAGAATAAATATTCAACAAAATTTGTCCACCAAATCGTACCTTAATCAAAATCTTTTACCGAAAAAAATCTTATGAATTATCAACATTATTTTATCTATAGTTCTGATTCATTTAAACCGCCTCCTTTTTACTGCTTTTATCTTTATCATCATCCTCCTTATCCTGATGAGCTGTCATATGCCTGGTCAGATGATGCCTCTCTCTAAACGACTCAGCACAAACCGGACACTTCAATTTTTCCTCCCTCCTTCTCTTGTTCATGTCGTTCGAGTCGTTCTTGTGATGAGACCTCATGTGATACACCAAGTCAGACGTCATCCGAAAGGTTATGTTACATTTGGCACAAACGTTTTGGGCCGGTAACGATAAAGCCGCCAAAGATGGGGGTAGTAGTGAGGTTAGAATTGCTGCAGCTGCCGGGTGTCTTATATCAGGCGAAGAAGATATTTTTAGGAGTTCTTGATTAGGGAACTGTTGGTAGTTGTACGGGAGTTCTGGCCTGTACATCGTTGGACGAAGTTTTTGGAAGTTTATTTCGGAGTTTTTTGCCAGAAAATGACTTTCAATCACTGACTGCTGGTTGGGGAAGTTTTCAGGAATGAAACTTGTTTGATATGATGGTATAGTTTGTGATTTGAATAGATGTGAGTTTTGGGAGTGTTGTGGCAAGAAGTTCTGATAGTTTCTGTTCATTATTGGTGGTGAAGGGCTCAGTGAGTTCTGGTAGCTCAGATCAGGACTCAGTGATAAATTAGGCGAGAGCCTTGATTCTTTTGACATGTTTACTTTAGTAAACGCGCTTTTTTGTTCAGCACAAAAAGTTTTTCTTAGTCCATCGTAGTTTTTGTTTTTTATCAAATTCGGGTCATCAAAAATCTGTTGTTTTTGCGTGAAGAATTTTTGGTGATTTACCTTTTGCTCGCAGTGAGTTTCTTCTATATCAACCTCCTCGTCTTCATCGTTGTTGTTGAAGCATGTTTCGATGTCCTTCTCCAAATTTATTACATTTTTCGAGATCTTGTTGTTTTTTTGGACTAGTTTTTCGTCGGGAAGCATCAGAAAAGCAACGTCAAAAGGTCGTTTCACTGCCTTAGTTGGTATGATGGTTTGATGAGGTTCGTCGCACTTTATGTCACTTTTATTTCGGTCCATTTTCACTCACAACACGCGTAAAACAAAGTCCTCACGAAGTTACGATGTTCCTCACACAAAATCTCGGGGATGAATGCCTGAAAGCATACAGCGAGTCCCGAAATATTGTCGGGATTTTCTTCCTACCCCTGAAAGCAGCTGGAATGCCAGTTTATCCCACCTTTACGCGGGAAAAGGACGGAAACCCGCCCTATATCAGCGGGTGAGAGTGAGACAAGGGGACTTAACATTTTAAAGAGCGTATTTCGTTATATGGCGGGAAGCTTCCTATAGGAGTGAACGTAAGTTTCGGGGTAACGAACAGACCAATGGAGTTTTAGGTGGGGGCGGAGCTTGAAAATACGGTCGGCCAATACGGTTTTCAATGTATGCCGCATTAAAATCTGAAAAGGACCGATCGCCGAGCGCCTATTCTATGTATCCGCGTGGCTTATATTGGAACTTTGCGGTGGGTATGAGGTTGGTGAGGGTTGGTTTGGACAGATTGAGTCGAGTATATAATTCGTATCGATAGATGGGTGATTTTTTGGTTTGGGATTATGATTAGGGTATTATTCATTATACAGTACAGTCGAGTAAAATAGTCCTAGGATTAAAACCGCTACAGGGTGTAGCAAAAAAATCTGAAAATGTTTTATTTTTAAATAAGTTTTTGATGCAAAAATGCACATGTGGACTGTATATACAGGGTGAACCTTAAATAAGAGCAAATAATTTTAGATCTGGGGTTTTATCGCAAAAAAAGATGTTGAAAATAGTGTATTTTCTTTTAAATTTTCCTGTATATTTTAGAAAACTTTTTAGATCTGCTTGTTTACCGCAAATTTTCCCACGGTATAATTTATTAATTTCTCATATTACCATGGTTACAGCTTACGTCATTAAGGAATACAAATACAGAAAAAATCGGGATGCTCTGAAATTTTTAAAAAATAAATATTTTTTTTAATTTTCAAACTTGAATAACTCGGTTATTTTGTATTTATTTGAAAAACGGTAAAGAGAAAATATATGTTTCTCACCCTGTATAATCAACTAACTTTGTAGGGAAATGACATCAAAATATTTTATACCAAAAAAACCATCTTAATTAAATGGAATCACCTTCTCAATTTTTCGTCAAAATATCTATTTACGTACTAAATTCGGAGAAGTATTTATCGAATAGTAATATACAGGGTGAGTCTTAAATAAGTGCACATATTTTCAGATCTGTTAGATCTCAATAACAGAAACATTTTTTCTCTTGACCGTTTTTTAAATAAGTCAAAAATAGCTGAGTTATTTTATTTTGAAAATAAAAAAAATATATTTTTTGCTTAAATTTTCAGAACCGCTGGATTTTCTTTGAATTTTAATTTCTCTATATTTAATGTACTACCAATGTTGCCGTATTATCAATTTATTATGATTTTTAACTGAAAATTAAAATATGATCCAAAATTGTTTTAATTTTTTTCGCGTAAAAGAACTTCATAGACGTGCTCTTGGTATTAAAATATATCACCCTTTATATATGCACTTAATGAAGAACCGCCACTGTATGGAAAGAAAAAAAATGGGAACATATAAATTACAGAAAACCGGAACTTAGAGAGATATTCTTTATATTCTTATGAATACGGAGAATTAAATTAGAAAGATTAAAAAAAATCTGAAAATAAAAGAATACACAGAATCTTTTTATGAACCCAACGTAAAAATATAATGCTTCCTTTTTGAAGCAATAAGTTGGTTTGGAAAGTTCAAAACTGTAAAAAATATGTGTATTCCTATAACTAGGTCTAAAATATGTTAATTTATCTAGATATAATAAAGGGAAAGACAAAATACATTCTAATAAATAACACAACACTGGAAAGACTAGAAGAATATACAGGGTGTCTCAATATTCCGTGGACTACATCTTTGGATATAATTACCTCTATACAAAAAAGCTTCGTTTGGCCGCTAGAGGGCATCAAACTTTGGAAAATAAACATACATTTTCTAAGATATTCGGAGAACCAATTTTCCGATTTGAATCAGATTTGGGGCGCCTATGTTTTTCTAATCGCTTTAACATTTGACTTTCTCCAAAAACAAAGAAAATTACGGGAATATACCCCTACATAAACTTTTGTAGAAATAAAATTTTCCAACTTTTTTTTCGTATAATGGTCCCTTCTTGTATTTACTACATATTATGTCTCTTTAATCAAAATAAGTTAACTGCACACAGTTTACATTTATGCAAAAGTGCTTGAATGAAGAAAAACATGCATTGTACAGAAAAAAATCAGCTGATATTCTACATTCATTAAATGATAGTTATGAAGTATCAACTGTGAATATAGGGCACGGACATTGTTAACTTCTTAGCTTGTGTTTTTTTATATAAATAAAATTAGTTTATTTTAAAGATTATTTAGTGTGACCAAGAATATTAATTATAAATAATAATTATCCACGATGTATTTAGTTTATAAATATTCTAAATTATATTACTATCCTATATGGAGTTAATTAAATACCTTCTGTGTTCGAACAGGACGTAATTTATGTTTATTACATTATCTATTTACGCTGACAATATTTATTTGTGACAAATAAATAGCCCAACCGAGCTGCTTTATATTAAAACTAACAGTTTTCAGTATAGTTTAAATATTGCTTTGTCGATAAATATTAATATAACATTATAATGTAGCATATTTGCTACACTAAATTATGCGTTTATGGGTAAAAAATGATTTAACAGAATATATACAGTGTGTTATTATCTATTTACGCTGACAATATTTATTTGTGACAAATAAATAGCCCAACCGAGCTGCTTTATATTAAAACTAACAGTTTTCAGTATAGTTTAAATATTGCTTTGTCGATAAATATTAATATAACATTATAATGTAGCATATTTGCTACACTAAATTATGCGTTTATGGGTAAAAAATGATTTAACAGAATATATACAGTGTGTTAGGTTAGGTTAGGAATAGAATAAATTCGATAATAATCCCAAATATCAAAAGATATGCATTATTACATACTTTCTTCTTTATAAATGCTATTAGGGTCCGGCAATAGTGCGTCGGGCATCTGTAGCTCCTAGAATAAAAAAACATTTATTAAAAAAATATTTTAACTTCTATAGACTGGCTCAAAATAGTGTAAGTGGAACCGGATAGATTCTTTTATATAGAACAGCCTGTATATTATTGCATTTTTGGCTTCCTTTCAGATCACTTTGCATAATCGTATGAAACAAATAAATATATTTCGATAGTTTCAGAGATATTAATAAGTAAATAAAAACATGTAATTTTCAGCCTTTCTTAAATATATTATTAAAAATACAAGAACAGTCCTGAAATCAAAACTATATTAGGTATTTACTTTAGATGGTCTGTACTTACTTTGCTATAAATATGGTAATTGTAAATTATACAGGATGTTCAAAATTCTACGCCAAATTTTCTAAAATATAAAATAATTTTTCTTCGCTTTTATAAATGGAACCCCTGTATAATATTTTTTCAATAACTGGAGAGTTAAAAAGTGAACATTTTTTGTATTTAAAGTATTTCAAAAAATTTTACGGTTTGGCAGATATTCTCAGTTTTATGTTTCATATGGCAATTTTTCTCTCGTATTTTACCGTTGAAATAGTTATATGAAACAACACTTCGTGTATCTGTAAAAGCTTTAAAAATTTTGAAATACTTTAAATAAAAAAATGTTCATTTTTTAACTCTCCATCTATTGAAAAAATAATTTACAGAATGTTCCATTTAAAAAAACAAAGAAAAATTATTTCATATTTTAGAAAGTTTAGCGTAGAATTTTGAACATCCTGTATGATTTACGATTACCATATTTATAGCAAAGTAAGAACAGACCATCTAAAGTAAATACCTAATATAGTTTTGATTTCAGGACAGTCCTTGTATTTTTAATAATTTTTTGAAGAAAGACTGAGAATATATATTTTTTATTTATTTATTAATATCTGTGAAACTATCAAAATATATTTACTCATATTTAAGAATTATGTAGTCATCTGAAATGAAGCCAAAAATGCAATAATATACAAGGTGTTCCGTTTAAAAAAAATATTCCAATCCACTCACATTTTTTTGAGCCAACCTATAGAAGTTAAAATATTTTCCTGAAATACATCTTAATACATAATTTAGGTTTATATTTATACAAAATTCCTTAGTTTTTTAAACCCTAATAACAATTCAGAAATTACTACTATAGAAATACCACAAATGAAAGTTGTTTACATATTCTATAAAAAAAATCAACCAATATTCTAGAAATTTTTGGTGGAATCTTTATTTTTTAGACAATATCTCAGGACATTTAATTTATAAATTACAATACTAAAATATGAACCTACTTAACTACTATAATTTCTTACGTCATCCTACACCGACAATGAAAAAATCTACCATACGGATTACTTACCACCCCTTTCACGCTAAATACTTCTCAATATGTTCTTGTTCGGCCGGTGCATGGAGTGGCGGGGTGCAATCGATGCTGGTCTGTACCATATGGACCCCAAACCATAAGACAGGTGTTGCATGTTTTGTTCGCCAATGCATAGAGGGATGCTTATAATAGTGGAGACCATACATGGTACAAAGAATACAAGGTATGATCGATAGCGGCTCCAAATTCGTTCAGTTCGCGCATACCACCTGTGACGTCACTAGGAAAACAATGAATAAATAAAAAATAAAGAAAGTTGACAGGAGATCTGTATTTTTTGGGGTTATGGGTTATGGTTAAGAATTGTTTATTTTTAAGACTTTTTAATTCGTTTAATTTAATAATTACTAAAACCAGCAGTTCCAAAAATATATTTAAAAATAATAATTATCTATTAACATGGATTTGGACGATAATAGGTAAGAATACTAAATTTATTTCTATATTCGGTATAAAATTGTTTATTAGGTTTTTAGTTTGCGATGTTTATGGTAAATAATTTTCATGTTCATTGCCTCTGAATTCACATGAGGACAGAGATGAGGATATCTATGGAAAAGTAACCACAAGAGGAATTGTTACATCATTTAAAAAATGTTGGAAAGTTTATTGTTTCCCATCGAACAGTAGAAAATGCCAATGCAGATGAATGTATTGTAATTGTGATAGAATTAATTCCAAAGGGTGAAGTTTATTATAATTAGTGACCTGTGCTTCTTTTTATATGTAGATGTTTCAGGTTTTGAGAATAAATCGGTTGAACAGAAACCCAAAATTTAGAGGAAGATGCCCACCAAGGATTATATAGCTCAAATTTCCTTTAATGGTAGGCAATTATTCAATGCAAATTAACTTTTTAGTGACTGAAATATTAAATAGTTTACAATATGGTATATCACTAAAAATATATTTTACTTTTTAGGTACAATTAGGACCCGATACATTTCAAAAAGTAGAATATTATTTTATATTAAATGAGGTCTTGTACCAACAATCAATTTATATTAATACCGAAGATTAAAAAATCACAGAATAAATAGTTCTTTTTTTATATACTAAAAATAAACTATAGAATACAACAGTATTTAAAAAATAAATAAAAAGTTATGTCCCGGCCGAGATTCGAACTCCGGTCTCTCGCTTCCTAGCCCGTCTCCTTATGCACTGCTCCACAGTAACTTGCTTAGCGATAATTCAATGACGGTATATAAACAAAAAAACAGGTTTATAACAATATCTTGACGATTTGAACTGGCGCGCGAGGCGTGCTGACCAATAGCGCCTGTTATCACCTGTGACGTAGCAACCAACCTGCGCAATATCATACCTTGTATTCTTTGTACCATGGAGACCATACGTTAGTTGACATTGAAAAAAGAGATTATTTTCAACTCATCGTTCATCATTCTTTATAACAATTAACAATGCAAATATTTTAATAAAATACATGTTAGCCTTTAAACAAAAAATAAACGAGACTTTTCAAATCCAATCAAATTCAATACGATCGAATAAAACAACGTCGGAGTAAGCTTGGAAATTAAGATCATTTTTTTTTGTTTCTATACTATAAAATTCCCATATTTTTTTTGAGCTGCTTTTTTTCAAGAGGATTTCGAAAGGCTGGGCTGGTTAGAATTCTGGTTATATTTTGAAGACTGGAGCTTCAGAGCATCACTTCATTTGAGAAACCACCCTCAACGAACAATTTTTGATTTGCGGACAAAACTGCAGGAAATTTGGGATAATTTTTCTCCTCAAATGTGCCAATCTTTGGTAAATACAATGCCATTAAGAGTTCAGGCAGTTGTTAAGGCGAAAGGTGATGTAACTCCATATTAAACAAATTTCTTGTTGTGCTGTCCCAATATATAGTTGTCAGCAAATTTGGCTTGATTTTGGCAAAATAAGCTATTATCAAAAGTGATTTGTTTGCAAAGTTATAAAAATATAATAAAATTGTCTAGATGATATTGTAATGTTTGAATTTAGAATAATAAACAAAATAAATTGAGTCGTTTTAAAAAAGACCTTGTTCCAACATATAGTTGTTAGGGCTCGTACGAGTACTAGGATATATTTCGGAAAAATATTTTGACTTCTATAAGGTGTCTCAAAAAAGTGTGAGTGAATCGGTATAATTTTTTCGACGATTTTTTTTAAATGGAACACCCTGTATATTATTGCACTTTTGGCTTCCTTTCAGATCACTTAAGATAATCCTAAGATATGAGTAAATATATTTCGATAGTTTCAGAGATATTAATAAATTAATAAAAAATATACCTATATGTTTTAGCCTTTCTTAAAAAAATATTTAAAATACAAGAACCGTCCTGAAATCAAAACTATATTGAGTATTTCCTTTAGATGGTCTGTACTTACTTTGCCATAAACATGGTAATCGAAAATCGTACAGGAAGTTCAAAATTCTACGCCAAACTTACTAAAATATTAAATAAATTTTCTTCGTTTTTTAAACGAAACACCCTGTATATTGTTTTTCATATTGCATTTTCCACAGTAAATTTTTATCAAAGCCACCCAATAATTTTTCTCTGGTATTTTACCGTTGAAAGAGCCATATGACATAATACTGCGTGTATCTGCCAAACTATTAAAAATTTTGAAATACTTTAAACACAAAAAATGGTCATTTTTTAATTATCCATCTAATAAAAAATTGCATACAGGGTGTTCCATTTAAAAAAAAGAAAAAATATTTTATATTTTAGAAAGTTTGGCGTAGAATTTTGTACATCCTGTATGATTTACGATTACCATATTTATAGCAAAGTATCCATTTAAAGTAAAAACCTAATATAGTTATGATATCAGAACAGTTCTTGTATTTTTAATATTTTTTTTAAGAAATGCTGAAAAATACCTATATATTTTTTATTTATTTATTAATATATCTCTGAAACTATTGAAACATATTTTACTCATATCTTAGGATTATGTAAAGTGATCTCAAAGGAAGCCAAAAATGCATAATATACGGGGTGTTCCATTTAAAAAAAATCATCTCGTTCCACTCACACTTTTTTGAGCCACCCTGTAGATGTTAAAATATTTTCCTGAAATACATCCTCGTACATACTTTAAGTTTGCACTTAAACAAAATTCCCAAGTTTTTTATTCTAGGAACTACAGATGCCCAACGCACTTTTGCCGGACCCTGTATAAAGCTAGCTTACCTTACTTCCTTTGATACCCAATTTAAAAGTTACATGGGTTAGTGGGTTATTATGTTTTAATTAATATGATTCAAAAAATCCGTAACAATAATGCAAACAACCATTATTTTAAAAGTCCATCCTAATGCGTTACAATCTATCTTCCCTTTTTAAAACCTAGCGAAACAAAAAAAATCCCTCAAAAGAAACTATAACAGCACCATTTTAAAACAATGAGGAAGCAAAAAAAGAGGAAAAACGACTGTGCCTCTTATCAGTTCTCGAATTCTTTTGGTCGATTAACTTATGGCCCTTGTTCCGTAGCATATAGTGAGAGGCCCTCATTAATCACCCGCTCTCTAATGAGAGAGCGATGATTTTTTCTTCCGGACGAACGCTCAAAAACACCGGAATAATTTATTTCGCTCCGGATGGGGCGAAGGAGCGTTAACAATTTTATAAAAGTCTCTAAAGTCGTGTCTCGAAAAATATGAGCGCCATCATTAATATCGCTGTCATATTTTTATAGTCATCGCTTAAGTGTTTAACTAGTTCTAATATACGTAGAATTCTGATTTTTTAACGCGGATATTAGATTATAAGAAAAAGAAAAAAGTGCACTCTAACTTTTTAAACGAATTTTTATGTACAGGGTGGCGCCTCTCATATGCCGCGGAGGCTCCAAGGAGAACGACAGTTTGTATTGCAATGAAATTTTGTGAGCATATGTATGTAGGTTAATTCAGAACACTTTTTAAAAATATAAAGAGTTCTACAGGGTATCCCCCAAAAAGGTTACATATCAAAGTTGTGTTTTTTGTAATACAACACCCTATATATTAATTGATTTTCGGATTTTGGGAGAAAATTAAAGATGAGTTTTATAAGAGAAGCATATGACTAAAATGTAAGGTTTTTGACGTATATTTAACATTTTCTACAAATAAAGAACAATTTTTAAATTACGATAAAAGCTACCTAAATTGGAATTTACCCTGTATAGCCTAATATGTAGTTAAATTAGCTATTGTACTTTAAATCAAATTAAAACTTGATCCATAAAGTTATAGAGGGTGAGACAACATTAATATTGAACATTGGTCACCTTTAAAAGCATGTTACTCTTTTATTTTAAATGAAACACACAGTATATTATTCCGATATTCAATTGAGAATTCATGGCTCTTCAAAATATTATTAAGGTTGCCTACCCCTCAAACAAAGATTTTCCTAGATATTTTCATTTAAATGATTTGATCTGAGTAGATCTTTATTATTCGATAAAATCTAGGTGGCTGTGACGTCAGCATAGCTGTCTAATTAGTCCAACTTTAGGTTGGTGAATACAGTGTGCATTCACCTATTAATAGAATACTTAAATGCTCCTGATTTTATCTAGTCTGTTTTTTTTATGGGGATATGTTAAAGACAGTGTTTACAAAACTCGATCAACTATTGTCGACAGCATGAGAGAAATTATTGTAGCTGCTTTTTTGAGGTAGAACTCCACATATGCCTTTTAAAATGAAAAGATACTTTTGAAAAGACAATCATTTTATGCAGTTGACATAAAATTGACAGCTGTCAATTATACAAGGAAAAACAGAGTGTTGATATTTTGGTAAAAGTTTGAAACACCCTGTGAAGTACGTTAACAAAGCAAGAAATTTAAAAAGGAAAATTATTTTATCATTTAGGTATATCTTTTCTGGATAGTTTGTTTTTCCATTCATCTCAATAGCTTTATTTTTTGGAGATATTCGCTTTTGAAGGAGAAACTAACATTTTTTCGAATTTTTTACATTAAAGCCATTTCTTTGCTTTTCATCCTAGTCAACAAACCTATAAAATAGTGTTTATAATTTATGTAATGTTAGTGTCTTTGAAAAATCATATTATTATTGTCTGTTGGGTAGTTACTCTAGCCAGTTATGGTTTTAAGTCGAAAATTTGATCTCTACCATAATCAATAAATAATTAAATGAGCAATAGTCGATACTTCAGAACTTAAAACTATCACTACTAGAGTAAACGTCAATAAACAATAATGATATTATGACTTTTTAATGACAGCGTATAAATATATCTAGATGATAAATTTATATTTAAATTCCTTGCTTTGTTAACATATTCCACAGGGTGTTTCAAACTTTCACCAAAATATCAACATCCTTTCGAGCTTTCCCTCGTATAACTGACAGATAGAAACTTCTATTTTTAATTTAAAAAAGGATATTAAAAAGTAAAATAATTTAGCTACAAATTGCTTAAGAAATCATCAAAATCGGCCCGCTAGAACAAAATATATTAATCTTTAAAAAACATCAATAATGTAAGGTGACCGTTTTTCGTGCCGATGAGTGTATCACTGTCAAAGATTTTCTCGTTGGACAAACTATAGTTGCATAAATAACTATTATGCAACTATAACGACCCAAAACAGTCCTTATTACTTCATTGGCCAAATCAAAACAAACCTGTTCTATGCGCTCACTTAAATCCAAATCCCTTCCGCTCTGGAGTGAGCATGACCAGCAACAAAGCTATCAACCCCCGAGCCCTGTCTTTGAATACTTTCCAATACGATTCGTATAACCTGCACATATGTTCACATATTTGATTGGAAGACAGTTTTGATAGGTTGCTGGTGCCCTAGGGTAGAAGCAAAATAAGGGTGGCGTTCTATATTTGTTTCCAGTTGCACTCCTCAAATGGGGCCCGCTAATTCCGCTAAGGCCTCGAGTATTTATTCATCTCATCCGCCCCGGATCAAGACTTACTTTTAATAAGGGGGTGGAATTAGAATCACTATCGATCAGTAGCGGGTATAACATTTTTTTTATTTAACGAGAAACATATACTAATAAGATGTAAACATAGTAAAAATAAAAAGAAACTATTTGGATATCTTTGAGCATAAACTCTTGAAGCTAACAAGCAATTTATCTCACAAAATCCAATCACTAGTAACATATCCATTGGTCCCACCAGCGGACACTTCTCCATTTTTCTTGATAAAATAATAAATACTTCTTGACAAGACTTCTGGGTTTTTCGCCACTACGAGAAAACCTAAAAAATAAAAAAGTTATTTTTTAAACACCACTGCGTTGATCCTAATGATGCGCAGGACTGATCTTGGTCTTGCACAAAAAGCAAGACCAAGATCCAGACCGACCAGTGCAAGACTTCCGCGAGTCCAAGACCAAAACCAACCATGCAATGCTCTTGCGGTCGATTGGACTAAAAAAAATATATTTTATTTTTCTGTTAGGTAAAATCTACTCTATGCTCTGTGTTCCATGAATGCTGTCAAATCTGGCATTAGGAAAATCGCATTAAAGTCCTTAAACTAATGTCGATTTTGAAAACTATTGTCACTAGTAAATTTCCATGGTGAAACCAACCACCTTGGTTGTCTTTTTATTGAAAAATCGCTTTTTACTGATAATATGAACCATATATCGGGTACGTATCAAAAAAACGAGATTTGGTATATTAGTATATGACATAAATTAGGATTGATTGACGTATTCAATTGTTTTTGGTCACTTCCTGTTTTACTGGAAATGACTACAACTTTTGAGTTTTAAATAGGACCCTCGGTATGTTTTTACTTTATTGGATAGAAAATGACTCTCTGAATAGAATGACATATCATATGTCAACATTTGACATTTTCGCTGGAAAAATGACTAACAAGTAGTCTTGGAAAATAGATTTGATCGTCTAATGTTTTTCGTGTCTTGTCCTGGCTGGTTAAAAGATGCCCAAGTCGTATTTTTAATCATATATCATTTTTTTTAAATAGAACAAAGGTGGCTCATTAGCATATTTGGAAAAAGCGTTTTTTTACGAATATTTTGGTTATCACACACTTGGTATTTCGAGTTAAATTGTTGTTACGAACCGCAAGTTATAATTTTGAATAAATCATATGCGAAAATGTCAAAAGTTGTCATATTATATGTCATTCTACTCAGAATGTTAATTTCTATCGATTAAAGTAAAAATATAGTGAGGGTGCCATTTAAAAATCAAAAGTTGTAGTCATTTCCGGTGAAACAGGAAGTAACCAAAAACAATTGAATACGTCAATCAATCCTAATTTATGTCATATACTAACATACCAAATCTCGTTTTTTAACTGAAAAAATAAAAAAGTTATAGGGGTGAGACACTTTTGAGATCCAATATACCCATAAAAAAATTGGCTTCTACATCCTTTCGTTTTTGTATAAACAACCAAAGCAAATGAGTTGCCCCACCCAGTATATTAAAAAATAAAAAAAAATCACCCGACAAATATTGCTTCTTTCTGTTTAGTTTCATCATCATTAAATTACTTATTATTTATTTAAAGATTTTTTATATAGAAAGTGCCCCTAGTAAAAATCTATAAAAAATGTGCAAGACTGGCAAGAGTCTTACAGCAAGACCACTACCAATACCAAGACTGCACCCTGCAAGACCAAGACCAAGACTATTTATTAGACTGTAAGATCAAGACCAAAAGAATCTTGGTCTCGATCTTGCACTTGTTCATCACTAATTATTAACTATAGAATAAAGCGAAATGCGATAATGAAGATATTAAAAGGTTGTAGGTTAAGGTGTCATAAAATAATGATTTTTTTCCATAGCAACTGTTAAAATTGCCTTTTATCTATCAAAAATAGTAGATAAAATAATACTTTAGCCGCAAGGGTAGATTAAATGATACTTTAACAGCGAGGATAGGTTAAAAACTTTATTTGTTCTCGCACGTTTTTAAATTGCTTCCATTTTTGAAAATGTTTGTATTCCTTTTCATAAGTTATTCGGGATTTAAATGGAAGTAGTTTAGATATGGCGTTTGTCGCCTTAGCCTGAATATCTGTTGGTAATTTACTTATTTCGTTTTAAGCCCTTTCTGGCTCCAATTCCATCAGCAATCGACACGAAAGAGAATTAAAAAATATTGACTCAAAACTGACAACTAAAGAGACATCTTTATTTATTTGTCAAATTACATAGAAACCAACGCCAACCCAGTATATTTTTTCTACTCGTAATAAATTTCTTAAATAAATACCATTTTATCGTCTTGTATAAAAAATAACTATTAAATATTTCAAAAACCACAGTTTTTCTAAATATTTAACCCTTATAATAAATGCACACTTTTAGGTCCAAGAATCCAAAAGTGAAATAAAATAATGGATGTTCCATAAGAAAATACATAATATTGGTATGGATCTTAGTTTTGAAATACCCAGTATATTTCAAAATAGATTAAGATTATGCACACTACATCCCCACATGTACCCATAAAAAATCTGGCTTCTACATTTTTCTCTTTTAGTATATACAACCTCTTTTAGTATAAACAGCCGAGGCAAATAAGTTACACCGCCCAGTATATTAAAAAATAAAAATTTTCACCCAAAGATATTCTATGTAGAAAGTACATCTAGTAAAAATATATTTAACTTAGAAGTTGGAAGAGTCTTCCAGTAAGACCATGTCCAAAACCAAGACTGGACCTTGCAAAACAATTACCAAGACTATTTATTAGACCGGAAGATCAAGTTCAAGACTAAGGGAGTCCTGGTCTCGGTTCTTGCATTTTTTTCATCACTAATTAACTATAGACTAAAGCGTAATACGATAATGAATATATTAAAAGGTAAGTGTATCAAAAAATGATGATTTTTTGCTGAGCACGACACTGGTGTTAAAAACTGAATGAAGGCTGGACGAGTGTGGCCCCACTCGTACCATATGTTGGCCCCAGCCGCGAACAGGAACAGATGGCCCTCTACGCCAAAAAGTCATTAGACGATATTGTCCCGGATTGACTAAGTGCTTTTGCTAAACACCGCCGTATTATGAGCTTTAAATTAGACCGTATAGATCTCCATATGTCGGTCTGTTTCGCTAGTTTTTCGGTTTTGTCTATTTACATATACAAATACATGAAAAAAGTACTCTAAAAAATAAAATCTTGAATTATTATAATTATGGAAAAAATAAGAAGTCCGAAATTTGTTTAGAGTCAGTTAATAAATTACTTAAAGCAGACTTCAAAAAAATATATTTATCTTAGGAAAAATCCTTTCTTTGTTTTTTTAATAAAACTATATATGTTTTGGAATAAAACTGAACTAAAACTGACTTATATCGTGTTTTCGATCACTTAATTCCACCTTAACGACCAGAATCGAGAGTTTAATCCAGTGACAAACGTGGGAGCAGGTCTCTGGAGTTTTCCAGGCAATTATAAGCACATGCGACCTTTGCACTGGCGATCAATCAGCTTGTCGCGCCCGGGGACAACCTACTAAATCACTTTTTTCTTGTTTTGCGCTGTTTTTCTCCTTTTGCACGGTCAGATGGAGCCGTATCCGTTACAACGTCAACCTGAGACAAATAAATACCCATATAGCAAGCTTTTTATTTTTTTGTATGGAATAGTCACGTGATGGAACATCATCTTTGAACTGACATACTAATAAATTTGTTTTGCAGTTCGATAAAATCTTCTTGAGATACTCCTCAGCTTGAAAAACGGTCACATTAAAATTTTAATGTATTTTAAAGTTTAATAAATTTTGTTCTTGTGGGCCAATTTTTATAATTTTTTAAGCAATTTGTAGCTAAATTATTTGACTTCTTAGTATCCCTTTCTAGGTTAAAAATGAAAGTTTTCATCTGTCAATTATACGAGGTAAAACAAAATATTAATATTTTAATAAAAGTTTAAAACACCCTGTGGAATATATTAACAAAGCAAAAAATTTAATAGCTATTTTTTATAGAAGACGATAAAATGGTATTTTATTGTCGTGTATAAAACAATATTTTTTTCCATAGCGAGTTGCGTTTTAAAAAATACTCGAAAATTATTATTTCACGGAATTTATTACGAGTAAAAAAAATATTGCGCTGGGTTGGCGTTGGTTTCTATGTAATTTGACAAATAAATAAAGCTGTCTCTTTAGTTGTCACTTTTAAGTCAATATTTTTTAATTCCCTTTCATGTCGATTGCTGATTGAATTGAAGCCAGAAATGGCTCAAAATGAAATAAGTAAATTACCAACAGATATTCAGGCTGAGGCGACAAACGCCATATCCAAACTACTTCCATTTAAATCCCGAATAACTTTTTTTTTAAATAGAACAAAGGTGGCTCATTAGCATATTTGAAAGCGTTTTTTTTTTTTTTTTACGAATATTTTGGTTATCACACACTTGGTATTTCGAGTTAAATTGTTGTTACGAACCGCAAGTTATAATTTTTAATAAATCATATGCGAAAATGTCAAAAGTTGTCATATTATATGTCATTCTACTCAGAATGTTAATTCCTATCGATTAAAGTAAAAATATAGTGAGGGTGCCATTTAAAAATCAAAAGTTGTAGTCATTTCCGGTGAAACAGGAAGTAACCAAAAACAATAGAATACGTCAATCATCCTAATTTATGTCATATACTAACATACCAAATCTCGTTTTTTAACTGAAAAAATAAAAAAGTTATAGGGGTGAGACACTTTTGAGATCCAATATACCCATAAAAAAATTGGCTTCTACATCCTTTCGTTTTCGTATAAACAACCGAAGCAAATGAGTTGCACCACCCAGTATATTAAAAAATAAAAAAAAATCACTCGAAAAATATTGTTTCTTTCTGTTAAGTTTCATCATCATTAAATTACTTTGATTTTTTTATAGAAAGTGCCTCTAGTAAAAATCTATATAAAAAGTGCAAGACTTGCAACAAGAGTCTTACAGCAAGACCACTACCAATACCAAGACTGCACCCTGCAAGACCAAGACCAAGATTATTTATTAGATTGTAAGATCAAATCAAGACCAAAAGAATCTTGGTCTCGATCTTGCACTTGTTCATCACTAATTAACTATAGAAAAAAGCGAAATACGATAATGAAGATATTAAAAGGTTGTAGGTTAAAGTATCATAAAATAATGATATTTTTCCATAGCAACTGTTAAAATTGCTTTATATCTATCAAAAATAGTAGATAAAATAGGATTTTAATCGCAAGGGTAGATTAAATGATACTTTAACAGCGAGGATAGACCAACGCCAGATAAACCAACGCCAACCCGGCATATTTTTTCTACTCGTAATAAATTTCTTGTAATAATAATTTCTAAATATTTTTTAAAACGTAACTCGCTATGAAAATAATATTGTTTTATACACGACGATAAAATTGTTATTATATTGTTAAAATTGTTATTATACATTAAATAAATACCATTTTATCGTCTTGTATAAAAAATAACTATTAAATATTTCAAAAACCACAGTTTTTCTAAATATTTAACCCTTATAATAAATGCACACTTTTAGGTCCAAGAATCCAAAAGTGAAATAAAATAATGGTTCCATAAGAAAATACATAATATTGGTATGGATCTTAGTTTTGAAATACCCAGTATATTTCAAAATAGATTAAGATTATGCACACTACATCCCCACATGTACCCATAAAAATCTGGCTTCTACATTTTTCTCTTTTAGTATATACAACCTCTTTTAGTATAAACAGCCGAGGCAAATAAGTTACACCGCCCAGTATATTAAAAATAAAATTTTCACCCAAAGATATTCTATGTAGAAAGTACATCTAGTAAAAATATATTTAACTTAGAAGTTGGAAGAGTCTTCCAGTAAGACCATGTCCAAAACCAAGACTGGACCTTGCAAAACAATTACCAAGACTATTTATTAGACCGGAAGATCAAGTTCAAGACTAAGGGAGTCCTGGTCTCGGTTCTTGCATTTTTTTTCATCACTAATTAACTATAGACTAAAGCGTAATACGATAATGAATATATTAAAGGTAAGTGTATCAAAAATGATGATTTTTGCTGAGCACGACACTGGTGTTAAAAACTGAATGAAGGCTGGACGAGTGTGGCCCCACTCGTACCATATGTTGGCCCCAGCCGCGAACAGGAACAGATGGCCCTCTACGCCAAAAAGTCATTAGACGATATTGTCCCGGATTGACAAGTGCTTTTGCTAAACACCGCCGTATTATGAGCTTTAAATTAGACCGTATAGATCTCCATATGTCGGTCTGTTTCGCTAGTTTTTCGGTTTTGTCTATTTACATATACAAATACATGAAAAAAGTACTCTAAAAAAATAAAATCTTGAATTATTATAATTATGGAAAAAATAAGAAGTCTGAAATTTGTTTAGAGTCAGTTAATAAATTACTTAAAGCAGACTTCAAAAAAATATATTTATCTTAGGAAGATCCTTTCTTTGTTTTTTTCTGAAATAAAACTGAACTAAACACTGACTTATATCGTGTTTTCGATCATTTAATTCCTCCTTAACGCCCAGAATCGAAAGTTTAATCCAGTGACAAACGTGGGAGCAAGTCTCTGGAGTTTTCCAGGCAATTATAAGCACATGCGACCTTTGCACTGGCGATCAATCAGCTTGTCGCGCCCGGGGACAACCTACTAAATCACTTTTTTCTTGTTTTGTGATTTTATTTCTTCTTTTGCACGGTCAGATGGAGCCGTATCCTTTACAACGTCAATCTGAAACAAATAAATACCCAATAGCAAGTTTTTTATTTTTCTGTATGGAATAGTCACGTGATGGAACATCATTTTTAAACTGACATACTAATGAATTTGTTTTGCAGTTCGATATAATCTTCTTGAGATACTTCTCAGCCTGAAAAACGGTCACATTAAAATTTTAATATATTTTAAAGTTTAATAAATTTTGTTCTAATGGACCGATTTTTATGATTTTTTAAGCAATTTGTAGCTAAATTATTTGACTTCTTAGTATCTCTTTCTAGGTTAAAAATGAAATTTCTGTCAATGATACGAGGTAAAACAAAATATTGATATTTTAATAAAAGTTCCAACCAAACCAAACCAAACACCCTGTGGAATATATTAACAAAGCAAAAAATTGAATAGCTATTTTTTATACAAGACGATAAAATGGTATTTTATTGTCATGTATAAAACAATATTTTTTTTTCCATAGCGAGTTGCGTTTTAAAAAATACTCAGAAATTATTATTTCACGGAATTTATTACGAGTAAAAAAAATATTGCGCTGGGTTGGTTTCTATGTAATTTGACAAATAAATAAAGCACTCTCTTTAGTTGTCACTTTTAAGTCAATATTTTTTAATTTCCTTACGTGTCGATTGCTGATTGAATTGAAGCCAGAAATAGCTCAAAATGAAATAAGTAAATTACCAACAGATATTCAGGCTGAGGCGACAAACGCCATATCCAAACTACTTCCATTTAAATCCCGAATAACTTATGAAATGGAATACAAAAATTTTGAAAAATGGAAGCAATTAAAAAAACGTGCGAGAAGAAATAAAGTTTTTAACCTATCCTCGCTGTTAATAGTTATTAATGATACAAGTTCGATACGAACATCATAATGAAACGCGTGTAACGTTTTGTAAAGTTTGTTGTTGTAAAGTTTCATTAAAAAGTTCGTATCGAACGTGTATCATTCAAAATTTAATCTACGACGCGACACGAGGGACGATCCAAAGAGATTTGATTTAATTTAAAATATCAGAGATATCCTCATAAAAATTAAAATTCAAAATTATCAGGTGCCCATATTAGTCGACGCCGTGGTAACCGTGCTTGTTGATTGTTTCCATTTTAACTTTGACAACTCAATTATTGATGTTCAATTTTGTAAAAGCAAAAAATAATATTAATATAAGTGATTCTGATTCTGAAAGTGTCCCTTCGGATATTGAAGGCATTGCGCAAAACGTTGTCGATTCCATACTTCCCGAAATCAAGACAAACGTACGGGCAAGCCTATGTAAAACTTGAAGATTGGTGTAAAGGGAAAGGAATCAAGAATAGTAGTAACAAAAAGATTCTCCTGGCATATTTTGAATATCTTTCAAAGCATAAGAAGGCTTCATCACTTTGGGTATATTATTCCATGCTACGTTCAGTTATATCAGTGAAGAAAAATAGAGATATTAGTAAGTACGTCCATTTAATTGCATTTCTAAAAAGAAAATCGGAAGGATTTCGGTCAAAAAAATCGAGAATTTTAAGAAAAGAAGACATAGCTCGTTTTTTGTTGGAAGCCGATGATAAAACTTATTTCCTGACAAAAGTTTCATTGACAGTAGTGGGACTTGCGGGAGCCTGCCAGCGTATCGAGTTGACAAATATGCAGCTGCAAAACGTTAAAGATCAAGGACAATGCATTCATGTCAATATTCCATTTACGAAAACAAAGATATCACGTGATTTTTTTATAACGAAAAGGAATGTTGAAGGAATAAATATGGTGGAAATGGTTCGAAGATATATAGCTATGCGGCCAAGCAACACAGACCATACTCGATTTTTTGTGGGGTACAGAAATGGAAAATGTATTAAGCAACCCGTTGGCATTAATACTTTAGGGAAAATGCCGTATAAAATAGCATTGTTCCTAAGTCTTCCAAATCCACAACAATACACTGGACATTGTTTCCGTAGATCGTCTGCGTCATTGCTTGCAGATTCAGGAGTGGATTTATTAACTGTTAAAAGACATGGTGGTTGGCGCTCTAACACAGTGGCAGAGAGCTATATAGAAAATTCCAAAGAAAATAAGAAAAAAATGTCATGTAATATTTTGGGTAACATTTCTGGCAATGATGGGTCTTCAACAAGTTCAAGCACTCAGGAAATAAATTTACTTTCTAAAAATTCAACTCACCTGTCATCGTTTGGAATTAATTTAACCAATTGTACTGATATTATAATTAATGTTTACAATAAATAAACGTATTTAGGTACCTTTTTTTGCTTGTTTCTTATTTTAAAATTTGCGTGTTATTATGAAAGCCATAATGACATCCAAATGACAATGTTAAATGTGTCATAATGACATTGTCGTAGATTAAGTATCATTTAATCTACCCTTGCGGTTAAAGTACTATTTTATCTACTATTTTTGATAGATATAAGGCAATTTTAACAGTTGCTATGGATAAAAATGAATTAATTTATTTTTTCCTACATCTAACTAAAATAGCCTATAATCCCGCCACAATAAACTAGATTATTTTATGCATCGCCACAATAAAAAAACTAAATTCTTATCCTCTTATACCCTCTCTATCTTCTGGCGATTTGTGGTTTAGCGCAGTGGACAAGAAACATTAAAATTGAAACGGCTCAGAGTCCTTCCCCTAGTTATAGCTTGAATATATTTTACAAAGGGACGTAGTTTATTGGCATAATAATATTAAAAAAGAAATAAGGACATTAAGATGCGATCAGTTAAAATTGTGGGGGGTATAAATCACGGAAAAAATGAATTAATCTAGAACAAGTGTGAGATTGGATGTTGGATAAAAGAAAATGTGGTAAGGATTTGTCACGATGTGATTTTTTGTTTCGGTTTGGACTGATTTTATCAAAGTTGCAAGGAAATTAGATAGATGATATATTTTGTAAATATATTAGTAGGGCTAAGAAGTGTAAAAATGGGACATTTTTCTAAATTTTTAGTTTTTATCTCAGTTGCAACTAATTTAATACAAAAATGAGTTTTCTATGAAGCTATAACATAATTAGAAATGATTGAAGAAGCTCAAAATGATGATGATGTGTTGAGTGGAAGAAAAAAAATACACATATACCAATTACAATCTAAATATTTCTCAAAATCTGTTGGAAGTGTACCTAAACATTTCCGCAGTCCTAGAAGTCCCGCCTTGTAAATTTGAGAATGGTAATTTTAAAACGTTATTTATCTCAGTAACTACAGATTTGATCAATATGAAAAGGTTTGGCTGTATATATTAAAGTTACATCTTCGCTGCCGACTAACTTTGCAGATTTTTTAAGATTTTTTCTGTATACTTGTGTCGTTTCTGTACATTTTTTTTTTGTTATTTTTGAGTTGTGACTAAAATTTAAAAATATTCATGCTATTAAGTTGTTTTATATTTACCTCTACCTTTGTTTCATTATTACCTCTAGATGTGTTTCAAATTTACCCCCCAAAAAAATAGATTCTCATACCAATAGAACTTGCCTTTCTAGACCATGTACCATAACTCTTTATTCAACAACGATATCAATCTCTTCAACTCCCACGGTCTTTGCAGCCTCCAAAACAGACCAAAAGGGTGACACAGTAGGCGGAAGAGGGAATTTGTGGGGGCAAAGGGAGGAAAAGCTCCAACAGCTTCGTTCTAGTCCTCGGCCATCGTCGGAAATAATCGCGTCATCGCCTAAGCGGATCGGCCTCCCACCGATCCCCCCAGCCTCGTCGGTTTGATTAATAGTTACCCAATATGATGCGACGGTAATTTCAATTTATCTACCCCGACCATTCGCGGAACGGGGGGATTTCGAGGGGACAGAGGGGAGGCAAGGGTTGGGGGGATGACCCATCATCGGTCGGCGGAAACAAAAAGCCGGAATTTACGAGCGTTTTAGGTTATGGGGGGCCGGGTTTTGGGGAGTTATGGCGACGCTAATGACCGATGACGAGAGTTGGACGATGGCATGACGATGCGTGAATTTTGGGTGTTAATTATTTGGTTCGGTTACTAGCTGAAACATGCCCACTTTGCTATTCACTAATATTTTTTGTCTGTGTCTACGAAATGAATATCAAGAATGGAGACAATATTGGTCAGTTTACTACAAAAGCATTTTTTTAAAATATATAGAATTATACAGGGTGTCCACCAAAAAAAATACACATCAAAGTTGTGTTTTTTCTAATGAAACACCCTATATATTAATTAATTTTGGGATTCTAGAAAAAAAAATGAAGGTAAGTTTTATTAAAGAAGCAGATACCTAAAATCTAAGGATTTTGACATATTTCACATTTTGTGAAAATGAAGAGTAAATTTTAAGTTTCGATAACAGCTACCTAAAATTTAGGTGACCTTGTATAGCCTGATATTTAATTACAGTAACCATTGTATGTTAAACCAAATTGAAATTTGACATGAAAAGTTATACAGGGTGAGACAAAATTAATATGGAACATTAGTCACTTTTAAAAGCAAGTTACTCCTTTATTTTAAATGGAACACCCAGTAATTTATTCCGGTGTTCAATGGGGAATTTATATATCTTCAAAACATTATTAAGGTTGCCTACTCGTCAGACAAAGATTTTCCTAGATATTTTAATTTTTACGATTTTGGGTCAGTAGATTTTTATTATTTGAAAAAATCTAGGTGGCTGTGATATACCTTCTATTAATTTAACAAAAATTAAAGATTTTAGATTAAATACTCAACAGTAATAAAAAGATATGTTTAAAACATATTTTAATTATTACAGAATTAAAACTAGATAATAAACCTTTAATTATGTTACAAAAACTAGCTAGATAAAATGTTCAAAATGCTTCTTTTCCTGTTAACTCCATAAAATCAGTTTCCTGTTAACTGCATTCAAAAGAATCTTTTCATTTTAAAAGGCATATGTGGAGTTCTACCACGAAAAGCAGCTACAATAATTTCTCTCATGTTGACGACAATAGTTGGTTGTTAAACACTGTCTTCAACATATCCTCATAAAAAACCCAGACTATATAAAATCAAGAGCATTTAAGTAGGTATTCTATTAATTGGTGAAAGCATACTGCATTCACCAACTAATAAAGTTATATCAATTCTCTCTGATGTAGAATAAGTTTGCAATTTCTGAGAATTTTTAGCCGACCATACCAACAGGTATGGCAGGCTAGTAGATCGACAAAAAAAACTTTTTTTTATTCACTCAAAATGAGCTATTTGGTTCATAAATGATGTCTGTCCGTCTGTCTGTAACACGATAATTCAAAAACTGCTAAATCAATTTTAACCAAATTTGGCACAAAAATACTGTGGCACCCGAGAATCTGGCCATTAGTTTTTGGTGGAGGTGGGGGGTTGGTAAGGGGGTATGGGAGGGGGTTAAAAATTTTAAAAAATCGTAACTCCAAAATTACGGCAGCTAGCGAAACGTGGTTTTCAATTTAAGATCAGGAATAATATTTGCAACAAAATTTGTAATAACAACAAAATCAGTCAAAGTCGCAGTTTTTGAGATAATTGAAACTAAAAGAACTGCAGACCAAATTGTTATTAACATATTTTAGTATGGGCGGCTATACGTGTCTCCCGGCGCAGTTTTTTTGTGTTTTAACTGACACAAAATGATAACTAATTGTTAAAGTTGGACTAATTAAACAGCTATGTTGAAGTAACGTCAGACATATAGATTTTATCAAATAATAAAGATCTACTCAGATCAAATCATGTAGATGAAAATATATAAGAAAATCTTTGTGTGTGGGGTAGGCAACCTTAATAGTATTTTGAAGAGACATGAATTCTCCATTGAATATCGGAATAATGTACTGGGTGTTCCATTTAAAATAAAAGAGTAACATGCTTTTACCGGTGACCAATGTTCAATATTACTTTTGTCTCACCCTGTATAACTTTCTGGATTAAGTTTCAATTTGATTCAGAGTACAATAGTTACTTTGCTACATGTTAGGCTATACCGGGTAAATTCGAATTTAGGTAGCTTTTATTGTAATTTAAAAATTGTTCCTTATTTCTAGAAAATGTTAAATATATGTCAAAAACCTTACATTTTAGTCATATACTTCTCTTATAAAACTAACCTTTTACTTTTCTCCCAGAATCCGAAAATCAATTAATATATAGGGTGTTCCATTACAAAAAAAACACAACTTTGATATGTAACTGTTTTGGGGCACTCTGTAGAACTCGACATTATATTTAAGTTTATAGATTTCAACCACAATAGGCTCTTTTAGTAAATACAACACAACAATACGGAACTCTAAATACGACTTTAACGATAATAACGATGACACGCTGTTAAGAAATGCGTAAGCGAAGAGTAACAAGAATATTTTTATATTATTTATCAATCTTCATAAGTTTTTACTATTTTTATTCAGATCCCAATTAAATATTAACCACATTGATCCATAAATAAAATTACGAAAACTTCTGGCAAGATCCCCCGTATATTCCGCCATAACGTCAAAAAACAAGTTCGAAAGCTCATCGTGGCGGAAAGATGGCGTCTTGCTTTTCAACGTGGCCGATTTGCATAGCGCGTCGCCTTTATGCTAATACTTCTGATTTATCGTTATTTTTATTTGATTCCCGGAATTATTATATGGACTGTATCCGTATGGATGAAAATCATATTTTATATGCCGACGGTTATTTTTACTCGTTCTAGAGTTAGGGGGTGGAATTATCCTAGAGCTTCCGTTTTTATTACCTTCTTGTTTCATCTCCACTTCCGTTTCTGCGTTGGGTTTTATAGCGTTGGAGTTTTTATTTTCATTTCTTCCTATACTTTACTAAAAAACTTATTTTTCCTCTTTTTAGCTTCTAACTTCTTCAAAATGTATTTGATCCTATGGCTAAAATAAAAAAAATAGAAGTTATAAATGAAGGTATTATTCTCACAATCAAAAAAAAATTATGTTATAGAACAATCACTATAATATGGGGCAGTAACCAAGAATATCTGAATTCTGAATTAGGTAATATTAAAACCGATTTGCTTCAGAATGGTTACTCTGCAAAATTCCTAGACAATATTATATCCAATTGCAGGTCCGACTCATTGGTACGCCAGCCTGAGGAGGATGCTGTCTCTCTCTTGACGATTCCATATGTGAAAGGAATATCGGAGAAGATCAAGCGAATAGCTAAGCAATATAAAATTAAAACTGTTTTTAAGTCTGGGACTACTCTAAGAAGTGTCCTAACAAAAATAAAACCTGAATCATCAAACCAAGTGACAGAGTGAATCTATCAGGTACCTTGCGGGTGCGGTGAGTCGTATATTGGAGGGACAAAACGTCCTCTACATGTACGACTTGACGAACATAAAAAACATACGCAAAGAGGTGAAACAATGAAGTCGGGCATTGCAGATCATGTGTGGTCCAAGCACCACAACATAAAATGGTCGGAAGCCCGGGTTGTCCACAAAGAACCCCATTGGAAAAAGCGCAAATTTAAAGAGGCCGTATTCATTTCTAACAATAATAAAATCTTTAGCAATCCAAGTATGAAATTTTCAACAATATGGCAACAACTCATAAAACGCAGATGTTCTTAGTGGAAAACCTCATGCTTGACTGCACCCAACAAATACACAGGTGAATGCTCGGCTCTAGTATATAAGCTCAGTTGTTTTAGAATTTAGTTTAGTTCACACTTGATAACGGTCAGTAATACCACCGTACATAAAACTCGTAATAAATGTACGGTGGCGTCACCATGTTTTTCTATTACAGTTGAGGGTTGGAACCTTTGGTGTTACACAGCAAAATAAAAACACTAAATCACCACAAGACACCAAAACACTTTTACACTGGACGCGCGTTTCGCTAACCATGTTAGCATCATCAGCAGATGATTATAAACTTCAGTTTATAATCATCGCGCGTCCAGTGTAAAATTAAAAGTGTTTTGGTGTATTGTGGTGATTTTTAGTGTTTTTATTTTGCCATGTTTTTCTAACTGTAGGATGATTCCTATTCGAGGTTACGGATGGAGTCTTCCAGCTTCTTGAGTCTTGCTTTAAGTTGGTTTCTTGCATAAAATGTAAAAAACTGGCACAAAATATACATGATCCGGCAATAGTGCGTCGGACATCTGTAGCTTCTAGAATAAAAAACTTTGAAATTTTTTTTATGTGCAAACCTAAAGTATGTTTTAGGATGTATTTCAGGAAAATATTTTAACTTCTATATATGGTGGCTCAAAAAAGCGTGAGTAAATCGGGATGATTTTTTTAAAAATATTTTTTTATTAATTTATTCATATCTCTGATACTATCAAAATATATTTACTCATAGCTTAAGATTATGTAAAGTGGTCTGAAAGGAGTCCAAAAATATAATAATACACAGGGTGTTTCATTTTAAAAATATCGCCCCGATCTATTCATACTTTTTTGAGCCACCTTATAGAAGTTAAAATATTTTCTTGAAATACATCCTAAAACATACTTTAGGTTTGTACATAAACAAAATTCCCAAGTTTTTATTCTAGGAGCTACAGATGCCTGACGCACTATTGCCGGACCTTGTGTATCATCGTCTATCATAAATATATATCATCATATCCAGCTTACATATTTAAATTCATCCCAAAGATAAACTAAATCAAGGAGAGTATGAAGTACGACATGGATCAAGTATAAAGGATCATAAAAAGCTCTGTTTCCTCGTGAACGCTTTGGTACGGATCGCAGCCGTTGAGTTGCCGAGAGTTAATATTTTTTAGCGCCATAATCTGATATCGCTCGCCTTGTCCGCGACTACGACGACGATCGGCTCAGTTCACCACCCGGAAAATTAAGTTTGTTCTCTGCCAGGGAGAGAAAAAACCGGACCAGAGGACCGAACAAGTGTCGGGCTACAGATTACTCATCTCCCCCTTATTTTCTCGCTTCGCCCGAAAAATGTCCCCAGTTTTATTTACTTCTCGAGCTGGATTGTTTTTATATTGCTCGATAAAAATGGTCAAGGGTTACGAACAGTTTAAACATATATTTGATATTAATTAAACTTTTAGTGACGTAATCGAGGGCGCAATTTTTAAATTCATTCTTGCCAACCATGGACATATTCGGCGCCGTGCTGATTAACTGGAATTTAAATTTCGCGCTTGGGATTCAGGTGGTAGCTCTGCTGTTAAAAACGTCAAGTTGACGCATTTGTTTTTTTATTTCCTGACATTGTCGTTCGTTTTCACACTTTAGTTTTGTATTACGAATTTTTGTGATACTTTAAGCTTGAAAATGTTTACTAGCAGACTTTGCAGTCGAACATTGTTCTTTCTAGAACCTCTTTTAGTTCGAAGTGTACAAGATAGCTTAATAGGCGTAAAAAACTCATCGCAACTTTATTAGAATATTTTGAACAGAAAAGCGGTAGTAACGGCCCTTTGTGTGCTTTAAGTGCTGTTAAGAAGGTGAGTTTTGTTGATGTAAATAATAACTGTTTATATATTAATAATTAATTTATTTTTGTTTCCTAAAATATTTTGATTAGAAGAAAATATGTAAAAGTAGGCAACGCTGTGCCCGTCAAGCTTAATCACGTGACTAAAAGTTTATTTGATATCACAGATTAGGTATACTATATGTATACAGATAAAAATCTTATCCCTAATTCGTGGTTCGAAAATTGTTTTTTATGACGATGTGCAAACGAGTAAAATTTCCTGTGCGCAAAAATAAACTGGCGTAAAATAACAATAAACAGCATAATAGAGAGATATCGCTAAACCGAATAGCGTGCATTGACGTTAATAAGGCCAGGTGTTATTTCTTTTACGTGAGCTGGTATAAACTCGCTTTATTTATAGTTATCGAATCGGAAAGAATTCTGTTCGCGTCGCGTCCGCTATTTAAACTTAACCTAACTTTGAATTTAAAATTTTAAATTGTTTTGGTTACTAGGTATTTTAAAACTAAAGGGCTAAAGTCCTTATTTCCAGTGCTTTATTGTTCAACGTCTGCCAGTGGGTTTAGGGCAACAAGCAACAAATTCTCTTAGAAGGGCTAAATCGTCATCTGCTGTAAACCTAAGCCTCTTTATAGGTTCTTTAATATTGGAAGAGGTGGAATCCATATTTTGGGCCATATTTATTTAATTAAAACTAATCCCAGCTACTTAAATATCAAATTACCTAATAAAACTAAAGTAATAATTCAAAACAATTCAAACATAATCTAAAATATAAGATCTAGCCGGCCGGCCCCGGTTGTCAAATACCCGCACATGCCCATTTAAGCAATTTTTAAACGTTATTTTGAAATAGCGCTTGGTGTAATTGATCCGCAAATTACGTCAGGCGGTAACGTTATTTATTTAAAATTGACTCGCGCATATCGTAACCATGATAAGGTACGCGTAAATACTGGATGACGCTATTCGTTTTTCCGATATCTCTCTAATAACTGTACCGGTCAGGCGCTGTGCACAATTTTAGAGGCCATGAGTGGGCGTGCTATGTGCGCAAACTAGTAACCTAACTAGTGCCCGATTCCGAAAATTGGAACCACGAAAAACAATAAAGAAAAAACAAAGTTTATAATCTTTATAATCTGTGTTGATATGAACTAAACAGGGTTATTCACCACACACGACACGGAATATTGTAGCTAAACGATTAGATTTTTACAAATTGTAAGTTTTGGATCAGTTGAAGAACTATTCAAGGGCTTCATTTTTCTATGGGTATCAGAGTTTTTAATACTAAGTAATTAAAAAAAAGAAGAATTGAACGTTATTTATTGATCAGATATTGTGTTGATATAATAAAAATTATACTACCTTATACAGAGCGTCCAAAAATTTATATTAAATAATAACTAGCTTTAAACGGCAATAACTTGTTTAATTTAAATGCACAATTTAATTGTCGATCAAATTGTTTTATATCATTTTTACCCAGGGGCGGATACAGAAATTTATTTTAGGGGGGGCCAAATAAAAAATAGTGCAAAATATGCCTTTTAGGGCGCCATTTTTAACCCAAAAGCCTAATATTTAACCCAATTTACAGATTTTAGGGGGGGCCCGGGCCCCATGGGCCCCCCTCTCTATCCGCCACTGTTTTTACCTATCTCTTGAAATTTTGGAGGAAAATGATAATTTAGACCTCATTTATCACTATACCTATGAAATATTGACATTCAAAACAATTTTAGGAAACAAAAATTAATTAATTATAAATATACAAACAGTTATTATTTACATCAACAAAACTCACCTTCTTAACAGCACTTAAGGGACATAAAGGGCCATTACTACCGCTTTCACCGTTCAAAATATTCTAATAAAATTGCGATGAGTTTTTTACAGCTATTAAGCCATCTTGTACACTTCGCACTAAAAGTGGTTCTAAACAATGTTCGACTGCAAGGTCTGCTAGTAAAAATGTTTAAGCTTTTAAAGCATCACAATATAATTCGTTTAAACCAAAAACTCGTAATACAAAACTGAAATGTCAAAACAAATGACAATGTCAGGAAATAAATAAATAAATGTCGCAACCTGACATTTTTTACAGCAGAGCTACTACCTGAATCCCCAGCGGGCACTTTAAATTCCAGTTAGTTAGCCCGGCGCCGAATGTGTCCATGGTTGGCAACAATGAATTTAAAAATGGCGCCTTCGGTTACGTAACTAAAAGTTTAATTGGTATCCCTTATATATTAATTCAGCAAGAAATAAAAGAATTTTGACTAGCAATAATTTATAAACTAAATATATTGGTAATAAAGAAAATGATAGTATATCCTCTTGATTACTAAAAATTAAGAGTCTTGCTTTAACCATAAAGAATACAGGGAATACAGGGAGGTCAAACAAGCAAAGGAAAAAGTAGTTTTATTAAAAATCAAAAACGAGGTCAAAAAACGATTTTCTTCGAGCTCATTTTCTCTATTATCGCCCCCTTCGAATTCGAGCAAATCCGTTTAAAGAAGCGCTTCTTTTTTTGCCACGTCCAAAGGTGGCCGTCCGAATTCTATTACGGCCCCATCCCGCTCTTATTTTACGACCTGTCATATTGGCTAATAAGTCGATCCCCGAGCACTAAAAAGATATATATCTCAATTGCATTACGCTCATATCTTTTCCTAAGCGAGTGGACCGTCCAGAAATGAAGTTTGCGACGCTGTAATAATGTTCGCGCACAGTTTCAGAAACGACGGGATTCAATTTCGATAAAAGGACATCGATCATTTGCTTTTTATCAGTATTTTATTTTAGTTCGGACCTTTAAAATTGCTTTTATAACGCGGATGTTATAGTATTTTATCATAATATGGCGTGGTATGAGACGCATATATTTGAAAATTACAAATGGGCAATTGAAATTGCCTCTTTCTTATTTTCTTAATATTCAGGTCTAGAATATAATGATATACCGTATGATAAAAAAACGGCGTCAAAGAGGGCTGGGAAATAACAATCCATTATAATTGTAGCCAGGTCAATCTCTAGAAGTCATTTACTAAAAATTGACATAAAACGTGTCAAAAATTAACACTAATTATAGAAAGACTAAAAAAGAAAAGTACGCATCTAGACACACAACTGGTTTGAACAGTAATAACTCTTTGTCTGTACCTGTATAAAACTACTGAGTAAAAAAATATACATTAATCTACGACAATGTCATTATGACACATTTAACACTGTCATTTGGATGTCATTATGGCTTTCATAATAGTACTAGTGCTATTATGAATTCATAATAACACGCAAATTTTAAAATAAGAAACAAGCAAAAAAAGGTACCTAAATACGTTTATTTATTGTAAACATTAATTATAATATCAGTACAATTGGTTAAATTAATTCCAGACGATGACAGGTGAGTTGAATTTTTAGAAAGTAAATTTATTTCCTGAGTGCTTGAACTTGTTGAAGACCCATCATTGCCAGAAATGTTACCCAAAATATTACATGACACTTTTTTCTTATTTTCTTTGGAATTTTCTATGTAGCTCTCTGCCACTGTGTTAGAGCGCCAACCACCATGTCTTTTAACCGTTAATAAATCCACTCCTGTATCTGCAAGCAACGACGCAGACGATCTACGGAAACAATGTCCCGTATATTGTTGTGGATTTGGAAGACTTGGGAACAATGTTATTTTATACGGCATTTTCCTTAAAGTATTAATGCCAACGGGTTGCTTAATATATTTTCCATTTCTGTACCCCACAAAAAATCGAGTATGCTCTGTGTTGCTTGGCCGCATAGCCAGATATCTTCGAACCATTTCCACCATATTTATTCCATCAACATTCCCTTTCGTCATAAAAAAATCTCGTAAAAATAAAATCTTTGTTTTCGTAAATTAATTTCGGAATAATGATATGAATGCATTGTCCTTCATCTTTAACATTTTGCAGCTGCAGATTTGTCAACTCGATACGCCGGCAGGTTCCCGCAAGTCCCACTATCAATGAAACTTTTGTCAGGAAACAAGTTTTATCATCGGCTTCCAACAAAAAATGAGTTATGTCTTCTTTTCTTAAAATTCTCGATTTTTTGGACCGAAATCCTTCCGATTTTCTTTTTAGAAATGCAATTAAATGGACGTACTTACTAATATCTGTATTTTTCTTCACTGATATAACTGAACGTAGCATGGAATAATATACCCAAAGTGATGAAGCCTTCCTATGTTTTGAAAGATGTTCAAAATATGCCAGGAGAACCTTTTCGTTAGTACTATTCTTGATTCCTTTCCCTTTACACCAATCTTCAAGTTTTACATAGGCTTCCTCGTACGTTTTTCTTGATTTTTCGGGAAGTAGGGAATCGACAATGTTTTGCGCAATGCCTTCAATATCCGAAGGGACACTTTCAGAATTACAATCACCTATATTAATATTATTTTTTGCTCTTTTCTAAAACTGAACGTTTAACACAAAATTGAACATAATACATAGATAAATGCAACAAGTTTAGATTGGAAAGCCCGTAAAAATTTTAAGTCGCGAAATTATTTTGGGTCACGACCGTTATACGCGATCTGGCGCTGCCATAGCGGTCGCTAAAAACAACTGCAAACAAAAACAGAAATAATTTTCTCTTTTTAAAGTCAGAATCTTCAAAAATCATAATAATCTTTCAAAATCTAAACCGCTCTCATTAAAGAAATTGTTTGAAAGTGTTTATAGCGTCCATTTTCAAAGTAATTATTGTTATCTTGTGAGTTTAATTCAAGTTTTATTTACTCCAACCGGTGATAATTGTGAAAAAGTGGCATTAAAAACTTAAAACGCTGTGCTGTGAACTGCAAAAACTATCGTGGATCGTGGCATATTATGGTGGCATAACGTCGGTTTCCAATGTTTCATAGGTATTTCATACATGCGTCCTTATATAAAATAAAGTTTCTTGTATGCAACACACTGTATTTTATTTATAAAATTAAACTAAAATAATAATAAATTTGAATAAACAATATTTGGCCATATAATTCCGGAAAAAGCCGAACCGCTCCGAAATTTTTAACAGTTTTGGGTCGCGACCATTGCAAGAATAGCGCCAAATAGTGTTTACATTGTCCTTATGGGCACTTTCCAATCTAAACTTGTTTCATTTATCTATGACATAATAATTGAGTTGTCAAAGTCAAAATGGAAACAATCAACAAGCACGCATAGATAAATGCAACAAGTTTAGATTGGAAAGCCCGTAAAAATTTTAGGTCGCGAAATTATTTTGGGTCGCGACCGTTATATGCGATCTGGCGCTGCTATAGCGGTCGCTAAGAACAACGGCAAACAAAAACAGAAATAATTTTTCCTTGTCAAAGTCAGAGTCCATAGATAAAAGAAAATAATCTTCTATTAAGATAGATATGAAACTTAATACTAAAATTTTGGGTCAAAGCGCCCCTCCTCCTTAGTAGAGACTACGTTTAACCTTCGCCTTTTCTGCTGTAAATATTTTTTATGTTTATATTTGATTTCAAAGGATTTAGTTTTAAAGTTACACTGATATATTAGTATATCAGAATAACTTTAATAAAACATAAGAATATATATATTTTACAGTTTATTAAATATACATTTTGACTACAAGGTAGAAAGTAAATCACAATATTTAATAAAACTTATAAGTATACCATTTTTACAGTTAATAAATAATAAAACAATTTCTGACTATGATATTTAAAATTTAGATAGATCAACAATCATTGTCAAGTTGACAATATACAGGGTGTTTTCTAATTAGTCTAAAAAATTGTGGTGTGATTTCTCATGTGTTCTTAAAACAATTTTTATATAACCATTGGGTCTAAAGTACTTCCCCTTTCTGATCTATAGGGTGTTAAAATTTAAAAAAAAATCGATATTTTGCTTAACATAAATGGTACACTTCTGCTTTTTTAAAGAAAATATATTTTTTTCTTGACTGGCCATCCTTTTTCAACAAAATTGATCTTTTGAGTTTTTCTTGTTTATCAAACGGTTGCTGAGAAAAAAATCAATATACTTATTAAGAGCCCGCCTTAAGCCCTTTTTAACGATCTTTTCTAACGATTTTTTACTTTTTAGATTAATTAGGAAACACCCTGTATATGCATATCACAGGCAACCAAATAAACTAGTAACCTCTAAAAATTATTTTTCCTACCACGACATACCGTGTTTTTAGTAAGTACTAAATTATTTTATCAAAATTTCACCATATAAGTTTCCAGGCAATGTCCCTTGTCAAAGTCAGAGTCTTCAAAAATGATAAAATCTTTCAAAATATAAACCGCTCTCATTAAAGAAATTCCGAAAAGTGTTTATAGCGTCCATTTTCAAAGTAATTATTGCTATCTTGTGAGTTTAATTCAAGTTTTATTTACTCCAACCGGTGATAATGGTGAAAAAGTGGCATTAAAAACTTAAAAAGCTGTGCTGTAAACTGTGAACTGCAAAAACCATCGTGGATCGTGGCATAACGTCGGTTTCCAATGTTTCATAGGTATTTCATACATGTCCTTATATAAAATAAAGTTTCTTGTATGCAACACACTGTATTTTATTTATAAAATTAAAAGAAAATAATAATGAATTTGAATAAACAATATTTGGCGACATAATTCCGGAAAAAGCCGAACCGCTCCGAAATTTTCAAAAGTTTTGGGTCGCGACCGTTGCAAGAATAGCGCCAAATAGTGTTTACATTGTCCTTATGGGCACTTTCCAATCTATGCAAGCACGGTTACCACGGCGCGTCGACTAATATGGGCACCTGATAATTTTGAATTTTAATTTTTATGAGGATATCTCTGATATTTTAAATTAAATCAAATCTCTTTGGATTTTTGGAATTTCGCGTCGTAGATTAAATTTTGAATGATACACGTTCGATACGAACTTTTTAATGAAACTTGTGTAACTAAGCCACTCGACTAACTTGACATCGAAATAAAATTTTTCATTTCAACAAACACCCAGACACCAATTTTTATCTCAATATCGACTATAGTTCAGAAATTATTTGGTAAGGAATTAAATAAAAATAAAACTTCTACACCCTGTATCTCCGAAACTAAGCCTTTTAGGACATACATTTATACGAAATTTTTTACTTATTTTTACTTGCAGATATTGCTGGCGAAGTTTCCCGAATTCAATTCGAACCACCCTGTATAATGCTTGTGATAAAACGCTAATATTTTTAAGTCGAATAAAACCCATAACGAGATAAAATTTAAACTCCAACCTAATATCATTTGACACGAACGAAACGTACAACGAGATATAAACTTTAGCCCTTCCTGCAAACAAATGCATTTCATTTATTCCCTTCCTTGCCCTCTTTGTCCCTCCTTTACTTCTCCAGTAGCTCTGTTTCTTTCCCAGAGGAAGGGTTTGCCATAATTAACTTAATGGTCTCGAAACAAGATTGGGTTAACGTGACAGTTTAATAGTTCACAACAGTTCAACTGATAGAATGGTTTCTTTATCTGCTTTGGGGACGAAGCTTGCTGGAAGTTACCGAATGATTCTAATTTGGTATAAAAAAATAAAAATGGTATTAAAGAAAAAGAATTATTTTTTAGAGATAACGGTTATGTGGAAAATTTGCCACAGGAGAAGATTAAATTTAATTTAATTTGAAATGATTTTCAAGGAAATGTGTAAAAAAAAATATTAAATTTCAAAAATGCTTATATAGTAAAAACGCCCTGTATTTCAAGAACTAAGATGGCTAGGGCAAATATATATGTATCATGATATTTAGTTTCATAAAAAAGTAGAAATGTATTGTAACAACGGCATCATTGTATATCTCCTCATAAACGAGAAATCCCATAAAACACACGAAGATGGAACACCCTGTACAGATGTGACGCACAGTAGTGAACGCAACGTCGACCTGCAGCTAGACGACCAGCACGCTGTTCCAGAGAGCATGGCAAATGATATTATTAAAGAGCCAGCTTTCTTAAAATGGTCCCTCGAAAACCGTTGCCAGTTCTTAGACTATTATATCTATACAAAATACCTATATTTATACAAAATATACAATATCTCTACAAAAATACTTACCTTTCTTTTTTTCTTCATTACATCGCATTGTACTGAGCGTAATGACTGTATTCTTCGTACACACGAAATTGGACACCCAAAACCAGGCTTTGCTGACCCTATATACAGGGTGTTCAAAAAACATGTGCCATCTCTAGTGGGGAGATTTCTCACATAAATTATTTTTATGTAAGGAAAAATAAAATAAATCTTATGATTTATTTTTCATATGAACATAGGTCCGATTCTGCTTTGTTTCGTAGCTACAGGGTGTTAAAGTCTTAATATTTTTTCGATTTATTATACTTTTCTTCCAAGTACTTTTAGCGTTTCGAATGAAATTTTGAGGGTAAAAGTTACTATAAATGCGATATATTTTAATGCTAAAAAATTGTCGACATATTCACCAGGGACGTGCATATGTGGTATTACTGTAATATTTTTCTAAAAAAAGCATGCACGCCACTGACTTTTTTGTCTCTTCTTAGCGAAATAGTGTAAGAAATTTAATGCCGATTAAAAGTTGTCTTTTGGTATTTTGTCGATTTCGCCCTCCTTGATGATATAAACGCAATTATATAAATTTACTTTGATCCAAAAGTCTAATAGCAACCTTTAAAAAAATGAATATCATTAACTTGAGAAAGTTTTAAATAAGTACTCATTGATTCCTCATCAAAAAATATTACAAAAAATTTGCTATAAACAGCATAACAAGCATAGTTTTAGAGTTACAGGATGTTAAAACTTTTTAAAATTAGGTTTTTTGTAATTATCTTAAATACCATTATTTTATTATTTGAAATTGTTGTAGGTTGTACTAATAGCAATAATATTTAATAATAAATTAGGTAAAATATATACTTTATTAATTTTATTTTTATTTTAATTGTATTAATTGTAATTAATAAATTTGCGTTTATCTCATGATGTTCCGGCCGAGATTCGAACTCCGGTCTCTCGCTTCCTAGCCCGACTCCTTATGCACTGCTCCATAGTAACTTGCTTAGCGATAATTCAATGACGGTATATAAACAAAAAAAAACAGGTTTATAACAATATCTTGACGATTTGAACCGGCGCGCGAATGAAGAAATGCGTGCGGTCTTCTCGTGCGGTTCTATAGTGCGGTCCCCGTCCATACCACTAGCGAACATTCGTTCGTTCGTTCGTTCGTTCGTTCGTGCGGATAATGAATACGCACCTTAATAGTTCACAACAGTTCAACTGATAGAATGGTTTCTTTATCTGCTTTGGGGACGAAGCTTTTAAAAAGTCTTATTTTTACGTGAGGAATTTCCCCATAAGAGATGGCACATGTTTTTTGAAACACCCTGTATAATCTTCGTTTATTTTTTTTACAAATAAATGACAAGAAATACGAATGAAGTGGTACCTTCGTTTTGTGAGTCTGGATAATTCTGTATTTTAACGCGAAAAAAGCAAATAAAATAACAGTCTTGCAGGTATTGACAAAACTTGGCAGAATCTTTCCCTGGATTCCGAATGCGTTCGTACGTCGCATGACAAACGAGGTGTCGAGCCGTTTAGGAGCACTCCTGGACAGATCTCCAGAATCTGGACAGTCCGCACCCGCATACTGATGTAATCAGACGGGTAAAAGCTTCCAACTTGGAGGAGGGACAATATTAATCGCCGACCGTGGAGGATTGTGTCTCGCATTTTAATTGAATCTCTCGAATAAACAGATCAGCGGGTTGGTTTGAATGGGAATGGGTTTGGAACAGCATGAATTATGACAGAAAAGGCGATGAATACTTTAAAATAATGATGTTTGTACAGGATGTCCCATTTCTCTGGGTGTTTTATAGAGTTTGTCGTTTATAAGCAGAGATACAAGATTTCGTTTTCGTTCTTTGATTGATGGTTATAGGTACTCTGTTTTACTCACAGTAAAATATTTTTTAATAAAATAACTCGATTAGATTTTTTTCTGTTTTACGGAGTTTTTTTCCAAATATTTTGAAGTAATCACTTACATTTTAAACATATTAATTTTTTCCAAATAATTTCTGAAATAACGTCAATATTTGGATGAAAATTGGTGTCTGGGAGTTTTTTAACATAAGAAATTTGATTTTACTGTCAATATGACTCATATTTGTGGGGGCGAGTTTTTAGCAAATGTATTTATTTCATCTCTAAAGATAATGTAGCTTTTTCAATCAAACAAAATATATTTCAATTATTAAGTGAATTATTCCCAATGGACTAAGCTAACATGAACCATAAAATTTTTAATATTATTATGTGTAGAAAGTTTTACATGCAGTGTCTAAAAAACAACACCTAAAACTCTTTTTGTGATAATATCTCCCAGTGGGGCTATAACACAGAACAGGGATGTTATCTCATTTTTGATTCATTAAAAGTTGTTTTTTTATAAGCTCTAGACATTAGTGAAATTGTGCATTAAAATATACAGGGTGATCCGAACTGTATTCCGGAAACTTTGCCAGTATATTCTGCAGATAAAAATAAGTTAAAAAGTTCGTATAACTCAATGTCCTAAAATGCTTATTTTCGGGGATACAGGGTGTAAAAGTTTCATTTTTATTTCGATTTTTTCCAAATAATTTATGAAGTAACGTCAATATTTGAATAAAAATTGATGTCTGGGAGTTTTTTAATATGAGAAATTTGATTTTAATGTCAATATGACTCCTACTTGTAGAGGGCGCCACCTACATATGTTTTTAACTGTTTTGAAGAGTAATAATTTGTCGTCCGTACCTGTATAAAACTACTGAGTGAAAAATATACATTTCCGTGACTTTTTACGTAAAAAATGTCTCTTCAGTTGTAGAATAAATAATAAATAACATAAAATAAGCTCAGTAAAGACTGACAAATCCACAATATTTCAAATCAAATTCAAATGTGTCAAATGAATTTTCAAACAGAATTGTTAAGGATCCCCACACTAGGGCCCTACCAGAGAGAACACTAATAACTAAAGTGAGAGAGACCGATCAACGTTAATTTTTGAAGACTGTGTTAGTGGCGCGGCCTTTGGCGTCTAACCCGAACCATACCCGAACTATGAGCGCATTATCGATATAGTAGGTTGCATTCATACCTATATAACTGGCGCCAAAAATTTAAAATTTGTATATTAACCGAATCTTAATCTTTCAAGTTTATAATAAGAAATCTTCGTAGTTTTTTTAGATTATTTTGTTGACAACGAAAATTTATTATTAAACTTTAAAGCATTAGAAACCTATAAATAAAATACTGTGTAGGAACATAATAATTTATTAACTCCAGACTCCTTGCCATACTCCAACTCAAGGCTGCAATCTTCAGTATCTTTTTTATCTAACTTGGTTGGGAGTGAACAGGGAAGCACGGTTGGGAGCTCGCACAGAGTATCAGTAGGTATCCCGTATGTATTCAATGTTTTTGATAGTCTTTATTCTATAACAAGAACCTAGCAGTTGAAGAAAATAATTTGTATTACTGGAAATAATACCAGGTATAATACCTAGTCGTTCCATAGGTATCAGAAAAGAATGTGATGTTTTAATTTACAAAAAAATTAAATTAGCAATGTACGATTATTATGTGCACTTACTATTATTATTAGGTATGTTAGAATAATTACCGAGATAAAACTTACCTTTAAACGTAACGTTTTGTCTGGGTCTCAACCACAAAACAAAAATTACAAAAATGCCGACTAATCGTGGAATCTGAAATAATCTTGAAATAATCAATAATGACAATAATCTTCTCTTCTGACAAGCTAAAAGAACAGGCACATTCAGTCAAAAACAATTTATTACTCCGATTTGCTCCGATTATCAACAGATTTTAGTTATCTCCTTCTAGAGCTAAGAAATAGAAAAAGCTACTGACAATCTAATTAATCCTGTCAAATATTTAACTTGCAAAGTTGAAAACTTCCTTTTTTGGCCGCCTAAACGCTATGTGCGTCTGGGATGCGCGGTGACAAAATAAACTTGTCTACGAAATGCCCTATTCCACAAGCCCTCTCACTTTAGTTATTAGTTTCTCTCTGGGCCCTACCATGCATGAATACATGGATAGCATTATACTTCTTTCTTAATATTTTTATTCAAAGAATTTATAAGAAACATAAGAATATACCTTATACAAATATGTTCCAGTCTTCTGGAATAGTCTCAAAATTTCTCTCAAACATTATTTTCCTAGTCTGCTTCTGGCTCGTCATATATGCGAAATATTTACATTTTTCCATCCATTGACAAAGGGCTCTTGGAACAGAGGAAATAAAGAATATCTTATGGCTGCTTATATGTGCATTCGGCGGCATACATTATCACCGGTCAAAAGGATCGTCAAAAGCGTATTCAGGCTTGAAGAATTACCACCACAAGCGCCCTGGAATCATATTATTTTCTTTTTCGATATCTGCACGAACTGTATAGTTTGCTTCCTTCCCTTTCGTGTAGGCAGGACCGCACTTGGGGACGAATATTTTACGGTAATTTGAGGATATAATTAATATTAATATGAATAATGTGGACACCAACGAAATTAGTCAACAATATTGAGGAATAATAGCATATACAGGGTGGTCCGATCTGTATTCCGGAAACTTCGGCAGTATATTCTACAGATAAAAATAAGTAAAAAAGTTTGTATAAATGTATGTCCTAAAATGCTTAGTTTCGGAAATACAGGGTGTAGAAGTTTAATTTTTATTTCGATTTTTTCCAAATAATTTCTGAAGTAACGTTTCTGAAATATTTGGATTAAAATTGGTGTCTGGGAGTTTTTTGACATGAGGAATTTGCTTTTGATGTCAATATGACTTCTGTTTGTAAGGGGCACCACCTACATATGTCTTAACTGTTTTGAAGAGTAATAACTTTTCGTCCGTACCTGTATAAAACTACTGAGTGAAAAAATATACATTTTCGTGACTTTTTACGTAAAAAATGTCTCTTGGTATGCCTGTGTATAAATTGACACTTATTGTCAATCGAGTTCAGTTTTTTTGTCCAAAAAAACGCCTTTCGCACGAATTAAAAAGACATTTTTTACGTAAAGAATGTAGGAATATTAAGTTCTTGTATAATTTAATTTAATCAAAAAGTAATAGTTAAACAAGTTTCGGTTACTTGAATGATATATTGTAAAAAATCTGGCATTTTACTAGTTACTAGGACATATTCACACCGAGTTTCGTACTGCACAGAGCCCCAATTTTCAATTTTTCTCCTCGCAACGGACGTTAAGCCTGAAATAGTGCCTTTTCCACGTTGGAGAGCAAAAAAGGCCCTGAAAATAAGAAGATGACGAAGAGAGTAGCTAGCATACTGAGGAGGAATAGCGAGCAGGCGTCAAAGCCGATTCCAGCCTTATCTTTTTTACCATTCGCGATTATCGTGGCGGGAGGTCTTCATTTTGGACTTTGAGGGGTAATTTCTTTTAACCCCTCACCCCTCCATGCCCCCTGTCCAGACCAACGTCTTTTCCCTAGAGTTAAATTGTGTAAATGTCAATTTTTTCTGTTTTTTTTTAGGATTTAAATTATAAATATTGAGGTGCATCACTTGAATTCATTTAGTATGACCGTCTAAACACTAGATAAGTCATGATAATTGACCAAAGCGTTCATTTGGCGTTCAAGTGGTGTTTTTTTTTCAAAAAAGGAGCAAGTAGTTGGACAGAAGAAAATTCTGTGAAGTTTCAATCATTTGCTGATGCTGATTTTAGTGATTGCTGAACTTAGTTGTTGTGGTTGTGATGAATTAGTGCGGTGAATTATCATAAAATTTTCTAGAAAAAAATATTACAAAACAGTTTATTTTGAAGCTTGGGCACAAACACATTTCCAATTTTTTTCTTTCAGTCAAATAACTCAAGTCAACATGTTTAATTTTTGTCAATGATGACATGAAAAGTATTGATTATTTCGATTCCAAATATCTTGAGAACCATTACTCGTGGCAATTTTTACCAAGAGATCTTTTCTACGTAAAAAACGATGAAAATGAATATTTTTTCACTCAGTAGTTTTATACAATTACAGAACAAGAATTATTACTCTTCAAAACAGTTAAAAACACGTAGTTGGAGCCCTTTACAAGTAGCAGTCAAATTGGTACCAATTTTCATTCAAATATTGACTATAATTCAGAAATTATTTGGAAAAAATCGAAATAAAAATGAAACTTCTTCACCCTGTATCACCAAAAGGAAGCATTTTAGGACATGATTTTATACGAACTTTTTTACTAATTTTTATCTGCAGAATATGCTGCCGAAATTTCTCGAATACCATTCGGACCAGCCTGTATATTACTCGAGACGACTTTTTTGACTTGCCCTAAAAAACTAGATTCGCGTCCTGTGTCCCCACAATCTTATGAATATAACATGGAGCCCTTTGGCACCCTCAAAGTGTTACATATCGGCAATAATTTTTACTGCTAGGGCCGGAATAAGTCTGGCACTTAGCATAATTCGTGACCCATCAGGATAGGTCGAAATTCTGCTACAGGAGCGGATTAAATAAAAAAGGTTATATCGTCTTGGTTACGCCTAACCATAAATACTCGAGTTATAACCCGATTGAGATATTATTAACGGGAAATTTAGAGGCCATAATTCCCTCTACCTTTGAAAGAGGTATTGATAATTTCGATTCCAAATATCTGGAGAAACATTACTCGCAGCGATTTTTGCCAAGAGACCTTTTTACAGTTGAGGGTTGGAACCTTTGGTGTTACACAGCAAAATAAAAACAATAAATCACCACAATACACCAAAACACTTTTACTTTTACACTGGACGCGCGTTTCGCTAACCATGTTAGCATCATCAGCAGATGATTATAAACTGAACCTTTTTTACGTAAAAAAAAGTCGTAAATGTATATTTTTTCACTCATTAGTTCTATACAGGTACGGACAAAAAGTTACTACTCCTGAAATCAGTTGAAATACATGTAAGCGGCGCTCTCTACAAGTAGCAGTACCAGTATATAGAAACTTTAATATACTATCAAATATAACATGTAAAATGAATCGAAACATAACTCCCTTTTTTTCTACCACCCAGTTTTAATTATCTGCTGATGATACTAACATCGCGGCCAGTGCAAAAGTAGAGTGTTTTGGTGTATTATGGCGAATTAGTGTTCTATTTTGCTGTTGAAACACGAAAAGTTCCAACTGGTTCCAACCCCTAAATGTAATCATCTATCAAAAAAAAAGGAAAACATTTACATTCTTTGTACCATAGTTTTGATCGCGTTTTGATTTTTGGGAAAATCGACAATATTTTCATATTTTTTATTTTTCTCTGAAACGGTATGAAAGTTTGGAAAAGTTATTAAAAAAACGATATTAGCCATTTTAGAATAGCAAAAAAAAGTATAGAGAATGCATTTTGTCAAAATGTCAATAGTATAAAAGTGTTTTTTCATCATGTAAAGAAAATTCAGAGCATACTGTATATAACTCTGTATTAAGAAAAAAATAAAGTATAATAATTCTTTTATACCTATCTAATAATATTAATTAATCCTTAATATAATATTTTAGAAAAAAAAACATACCTATTATTTTTCAACTAAATACCTACTTATAGAAATAATTACTTAGTATACAATATATTTTCAACACCTATATATTTTTGTGTAATTACACTAACTTAGAATTATTTTTAAAACAAATAAACCCAATATACTAATTAAAAATAGAGGGTTAAATACGCTTCGAGACCCGCTGCTCAAGGTGGTTCTGCGATTGCAATCATCCGTTTCGCAGGTTTTGCATGAATTCGATGTTAAAGAGGCAGTACTGACCAGCATGTTCTTCTGGGTCTTGACAAAGTTAGTACACTCTTCACCATTCATGATTGGATAGCATGTTTTCATTGTCATGAATGTCTTTACAGTTCCTGTATTTACTATAACAAAAAAAAACAACATTTTACTTTATTATTTTTAATTAAACAGGGTGTTTTTTGAATAGTCTAAAAAATTAGGGTGTGATTCTTAAGGTTTCCATACCTATAAATTTTTAACACACCCTGTATAGATCAGAAAGGAAGCACTTCAGACCACATGTTTGTATAAACTTTTTTTTCTTAAAAAGAACCACCCCCTCTATTTTTTAAGATTACTTACGTAACACCCTGTATACTAAATAAAATATACAGGGTGGTTCGAATTGTACACCAGAAACTTCGGCAGTACATTTTGCAGATAAAAGTGAGTAAAAAAGTTCGTATAGTATTTAAAAAAAAAAATAAAAAGTTCCCAAATGTATCATTTCAGTCACAACTATCTACTCAACATTATGTTCATTTCCATTCCAAATACCTTGAAAACGGTTGCTCACAGATTTTTACCAAGAAACATTTTTATGTAAAAATTACGAAATATTTTTTACAGATTAAATTTTATACAGGTACGGACGAAAAGATATTATTCTTCAAAACAGCTTAAAAATAGAAAGTGCCCCCTACAAGTACGAGCCATACTGTCATTGAAATCGAATTTCTCATGTCGAAAAACATTCAAACACTGATAATTATTTAGAAAAAATCGAAATAAAAATGAACCTTCTACACCCTGTATCTCCGAAACGAAACATTTTAGAAGATAAATTTATACGAACCTTTTTACTTATTTTTATCTGCAGAATACGCTGCCAAAGTTTTCCAAATACAATTCGGACCACCCGGTCCGTATATACAGGGCCTGTATATCTACAAAATTCATTATTCAAGCAAATATTTTAGTAATAGGTCACACTATTTTTACGTGAGATAATATTTTAAATTAGAACACTTTATGGTTTACAAAATCGAAATTAAAATTATTTTATTTTTAACTCTATGAAATCACTAATCAAAATAACGAAAGCCATTAGAAAAACAAAAATCTACTTTGTAAATTCAAATTTAGTTGGATGTTTAACTGGTTGCATAAACAACACACCTATCAACATTTTAAACCTACACATTTATTACAAAGAAATAATTAGCAAGAACGGTAATAAGTAGTAGACATTAAAATATATTCTTGTTACTATATTTTTCTATGTAAAACTTACACTCATACAAAGCCGATAAGCATACACTGTTTGGAGCACAGGGTCTTGGATTACCAATGCCTTTACAGGCATCTTCATCTTGCTCAGATGTGGAAACATTACAACTGTAGCAAGTTAATGCTGTGCCTAAATAAAAGAAAATATGTTTAGTAAACACAAATAAACCCAAAATCATATTTACAATCAACAGTTAATTGTTGTAATATATTCATGTTCTAAATCAGTTTAACTTACCCTTATTGACACAAATTAACAAAAGTAATATTGCTATTATTGTTTTAATCATATTTCTCGACAATATCAGCGTTGTTTTGCCTTAGCTGGTCTTAGTACGCTTCAAAAGTCCAACACAATTTAACTGACTACCAATAATTTAAGTCTCATGCAATGAGTTTAAAAATAGTATCATTGCTGGTGACCTATGTTTTTTTAAACAAATCTTAGCGTTGTCAAATCAGCGACTTAATAACGTGTAATAGAGTTTATAAAATAAAGAGCTTTAAGTTTTATTACATATATTTTTGAACAGAATAAATAAGGCGCTGTAATATAATTAATTTGAATTTTAATTTTAAAATTGTTACTCTTCGCCCTCTTACAATAATACATCGAACTAAGGTTTGACATTAAAAACATTTCTGTAATCTATGCCCTCTATTAATGACATTTCGAGACGTTCTATATCTGTGCCCGATGATGCCACTTCTACTGATTTTTCTGTAGATCTACCGATTTTCATATTAGGGGAAAATTTTAGTTTCATAAATACCTATTAAAAAGGCATTTTGTATTGTAGTTATTGTAGTTAGAACAAATTCTAATGATTTCGATTTTTTTAAAGCATAAATGAACATTTTTGGTAACAAATGTAATCGGAATGCAACCGTACGTCATTCTATTATTTTTATTATTATGAAGAAAACATTTGTTAGTTTGTCCTGGTTAATCCCTTAACTATAGGTGTATCCCAAAACTATTGTTTGTGCTTTTCTAGGAAGAAGGTAAAAAATTAAAATTTGACGAACAAATAATGGATGCCAAAAAATTATGTTTGAATACATAATTTTTCAAAAATATTCTTGAATAGTTTTAGACAGTAAATACTTGGATTATTTAAGAGTTTTGTCCTGTTTTGTAAAGACTTGTGTTCAAATAATATCTTTTTATACCCTAAAAAACGACATAGTCTTAGTAGGAATTTTTACCAATTCATCTACCGAAAATAAAATTTTACTAGTGGCAACGCTGTCTGTCACACGACAGCAATGACGAAAAAAGGCAGGAATGTGGTGCACAGGAATCCGAATTTTTATAACCTATTTTTTTGAATAAAAAATGCCTAAAAAGCACTTGTTTGTTGAATTATTCCGTAGTAAATTTTTCGATTATTCCTCAGTACCATTAAGTCAGTAAAGATGGCCAGCAACCAAGATAGCAACGTTCCTGCAAGTATCGAAGAATTACTTAAAAAACACAAGCAGGAGAAGAAAGATTTGCAAGCGGAAATTCAAGCTCTGAAAAAAGGGGAAGGTGCTTTGTCGAAAAAGAAGAAAAAAGAAGTTGCAGACAAAGTAGCGAAATTACAGAAACTCCTCGACGAGAAACAAGCCAAGGAGTTGAATGACCTTAAATCGGCAGAACTTGATAAGGTAGAAGAGAGCGTGCTTCGCCGAAGTCCTCGCACTCAAACCCGAAATGAAAGAAAAAAATACGAATCGGCAGAGCCTGACATATTAAAAAGTGATCCTGAAGAACCCAACAAGGTGGAACCAGACAAAACTACTCCCAAAGTTGAAAGCGCTCTTCGCAGAAGCCCTCGCAAAAGGCCTACCTCTCAAGAATACCGATCGACACAACCTGACAAGGTAGAAGATAAACTCAGTGAAGGTGCAAGTGAAAAAACGACCCCCAAAGCAAAAAGAACTCATCCTAGAAGGCCACGCTCTAGAGAATATAAATCAGCCGAATCTGATACGGTAGAAGATGAAAAAAGTCCTACCAAAGGAAGAAGCGGTCTTCGCAGAAGGCCACTCTCTCAAGAAGACAAATCAGCTGATTTGTCTACACCATCAGGTTCAGCTGAACCTGATGGTGTAGAAGACAAAATTAGTGAAGGTACAAGTGCAAAAAGTCCTACCAAGGGAAGAGGTGGTCTTCGCAGAAGGCCTCTCTCTCAAGAAGATGAGTCAACAGAACATGATAAGGTAGAAGACAAAATTAGTGAAGGTACAAGTGCAAAAAGTCCTATCAAAGGAAGAGGTGGTCTTCGCAGAAGGCCTCTCTCTCAAGAAGATGAATCAACAGAACATAATAAGGTAGAAGACAAAATTAGTGAAGGTACAAGTGCAAAAAGTCCTACCAAAGGAAGAGGTGGTCTTCGCAGAAGGCCTCTCTCTCAAGAAGATGAATCAACAGAAGATGATAAGGTAGAAGATAAAATTAGTGAAGGTACAAGTGCAAAAAGTCCTACCAAGGGAAGAGGTGGTCTTCGCAGAAGGCCACTCTCTCAAGAAGATGAATCAACAGAAGATGATAAGGTAGAAGATAAAATTAGTGAAGATACAAGTGCAAAAAGTCCTACCAAGGGAAGAGCTGGTCTTCGCAGAAGGCCCCTCTCTCAAGAAGATGAATCAACAGAACATGATAAGGTAGAAGACAAAATTAGTGAAGGTACAAGTGCAAAAAGTCCTACCAAAGGAAGGAGTGGTCTTCGTAGAAGGCCTCTCTCTCAAGAAGACAAATCAACAGAACATGACAGGGTAGAAGACAAAATTAGTGAAGGTGCAAGTGAAAAAACGACTCCCAGAAGAAAAAGTGCTCTTCCTAAAAGCCCTCGCCGAAGGTCTCGCTCTAAAGAGTCTGATACAAGTGAAAAAAGTCCTACTCCAGGACGAAGTGGTCTTCGCAGAAGGTCTAGCTTTCCGCAATACCAATCGCCTGACTCTGACAGTGAAAGTTCCAGTGAAATAAGTTCTTCCAAAGTAAAAAGCGCTCTTCGCCAAAGCCCTCGAATAAGTGCTGGCCCAAGCCCTCAAAAGAGTCCTCGTTCTGAACAGCAAAGTGAAAACAAGCAATACGAAACAAGGCAGCGCGAAAAACGCAAGCAGGAGAGGGAGGATTTGAAAGCGAGAATCGAGGCTCTGAAAAAAAATATTTTGAAAGAGGACAAAAAGGAGAAGAGAGAAGATCTAGCGAAATTAGAGAGAGAACTCGAAGAGAAACTTGAAGTTGAAGATAGAGTACCCTTTAAAAAAGAAAAAACTCCGTCTCGCGCTCAAAAGCGAAGAGAAAAAAGAAATAGCACAAAGAGACTGAGCGAAGAACGCATCAAAAATGAAGAAGATGAGAAGAAGAAAGAAGGGCCAAAAGATAACGAAGAAGAAATGAAAATGCTTCTTAAACTTGTTAGAGATGAAAATCTTCAAATCCACCCAATACGACCCGATGGAAGTTGCCTGTTCGCAGCTGTTGGCCATCAGTTACAACTTAAAGGGATGCCTACATATACGCCTACTGAGATACGTAAAAAGGCTGCGAATTATTTGAGACAAAATAAGCCAAGGTTCATGCATGTTTTGGTCCAGGAAGCTGATCTTGTGGACAAAAATTCCGGCGGAAGTAGGAGAACTGCTGATCAAGCGTATGAAGCTTACTGTGTTAGAGTGGAAACAGACCGGTGGGGTGGTCATACTGAAATAATAGCTCTTGCTAACGTTTTTGCGTGTGTTATAAACGTTATTCAAACACCGGGACGATTTCTGTGTATGGTTCCATATGAGGCTAGTGACAATCCTGAATTGACTATTGTTTTTCATCAAAAAATGTTTGCGGCAGGGGGACATTATAACTCAACTGTGGCACGGCTAATAGAAAAACAAGAAGAAGAAGAAGATGAAGATAGTGAAGAAAGATGAAGGAGATAGTGCTTGATGTTGTAGAATTATACTGACGTTTAAATGAATTGACAAAAAATATATATGTATGTGCATGTATTTATTAAAAGATTTTAAGAAATGCGATGATTAATATTTTAATTATGATACGTGTAACTCATTAAATGAGCCAATGTAAAAATTATAATAAAAATGTTATTTACAATAAGATTTGTTATACATATTTTACAATATTTAATAAATTTTTAATTACGTTTTTGGTGTAATAACATTATCCCTATTTCATCCAGTTAAATTCCTGATTAGATTTAATGTAAGTAAATTTCAGAAAAATATTTCTAATTTGTTTTTTTTTGAAAAATAATTTATTTAAAACATCATTTTTTACAAAATTTAACAGTCTACTTATAATTAAATTAATTATAATTAATTATGTAATACAAAAATAACTCTTTTATTTAAAAAAAAATCTAATCTTTAACAACTCTATTTGATTTAAAATAATCTATGAAGGCTTTTTTCTTTTCTGAATATTATTCCAAAAATGTATTTTTAAAGGATTTTTATCAGAGACAATTTATTTAAATTTTCATCATACCTTACTTATATTTCCAATAAGTTGTGAATTATTTTACTATACAGGGTGAATCTTAAATAAGTGCAAATATTTTTAAGGCTTTTCAGGCAACATATTTTCTTTTTACCATTTTTCAGATAAGTCAAAAATAACCGAGTTATTTTACTTTGAAAATTTCCATAAAAATGATTTTTTGCTTAAATTTTGAAACTACTGGATCTTTTCTAGGTTTTCTTTCTTGTAAATTTAATCTACCACATGATACTATATTATCAAGAAATTATGTATTTAACTAAAAAAATCCAATTTTTTTTTTCAAAAAATTCCATATTTTCATAGTTTTTTTCGTGAAAAAAAAACCATAATATTATATTATTATTAAACCATAATTGTATATGCTTATTCTTTGACTTATTTAAGATATGTTTAAAACTCACCCTGTGTTTGGTAACTTTTTAATTACGTTTTTGGTGTAGACGGTGTAGACTATCTTTTATCCCTATTTTGTATAATTCTTCAATAAGTTATGAAATTTCTAGTTAATTTAATGTATATTTTGATAAAAAATATGTTTAATTTATTGCCAACTTACTAATTATGTAATACAAAAATCTCTTTTATTAAGAATCTAACCTAAACAATTCTGTTTGGTTTGAAATAAACTATCTATGCTTTTTTGTCCGTTCTGAATTCTTCATTCGTACCATGGCTCTGAATGTTATTCCAAAAATACCTATATTTTTTTAACAGTTTTTATAATCACAGTTTATTTTTGAACCTTTTTCATACCTTTATTTCCCGATTTTAGGCAACTAGAAAAACACTTGCTCCAATTAATTGAGGTTATTATTCGCTGGAAATTTGACTATCGTCAGTCCAAAGTACATTTTATTTTAATTTTTATAAGTTGTAAACATCCACTGGTTTTTGCAGTAGCTGGAGAGGGTCAGTTCAAAGTGTAGTTCCAAAGTCAGGAAACAGCTATGTCTAGTTTACGCCTTTTCGGCCACTTGTGCAAGAACAAAAATATCAGTAATAAATTATGCTGGAACTCAGGTATGTAATAACATCAATTTTCCACCCTATTTTTTGTACCTTGTTCTTTTTGTTTTAACTTATCGTTTTTTTCTTTTTAATATGTTCGCGTTTTTAATCTTTTAGTATTGGCAAGAAGTATGGCTACTGCCCAACAAAAACACACAAGCCTAAAAATCGTGGACAATGTAGGTCTAATACTCCTCGATTCCCCTGGATCAAAGGTAAGCGTGCTGTACTTTAAAAATCACAAAATTATACTATATGGAATCCTTAATCTTTATTAAAGAAGCAATAGCATCAGTTAAAACAGTATTTAAATTACAATAATAGCTGCCTACTTCCATATAGGAAGAATCGAGCAACAGTTCGGCTTCTTTCTTGTATTTTTGAAAAACCCTTATCATATCCCTATTCTGCTTCTCCATGTGTTCGTCTTTCTTCTTTTTATCGACCGTCAGAAGCCTGGATTCACTGCTGGACGCCCTTTCACAATAATATTTATCTTTCGAGCTATTATGATCGCTAAGTTCCTTAACCCTGTTAGCGTATCTCAGTGTATTAAGGGTATTTTCACAGGACCCTATGCCGGGAGATATCATAGCGATCATGCACGTTTTTGAGTTGGTTCCAACAAAGGAATCTCGCAGAACTTGGGTTAGTTTGGAACCTCGAAAAGGTAGGTGTCCATCTTTTCGGCCTAAAGCCCTTATACACTCTTTTAAAGACAGTAAACTCTGGTTAATCTCTGCGCTTTCTAAACGAGTCGTTTTTGAAGCTGAGAATGTATCGGCACCTCTTTCATTCCCGGCTAGATCGATTAAAGAAAATTTACCATGAATATTCGTAGTGTTTTGGGTTCTCAAATAAAACTGGAAGATTGCATGCGATCTGGATGACTGTGTGTTAGCCGAAGTATGACCAAAGGTCCTTGTTTTGTTACCTTAAAACAAAAAGGAAAGAATATAAATAAATAAATAAATAAATGTATGAACAGAGAATGTAAATTTGATCATTTTTATGTGTCTATTTCTAGTGTGTATTTTTGTTCTATAGATCATACAAAATACGAAATAACGAAATAAACTTTTAGTCACGTGATTAAGCCTGACTGACACAGCGTTGCCGGCTTTTACATATTTTCTTTTAATCAAAATATTTTAGAAAACATAACATTAATTTTCGGATTCTAGGAGAAAAAAAGATGAGTTTCATTAAAATATAAGGTTTTTGACACATTTAATATTTTCTAAAAATGAAGAACAATTTTTAAATTTCAATAAAAGCTACCTAAATTGGAATTTACCCGGTACAGCCTAATATAATCTATTATTTAACTATTGTACTTTAAATCAAATTAAAACTTGACCCAAAAAGTTATTCAGGGTGAGACATAATTATTATTGAACATTGGTTACTTTTAAAAGCAAGTTACTTTTTTATTTTAAATGGAACACCCAGTATATTATTCCAATATTTAATGGGAAATGCATGTCTCTTCAAAATACTATTAAGGTTGCCTACCCCTTAGACAAAGATTTTCCTAGATATTTTTATTTTTATGATTTAGTGCTTAGTGTAAGAGATCTTTATTATTTGATAAAATCTAAGTGGCTGTGATATGTCTGATGTTACTTTAATAGCATACTATCACATTATAGTTATCATTTTCTGCCAGTTAAAACAAAAATATTCTCAGTAATTTGCCGAAAATGGAAACTTATCCTACATCAGAGTGAATTGACATTATTCCATTAGATGGTGAATGCAGTGTGCATTAAAGATAATAGATTTTATCAAATAATAAATATCTACTGCAGCAAAATCACAAAAATGAAAATATCTAGGAAAATCTTTGTCTAATGGGTAGGCAACCTTAATAGTATTTTGAAGAGACATGAATTTCACATTGAATATCGGAACAATATACTGGTTTTAAATGTCACCAGTGTTCAATTAACTTGCTTTTAAATGTAACCAGTGTTCAATATTAATTTTTTCTCACCCTGTATAACTTTTAGGGACAAATTTTAACTTAGTTTAAAATACAATAGCTATTTTAAGTACATACTAGGTTGAACCGGGCTTCATTTTTAGTAAATGATAAATCAGTCAAAAACCTTACAATTTAGACATATACTTCTCTAATAAAACTCACCTGTATTTTTCTCTTAGAATCAATTAATATATAGGGTGTTCCATTACAAAGAACACAACTTTGATATGTAACTTTTTTTGTGGACACCCTGTAGAATTCCCTATTAATTTAAAAAATGCTCTAAATTAACCTACATATGCTCACGAAATTTTATTTCAATACAAACTGTCGTTCTCCTTGGAGCCTCCGCAGCTATGAGAGGCGCCCGCGCCACCCTGTATTTCTAGTTAATTTATTTTTGTTTCCTAAAATATTTTGATTAAAAGAAAATATATAAAAGTGGACAACGCTGTGCCGGTCAAGCAAAATCACGTGACTAAAAGCTTATTGGTATGAACTGTACAGGGTGAGTCAATGATAGAGTAAAGTCCATTATCTCATTTGTTTCGAGGTTTACAAAAAAACTTTAAATACAAAAGTTATAGGGAAGGTTAAGATACACATGTTAAAGTTATTATAGAGTATACAAGGTGCTTCAAAAAGGTGTGGCGGATATAACATGTTTTTTTAAATGCAACACCCTATTTTTTATTTTATTTTTAGATTCTGCATAAAATTCCCTAACATTTTGTATATAATGTTATATACCTAAAACTAATAGTTTTTATAATATTTAAATTTGTTTAAACAAATGGTTAAATTGCAGTGTAGTAAAAAATTGTCAGTAGTGTCATTGTTTCTGAAGTTAAAGTACCAAAATTTGGTAGGAGAGTTTTATAGAGATGAAAAGATATATATATAAGAAAAGACATTTTAGTTAAATGATACAGGGTGTTCAAAATATATTTATGAATTTTAACTACTTCAAACTAAAAAATCTCAAATTTTTTAAATGGTACACCCTATATGTTATCATTTTTTCTGGTAGATTTTACAAAATTCTTCAACTTTTATTAAATACATATGTCATATACCAATTTTTAATAGTTTGCGATTTATTCCAATTTTTTCTATTTTTACCCATATTTTTAATATTAATAACAATTACGCTATAACATCATAGTTGCCATGACAAAACAAAACTATTTATTACTTATATTTAACAAGTAGCTTAATCATAATTAGTTACAATTGTTAGAATTAGTTAAAGTTAATTAACTTTACACAAAATAAAATCGCAGTCGTGAATATCTTGGCAAAGACTAATCGTTGCCAAGATTTTCACTTTGCCATCGTATTTCTATCGATTTCTATATTATGAAAGATGACACTTGGATTTCCCGTCAGGGCGAATAGCCATAGATTAAGGTAATACTAGATTACCTAATTGTTGATGACTACTGATATAGGAATTTTGCTCAAAAATAGAAAAAATTGGAATAAATCGCAAACTATTAAAAACAGGTATATGATATAATTAATAAAATTTGAAGAGTTTTATCAAATCTATCAGAAAAAATGTTAATATATAGGGTGTACCGTTTAAAAAATTTGAAATTTCTTAATTTTAAGTAGTTGAAATTCATAAATATATTTTGAACGCCCTGTAGCATCTAACTAAAATATCTTTACATAGGTCTTTTTCTATATCTCTATAAAATTCTCCTACCAAATTTTAGTTGTCCAACTTCAGAAACAATGGCATCACTGACAATTTTTTACCACACTGCAATCTAACATTTGTTTAAACAAATTTAAATGTTACAAAACTATTAATTTTAGGTATATAACATTATACAAAAAAATTATGGAATTTTACGCAGAATCTAAAAATAAAATAAAAAATAGGGTATTGCATTTAAAAAACCATATGTTATATTCGCCATACTTTTTTGAAGCACCCTGTATACTCTATAATAATTTTAGAATGTGTATCTTGATCTACCCTAAAACTTTTATATTTAACATTTTTTCGTAAACCTCGAAACAAATGAAATAATGGACTTTACTCTATCGTTGACTCACCCTGTATATATAGTTTCTCGATATAATATAATTACTTACAAGGTGTTACTTTTAAATCTTTTTATATTATTTGCAACGTTTCCAATTGTTTAAAAAATTATTTTTGACGTTTGAAAAAAATAGCATGTTCTATTCGGAGTAAAAATGACTTTTTGTGCCTCGGCTGTAATGTCAAACATACAGTCTAGCCACAAGAAATATCATTTTTACTCCTAATAAAACTTGAAAGCTGCTCTTTAAATAAATTATTATTATTACCTTCATATATTAATTCAAGAACATCGTCTACAGAGTAGACAACTTGCTCAGTGAGTCCGACGATTTGAACTTGCTGTTGGCCATCTTCAAGTATTTTTAAAGGTTCCTTTAGGTTGAGTAGATCGTACACTTTTTTAACGTATATTTCGAAAAAACTGCATGATACCATAAAGTTACAGTGACGATATTTGTTGGATTGGATATTTTTGAAAATATCTTTTGCAGTTAAAGTGTAGATCCCTGGTTCAGAGTACTCTGTATCACCGCTCATTGTGTAAGTTTTTCCAGAGCCAGTTTGACCGTATGCAAAGCATGTTGCATAACCCCCTTCAAAGATACACTTCACCAAAGGCTGAGCTGTGAACTTATAAACTGTTTCGTTTGAACAAAACTCGTTTAAGGTACAGTCGAATTTGAAAGTGTGGTTTTCAAGGTATTTTGTCAAATCTACCTTGTGTTTGGGTTCGTGGACGATTATTTGGTGCTTGTTAGGTACTGTAATGATATCGATTTCGTTCTTTTTGATTTCCGAGTCGTTTATGGGTCTTTTTCTGACGGCTACGGTGATCAGGTGATCTGATGGCGTGTCGTGGCCCAGGAAATGCTTGTTGGTTGTGTCGATTCGGTCTCTGAAGTCTCCGATCATTTGGGTCACCTTCCAATAAGGGTTGTCCTGGGTTTTCTTCATGATGTCGTGTCTTTCGGCCTTCATTTTGGCCTGCTTCGTGCGCCTTTCTAATCTGAAAAAGAAGCAAAGAAGAATTTTTAAATAATAAATTAAAAAATGGCCTCCAAAAAAGTTATTTTATTATTGAGTCATGGAAGAGAAAAAAAATGGTACGCCTATGGTTTTCTTGTATGCATGATCGAAAAAAAAACGGCGTCAAAAGGCGGCTCGGGATGAAAATTTTGGTATGACAGTTTCAAAATTATCGAAGAACATATCCGAATGAAATCAAATTGTTTAAACGATATATTCAAAAGTCAATAACCCGGAAACGGTTGGTTTGAGGTACATTGTGTGTATTTCGATTTTTGCTTAGAATTGAAGGAAGAATCGAAATATGCAATAATATACAGGGGGTTCTATTTAAAAAAATGAAACTTTGATGTGCCACGACTTTATGGCCGACCCTTAAATTACTTAAATTTATTACTCGCTAATAGATATTTAAAAATCCTATAACTTTTATATTTAACTTTTTGCGGTACCTCCTATATTTTACCTAATAATCGACCGTTTCCATACATAAAAGCGACCCTGTAAAATGAAAGTCAGATGGAAAAGCAACAAATTAAGAATAACAAACAAAATTAAATTTCTTGTTTTGTTTAATTGATAAATTGTCCTAAATATATAAAAACAATGCAAGATTCAAAGTTACATTAATAAATATATTTGGGACTGCTCTAGGTACAGTTATTATTCTTACTAACCTTTCCCTTTCAAGCTTGTTAATTCTTTGCAATGTAACGCTATTTTTCTGCTTGCAATTGGACTCAACAGCAGACCTCGTAGTCCTAGCACCAGCTATCGACCTTCCTTCCACATTAAGCATTCCATAGTCCTTCAAACTATCACAGTTAGTCGCTTTGGTTCTCCTGGCCTGGCTCCTGTTCTTTTCCACATTGGTTTCGCTCTGGTTCAATCCTATTTGGGACGTGGAACTGGGTGGCTCAAACAGGTACTGGGGGTTGAGGGATTGCACGTTGACAAAGTGTATTTCCTTGCCTTTGGTGTCGTCGTTTTCGTACCATTCCACCTTGATGCATTGCAGGTCGTAGTCAATGTCCGAGACTATGGCTTCCTGAAGTGCGCCGTTGGTTCTCTTGATGGTGATGCTGTCGCCTATCGAGAGAATTTTGGTCATCTTGTTGGTTGAATTGGAGAAGTGTGAATGTCAAGGTAAAAGTTACTTCATGTTTGTTTTGACGTAAATACCTGTATGAAGTATGATATTCTTGATTCAACCTTGTACCGGGTGGCCAACTAAGAATGGACGCCGGCTGTATCTCAGAAACTACTTATCGTATAACTTTGGGAAAAAAATTCTAATAAGTAAATCGACCAAGAGAAATCGCTGGAAATTATTTTCAAGTTCGAAAAATGCCCGCTAGGGGGCGTTTCTCTAATAGCCAATCAGAAAACAGGATTTTTCTCAAAAATATGCAGGTGACCAGGTATTTTAAATATTACTGTTGTAATCATCGAGAAATTTGTCATTTTTTTGATATAGAATATTTTGCTCTATCTCATAAAATAAAGTGGTGGGGGAAAGTTAAACTTGCTTTTATTAAAATAAGGATAACTCTGGTTTGAGTTATGCGATTTAAACAAACTAGGGCTCGTTTAAAAGAGCTTTTCTTCCTTAATGATCTCCAGTATAAATTTTGTTTTCACAATTTTTTTCGTGGTAGCTAGAGGGCGCTGTTTAACATCATAACAGATATTGCACTTTTGCGTAAAAAAAATAAATAGGAGGGTATATTTCTCTTTGCACAGTTAAATAGAGCACAAAATTTCCAAAATATCAGCGTAAACCGCAACTTTCTATCTTCTCTCTAACCGGAGATATTAAGAGAACAAATCATGTTAGGCTGCCGCTTAGGATTATATGGCCTAAAAATTATCGTAGTAGGCTAGGAAGCAAAAAGAGGTAAATTGGTTACGTCAAAATATCAAAAAATTTAAGTTCAGTTTTCATGCGTCCGAATTTCGGGCATTTTCTTAAAAAAATTACGTCATAAATATTTAAACGTGTTTATATAACATTATCGTCCATGCATATAATTTTTACGAATATCTTGGTTAATTAACGTAGGTCGTTCTCAGACTAAAATGTCCGAAAATCGGACAATCAATAATTTTATTAAAATTTATCAATCTTCAGAAAATTTTAAATATTTTTTGTTAGAACCATTTTTCCCTATCTGCCAAAATAAAGTGGTGGCGGAAGGTTCGATCTGTTTTTATTTAAATATTAATAATTTCGGACTGGATAAACGGAATCCAACAAGCGAGGGCTCGTTTAAAAGAGCGTTTCTTACTCTATATTATACCGTATAAACGATAATAATAAGCTTTTGAATGTAGACGCTAGGGGGCGCGGACTTACAAATTAACAAACATTGAAGAGGGCTACTACTGTAACCGTGTTATAAAAATAAGGTAATTAAGGGCTTATTTTTTCGTATTTATTATAATTTTGTTAATATCTTTGGTTTGAAAGAGGATTTCAAGATGCGGTTTTCGCTGACTTTTTGAGCTTTTATTACTCTCTACCATCAGCTAAAATTACATATACTATCGCATTTAACTTTTTTGAAAAAACGCGCAATATTTGTTAATTTGTAAGTCCGCGCCCCCTAGCGTCTACATTCAAAAGCTTATTATTATCGTTTATACGGTATAATATAGAGTAAGAAACGCTCTTTTAAACGAACCCACGCTTGTTGGATTCCCTATTGGATCCCCCTAGTTCGAATTCCCCCTAGTTCCCTATTCCCTTGTTGGATCCCCTAGTCCGAAGTTATTAATATTTAAATAAAAACAGATCGAACCTTCCCCCACCACATTATTTTGGCAGATAGGGGAAAATGGTTCAAACAAAAAATATTCAACATTTTCTGAAGATTATGAAGCTATTATTTATAGTACTTGGCAAAATTGTGTAAAAACTCAATTTTCTTATTTTTTTATAGCAGTTGCGCTCTCTAGCGGCCGTTCTACAAACTTGGAAATAATTTCCAGCCATTTCTCATAGCCCCTTTAGTTATAAATATTTTTTTCCGTAGGCGCTACGGCTAATACTTTCCAAGATACAGCCGAGAGCTATTCTTAGTGGGACATCCTGTACACAGTTGTTAATTTTTTTTAAAAAAAGTTTTTTTTTTCAAATAAATCTAGTTTCCTGTAATGTATTTTTGTTTACAGGTGAACTCCCTTAACGAAGAGGTTATGGATGAGGTCTCCAAACTCTTCCAAGAAGTCCAGAACAATCCACAAATCCAATCTTGCGTTCTGATCTCCAACAAGCCGGGATGTTTCATTGCTGGTGCGGATATCAACATGATTTCGAAATGCAAAACTGCAGATGAAGCTACGCAATTATCAAAGTATGTATAATGCCGGGTCCAGACCAAGGCGACAAAAAAGAAAACACGATTTTGAGACAAAAACAAGACAAACTTGCGACAAAAAATGGGGAATTCTGACAATACAAACTTGAGACAAATTGTCCACACCGCAAGGACAAAAGTACAACAAAGTCAAAAGTTTAGTTGTTGCGAATGAGTTTTATTAACCATGTGTGCTTTCACTGGTTTTTTACTGTTGGCAGCACACGCCATCCACACTGCGCCGACAACTTGTCGTAAAATATACGAACAAAACATAGACACTTTGATCTTTACAAACTCGAGACGGGACATTGAAAAGTCTCCGAATTTTGAAACAAAACAAAAATGAGACAAAAATGTCCCAGAAATGTATTGGATTTGTCGCAATGTTGTCGTAAAACATGAATGTTTCTGTCTTGTCGTTGTTTTGTCTGCTTGGTCTGGACCCGGCATAAAGTTTGCTTTAAGGTCCCCACAGACGCTTGGTTTTTTCGCACAGGCCGTCTGCGCATATCTGATTTATACAGGCTTATCGTACAACTTGACCTTGAATGACCTTGTGTTTTTCTGTTTAGGAATGGTCATCAGATATTTAACTTAATAGAAAACAGCAGTAAACCAGTGGTGGCGGCAATTCAAGGCTCTTGTTTGGGTGGTGGTCTAGAGACTGCTTTGTCCTGTCATTACAGAATCGCTGTAAAAGACAGGAAAACAGGGTTGGGATTGCCCGAAGTCATGCTAGGGCTCTTACCAGGTAATTTTTCTTCAATAATACATAATTCGTGTCAAAAGTTTTAAGATAAAATTGACATGTGTCAATTCAAATTATGTGACGAATGCACGTCGCAATGTTGCTGCGGATACTTTTTTTACTTTGACTTTTGTCAATTAAAATTGTAATTTTGTCATCAATTTTTCACTTTTAAAACAATAATTGTTACTAAAACAAGAGAAAAAAAATTATTCCATAGATAAATAAGATAAAGCAAGCATATTTTGATATAAGATAATTTATTTTTAAATCAAAATAATAATATATTTCTCGGTCCATACCTATAAAATTGCCGATAAATGGTAAACAAAAAAAATGAATTGTTGTATTTAAAAATAAGCGACACAAAAACAATTTTTTTATCAGTAAAAATTGAATCTTGATAAATATCGTACAATAGGGAGGTTTAGACTTAACGCGGTAACGCAACGTTAACGTTATTTTATAAAGATCAGTTTTTGAATAAAAAGATTAAGGAAGGAGCATATTAACAATCTTAGATCGACTGCGACGGGACTCTAAAATGGCCGAATGGGGTGTTAAATTCCGGTTTATCAGTGCCGTTCTAATTTTATTCTAAACGTGTAAAAATATGATGTAGGGTAGACGTGGGGTAGACTCAATAATTTGTTGTTTTATTTTACGTTGAGAATAAATGTTGGTAGTTATTAAAATTGTTATAAAAATATATTATTCTAATAAAAATAGATAAGTTATAATAATTATTTATTAACACAAACATTCGATACGCTACTGAAGCAGGTAAGTCAAATTGACGTATCTACATTCTTTGACATCTAATCTTTGACAAGTAATAAATAAAAGCAAAAAAGCAAGAAAAAATATGTAATTACTTTTAAGTGAATTTCATAAATGATCGGATTACTACACTTATGTATAATATATGGTCACTTATTAATGAAAAGATATTCCATTATTTCCCTCGATTTTTGACCGAATCTACCCCATGCTACACAACCACTATTTTACAGGTTTTTTTTTCGATAAATCGCAATAGTGTGTCACTGTTAATTTAAGTTCTGCTACAATTTTTTTTTCTAGATTTACTACCTCTAAACAACTATCAGTAGTAGAATAAATAATGAATAACATAAAATAAGCTCAGTTAAGACTAACAAATCCACAAAATGTCAAATCAAATTCAAATTTGTCAAATGAATCGTCAAACAGAACTGCCAAGGATCCCCACCCTAGAGTCCTCTTTCCGTCGACTATGCATGAATACATGGATTGCATTATACTTCTTCCTTGATCTTAATTTTTTATTCAAAGATTGTTATTGATAGAATTTTAATTAATGTAATTTTTTTGCTGTTTTAAAATATTAAAGAAGCACAACATTTATTTAGTTCAGTACTATGGAAAGGGTGATAATAGTTGTCAGAAAAGAATGAAATCGAAATGATATTACCATAGAAACGCCTTTTGATTAAAATCAAAAGGACTTGATGTCTTTTTGATTTTCTCTAAACGGTATGGAAATTTGGAAAAGTTTCAAAGAAACAAGAAATTTTTTTTTATGAAGAATTCATTTTTCTCAAAATATCAATAATAAAAAAGTTTTCCCTCTTGTAAAGACAATCCGGGGAAAAACTGTGTAATTGATTAAATAAGCAGTGTCTTAATTTTTCTTTCTTCAGGTGGTGGTGGCACTCAACGCCTACCCAAACTAGCAGGCGTACCAACCGCCCTAGACCTAGCCCTGACAGGCAAAACTGTCAAGGCGGACAGAGCCAAGAAACTAGGCATCGTAGACCTCCTAGTCGATCCTCTAGGCCCGGGTTTGGATACTGCCGAAAACGTAACGAGGAAGTACCTGGAAACCATAGCCATAGACGTGGCCAAGCAGCTGGCCTCTGGCAAACTAAAGGCTGAGAGGAAGAAGAGTTTTACTGACAAGGCTCTGGCCTATGCTTTGCAGTATAACTTTGTTAAGGACCAGATTTTCAAGAAGGCCAGAGATTCGGTGATGAAATTGTCTGGAGGGTTGTACCCTGCACCGCTTAGGGTGAGTGAATAATATTATACAGGGTGTTAAAAACTCGTTGGTTAATATTTGAACTTGTATTATCATTTTTTTTTCGAAAATATACTTGCACATGAAAATATTTTTATTTTTCGATTTTTTTAATTTGTTTTTAATAAATTATACAGAGTGAATTTTAAATAAGTGCAAATATTTTTAGGAGTGGTATATTTCGACCCCAGGATCACGTCTATGAGTTTTTTTTGCGCTAAAAACAATGTTAAAAATCGTGAATTTTCGTGTATATTTTAGAAAACTTTTTAGAACTGCCTGTTCACCGCAAATTTTCCTGCCGTATAATTTCTTAATCTCTGATATTACCATGGTTACGGCACTGGAAGAGATGCAAATACAAAAAAAAATCTGGTGGCTGTCAAAATTTTTTAAAATTATATCCATAGATAAATGCAACAAGTTTAGATTGGAAAGCCCGTAAAAATTTTAGGTCGCGAAATTATTTTGGGTCGCGACCGTTATACGCGATCTGGCGCTGCTATAGCGGTTGCTAAGAACAATGGCAAACAAAAACAGAAATAATTTTCTCTTGTCAAAGTCAGAACCTTCAAAAATCATAATAATCCTTCAAAATCTAATCCGCTCTCATTAAAGAAATTCTGAAAAGTGTTTATAGCATCCATTTTCAAAGTAATTATTGCTATCTTGTGAGTTTAATTCAAGTTTTATTTACTCCAACCGGTGATAATTGTGAAAAAGTGGCATTAAAAACTTAAAAAGCTGTGCTGTGAACTGCAAAAACCATCGTGGATCGTGGCATAACTTCGGTTTCCAATGTTTCATAAGTATTTCATACATGCGTCCTTATATAAAATAAAGTTTCTTGTATGCAACACACTGTATTTTATTTATCAAATTAAACGGAAATATAAATAAATTTGAATAAACAATATTTGGCGATATAATTCCGGAAAAAGCCGAACCGCTCCGAAATTTTTTGGGTCGCGACCGTTGCAAGAATAGCGCCAAATAGTGTTTACATTGTCCTTATGGGCACTTTCCAATCTAAACTTATTTCATTTATCTATGATTATATCTTTTTTTTTAATTTTCGGATAACTCGGTTATTTTGGACTTATTTGAAAAATGGTAAAGAGAAAATATGATTCTTTTATCGAGATCTACACTGTGCTGAAGATATTTGCACTTATTAAAGATTCGCCTTGTATATAGAGGTGAGCCTGATAGAAATTTTGAAAAAAGTCCAAGAATTTTATCATTTCCAAAACTAAACCTAGGAAACTTCTCTTTCACGTCAAATGAACCAATCAAATCAATAATAATTAGCTTTTCAATACTTTTTTCTAAGTAACCCCTCTAATTTAACTGGCCTAAATAGAGACGAGGAAATTAAAAAAAAATATATTTTCCAACAAAATAATTTTACCCGTCTTTAGTGACTGGTTAAAATAAATGATAAATATGAAAAACAAAGACTCGGTCATATTTTGATGCCCTAATGAGGAAGAAAAATGAAAATTATAATATATTTCAATATATTTTTATAAATATTGCAATGGAATTATTTGGTTCGTAAAATATAAATGTTTTTTTATATTAAGGAATTTTATCTGTGCTAGTTTTTGTATGTATGTATATGTTTTTGTATCGATATATTTTAAACCAGAATAAAATGCTTCACAATAATTATTGGCCTTCGTTGTGTTAATACATTTATAACTTATTTCAAATAATTAATTATAAATTATATAAATATAAAACCTAAGTATTTTACAAAAATGATCCATTTTTGAGACATGTTTCATTATCTTTGAAAGTTTCATTTTTATTTCGGTTTTAAAAAAAGTATTTTTTGAATTAACGCCGATATTTGGATGAAAATTGGTGTCTGCGAGTTTTTTCACATGAGAAAAATGATTTTGATGTCAATATGACTCCTACAGGAGCGCCACCTACATATTTTTTAATTGGTTTGAAAAGTAATATAACTTTTCGTCCGTACCTGTATAAAACTACGGAGTAAAAAAATATACATTTACGACGTTTTTTACGTAAAAAAGGTCTCTTGATAAAAATCGCAACCAGTAATGGTTCTCAAGGTATTTGGAATCGATAATTATATCAATATATACCTGTCATTATTGACACAAATTAAACATTTCGACTACATGTTGACTAAGTAGTTATTAGACTGCAATCATAAATTTGGAATGATTTTGTGTTTTATCATCATTTTTTCAAAGAAAAAATTATGATTAATTTAAAAAAATAAAAAGTTTTTTTTGTGAAGATTGCAATTTTCTCAAATTATCAATAATAAAAAAGTGTTTCTCTTGTAAAGACCGGGACACACTGTATATGTAGACTTATAAGGCTATTAAATACTTATATAATGTCATTTCAAATGCCAATCAGACGCAGTGTTTTTCTCAATCATATGGTATAATTATATATTTATGACGTATATTATAGATATTAGACGTCATTCGCGAAGGGCTGGACAAAGGACAATCGGCAGGTTACGAAGCGGAAGCTAAAGGTTTTGGAGAATTAGCCATGACGCCTGAAAGTAAAGGACTGGTCAGCTTGTTCAAAGGCCAAACCCAGTGTAAGAAGAATCGTTTTGGTCAACCCACTAAAGAGTTTAAGACTGTAGCTGTACTAGGAGCTGGTAAGTATTTTTTTCCATGAACAAAGGCGTCTAGTTGTAGCATAGTCTAAGGTTACCTCTTATAATAAATAATAAGGTAATTTTAATCATTCTAGGATTAATGGGTGCCGGTATCGCCCACGTAACAGTAGACAAAGGCTACAACGTTATCCTGAAGGACTCAAACTCAGCTGGTTTGGCTAGAGGCTACAATCAGATCAGCACTGGCTTAGGCAATGCTGTCAAAAGGAAAAGATTCAGCGGGTAATTATCATAGTTTTTTTATGTTGTCTATAGGAAAGGCTTTAAATTTTTATAGCCTCAGCTTGAATTGGTATACAGGGTGTCCCAGGCTGAGCGTGCATTAGAAGTTTCTAGAGAACCACATTATCTAGATCGGAGATTTTTTGCATATAATTGTCTTACAACGAGATCTATTGATTAAAAATATGTTCAATATGGTGGCATTTCCGGAAATACCGGAAGTTGACAGCAACTTTCTTATTTTAAATGGGTGCCCTCATTTTTTATTACATACTTAAATTTTCTGTAAAATTCTATGAATATTGATGTTAAACGCTTTACACCTAACATTTACCGTTTTCGAGAAAAAAAAATATTTAAAATATTTGGACGAAAAAAACTACCTGTCAAAAAAATTTGTATAGCCTAAAAGTCAAATTTAGTGATTACCACAACCACTGTGACATAAAGAGAAGACATGTGGCTATCTATTTCAAAAATTAAATTGTTCAAATGTCATATAATAATGGCGGTAGCTGTCATGGAATTGAGCGATTAAAAATTATCATAAATATTTTTTTGCAAATGAAAAAACATTTTGGTTCTTTATATTTTATTAAACTTCGAAAATAAATAGTATCTTAAACATTATTGTCAAAATTAAGGTACTAAACCTTTAATGAATGGGTCGTTTGTATAACCTTATAAAGTCATCTTCTTTTGACGATTTTATATAAGAACCTTTGAAGTATTTTTTAATACTAGTACCATGACTAGTACTAATATTTATCTGTCATTTTTAGGTTGGAAAGGGATAGATTTTTGTCAAATTTAAACGCCACATTGGACTACAAACAGTTCAAAAACGCAGACGTTGTTATAGAGGCAGTGTTCGAGGATTTAAACATTAAACACAAAGTGTTGAAGGAAGTAGAGGCCGTCACTAGGCCAGATTGTGTGTTCGCCACCAACACTAGTGCTATTCCCATCAAAAATATCGCTGCAGCTTCGTCTAGACCAGATAAAGTTATTGGTAAGCGTGTGATATTTTAGTATTTATTTATTAAATAAAACTGTTTAGTTGAGTGTTCAAATTAAACTCCAATTTTATTCTGTATTAAATGTCAAACTAGGAAAATAACAACCTGCAAAAAAGGAAATATGTACATTCCACTATTAAATATACTTTTTTTATAAACTACCAAAAAAAAGTTAGTTTAGTTAAAACAAATTAATGTATATTGGTTAGTCTATCATTTATACATATCTATGATGTTACCATAATTTATGTCAAATATCGAATGCAGGAAAAGTTACGTGATACACACTATAGAATTATTAGCTTTGTGAAGTGTTACTATTATACAGTATATCATTTTTTCCAGGTATGCACTATTTCTCGCCTGTGGATAAGATGCAACTGTTGGAAATTATAACGACAGACAAAACTAGCAAAGAAACGACAGCTTTGGCTGTAGACGTCGGTCTAAAACAAGGCAAAGTTGTGATTACAGTAGGAGACGGTCCTGGATTCTATACAACCAGGATTTTGTCCGCCATGATGGCCGAATCTATCAGACTGCTTCAAGAAGGTAAGAAAAATACAGAACACAACAATAATTATATGTAATATCTTTGAATATAGGTGTTGAGTAGTTTTTGAAGTATTTGTATAGAAACAAAAATATTTTTCAGGTGTCGATCCTAAAGATTTGGACAAACTAACCAAGAAATTCGGCTTTCCTGTCGGAGCGGCAACATTGGCTGATGAAGTTGGACTTGACGTAGCTAGTCACATTGGACCAGACCTATTTAAGGTAAATTTTACTTTATTGTATTATCTGTGTGAATCTAGTGTAATCTTTTATTTCAAGAATCCTTTACTTGTCTTTTTTTTATTATGGGGTATTATATATAAAATGACCAATAAATAGAGTTTGAATAGAAAGAGCAATGTTTTTAAAATCCTCATTTTTCTCGAGAATAATAAGAAAACCCGAAAAAATTCAGAATAAATTATTTTTGAAGTGAAACTTCTTTAAGCAAGTTGGGAGTAAAAATTCAAGGCCGTGACACTCGCCTCGTTACGCGCGAGAGGAAAAGTGATAACGGCAGTGTTGCCACAGCAACTCCTTTGTAAGTCGTGTAAAACCTTGTGTACTAGGAAGTAAATTTTCATGCATATTTTTATCGATAGGTTTGTAGCTTCTGAATAACGGTCTAGGTGAAAAGTATCTAGCTCATTTACCAGCTCAGAATTAGAATCTCGAATTAGGAACTCGCATTTTTATTGGAGGACACTCATATTTATTTCAAACCAATAATCAACGAGAATATTCATATAATTAAATAAAATTACTGTAAATCACTATAAATAACGAATTGTTTGTAAGTGAACTGTAATTTCTGTATTACTAATCAGGTAAATGATGAAGGTAAACAATTGTGATTGATTAAAATTTTATTTTGAGATGAAACTTTTGTTAACAACATTCTGAGAAACAATGAATTGAATAATGACAAGACAAGTGACATCTGTCTAAAGACAGCGATTTAGAGTAACAATTTGGTTATGTAAAATTTAGAGTGACAATTTTGATTATGCAAAAGAAATACTGGTTGTCTAAAGATTAACATTAATTTAAAAATAAATCCCCAACGTGAATAATGAACAAAACATTTAAACAAAAACAGACCACAGATCACACAAAAGAAACTGTTGGTTAGTAGCAGTTAGTAGTAGCACAGATTATAAACTTTGTTTTTTCTTTATTATTTTTCGTGGTTCCAATTTTCGGAATCGGGCACTAGTTAGGTTACTAGTTTGCGCACATAGCACGCCCACTTATGGCCTCTAAAATTGTGCACAGCGCCTGATCGGCACAGTTATTAGAAAGATATCGGAAAACCGAATAGCGTCATGCAGTATTTACACGTACCTTATCATGGTTACGATATGCGCGAGTCAATTTTTAACGCAACACCCGCTAATAACGTTACCGCCTTACGTAATTTGCGGATCAATTACACCAAGCGCTATTTCTAAATAACGTTTAAAAATTGCTTAAATGGGCGTGTCCGGGTATTTGACAATCGGGGCCGGCGAGATCTTTTATTTTAGGTTATGTTTGAATTGTTTTGAATTATTACTTTAGTTTTATTAGGTAATTTGATATTTAAGTAGCTGGGATTAGTTTTAATTAAATAAATATGGCCCAAAATATGGATTCCACCTCTTCCAATATTAAAGAACCTATAAAGAGTCTTAGGTTTACAGCAGATGACGACTTAGCCCTTCTAAGAGAATTTGTTGCTTGTTGCCCTAAAAACACTGGCAGATGTTAAACAATAAAGCACTGGAAATAAGCATTTTAACCCAGTTTTAAAATACCTAGTGAACAAAACAATTTCAAAGTTTTAAATTCAAAGTTAGGTTAAGTTTAAATAGCGGACGCGACGCGAACAGAACTCTTTCCGATCCGATAACTATAAACGAAGAGAGTTAATAACACCTCACATAAAGGAAATAACACCTGTCCTTATTAACGTCCATGCACGCTATTCTGTTTAGCGATATCTCTCTATTACGCTGTTTATTGTTATTTTACGTGAGTTTATTTTTGCGCACAGAAAATTTTACTCGTTTGCACATCGTCATAAAAAAAAATTTTCGTACCACGAATTAGGGACAAGATTTTTATCTGTATACTTATAGGATACCTAATCTGTGGTAAAACCTTGTGTGCTAGGAAGTAAATTTTCATGCATATTTTCATCTATAGATTTTTAACTTCTGAATAACGGTCTAGGTCTAAAGTATCTAGCTTATTTGCCAGCTCAGAATTAGAATTTAGAGTTAGTAACTCGCATTTTCATTGGAGAACACTGTCATATTTATTTCAAATCAATAATCAACGAGAATATTCGTATAATTGAATAAAATTACTGTAGATTACTATAAATAATGAATTGTTTGTAAGTGAACTGTAATTTCTGTATTATTAATCAGGTAAATGATGGAGATAAACAATTGTGATTGATTAAAATTTTATTTTGAGATGAAACTTTTGTTAAAAACATTCTGAGAGTTCGAATAATGAATTGAATAATGACAAGACAAGTGGCATCTCTCTAAAAAAGGCAGCGATTTAGAGTGACAATTTGTTTTTGTAAAATTTAGAGTGATAATTTTGATTATGCAAGAGAAACCCTGCTTGTCTAACGATTAACATTAATTTAAAAATAAATCCCCAACATGAATAATGAACAAAACATTTAAATAAAAAGAGACCACAGACCACACAAAACAGACTGGTGGTTAGTAGCAGGTATCAGTTCATAGTCAGAGATATAGATGTAGTAGTATTTTGGTTTAATGGCCACTACAGCTGCCAAGCTATCCGGCCGAGTGATAGAATTATCGTTTATTAATTAAAAAAACATTAAAAAATTATAAAGGTATAATAGCATTTATAATAGCGGTTTTATATTACCTCTATTTTTTTGGAGTTTATAAAAAGCATTTATAAAAAAATATATATCCTTCAAATCCTCCGAAATGGAGGTTATCTCATATATTTTATTTATTCATTCGCATTCTTTTAGGCATTTGGTGAACGTTTTGGAGGAGGTGACCAAAACATCTTAGTAGAAATCGTCAAATCTGGTTTCCTAGGCAGGAAATCAGGCAAAGGTATCTTTATCTATCAAAAAGGATCAAAAAGCAGGGACGTGAACATAGAAGCCCTGGAAATCTTGAAAAAATACAGCCTGGAACCTAGGGGACCTTTTGAAGACGAGGATAAGACCCTGAGAATGGTGGCTAGGTTCGTGAACGAAGCCGTCCTGTGCCTTGAGGAGAAAATTCTAGCCAATCCACTTGAAGGTGAGCATTATAGTTTATAAGTTTAGATTCTACAGAGCGATCGACAATGTTTAAAATACTGTATGATCGAAAAAAGTTTCCAACAAATTATTTTGATATTGAGTCATGAAAAAGAAAGAAATGGTACGCCTATGGTTTTCTTTATTAACTTATATGTATTAAAGCAAAAATAAACAAGTAGTTATACTTAAAAAAATTATTTTGAACTTTTGGAGAAAAAAACTAAGAACATTATGAATAATCTAATCATTTAGCATTTTTATCAAATCAAAAATTTATATCAAATATTACACATGGTACTCAAATAAAAATGTTACAAATATTACTTTAGCAAAACTACACTCAGATGCAAAAAAACGCAACGGAACATTTTTTTTTGTCAAGTTTAAAGTAAGTTTAATTTGTTTGAACAGTAATAACTTTTTGTCCGTACCTGTATAAAACTACTAAGTGAAAAAATAGAAATTTACGACGTTTTTTACGTAAAAAGGTCTCTTGGTAAAAATCGCTACGAGTAATGCTTCTCGAGATATTTGGATTCGAAATTATCAATACCTGTCATCATTGACATAAATTAAATATGTTGAATAAATAGTTGTGAGACTGAAATCATAAATCTGAAACGTTTTTGTGCTAAAACTTCAACAGAAACTGTTTTATCATAATATTTTTTCGAAGAAAAACTTATGATTAATTTAAAAAAAGAAAAAATTCACAAATTAATCATTTCAGTCAAATAACTATCTACTCAACATGTTTATTTTTTGTCAATAATGACATGTATTGACTATTTCCATTCTAAATATCTTGAGAAAGGTTGTTCGTAGAGATTTTTACCAAGAGACATTTTTTACGTAAAAATGGACCCGGAATTGTATATTTTTTCACTCAGTAGTTTTAAAAAGGTGAGGATGAAAAGTTGTTATATTATTGATGTGAATATGACTCCTATTTGTAAAGGGCGCCACTTACATGTGTTTTAACTGTTTTGAAGAGTAATAACTTTTCATCCGTACCTGTATAAAACTACTGAGTGAAAAAATATACATTTCCGTGACTATTTACCAGAGTTGTTAAACTACACGTAGTAATTAATAAACTACATTTACTACATGTCACAAGTAGTTTTTTAAATGTCCAGTAGTAAATGTGTAGTTTATGTAACTAATGTAGTTTTTTTAAATAACAGTGAAAACATAACCTAAAAACTTTGTTTGTTGATCAGTTTAAAAAAATAAAAAATCTATATTTTGTGAATTTGTTACTTAGTAGTTAAAAATGCTTGGAAGACGTCGATGTCTCCATACCTTGCTTCATACCTTCTGGGAAGAGGGGAATTATGAAGTTGTGCCTTTAGATGTAAAAAATCGTATATTCTCCTGGAGAATGTCTATGAAGAATTTCTCCATAAGAATTTATAGTTTATTTTGTGTTCAATGTTACTTTGTATTTCGTAGAAAATACACTTTTAAAACTAAACGTTCTCTAACCCAGTGTGAGTACATATTATCAAAGTAAAACCTCTGACGGCGGGTAAGGGGACAAATAACTCACAATCTTTAAGATGTTTATTTAAATTTATATGCTTCAAAAAAAGCAGGGGGGCGACATGTTTCGGGACTTAAACAATTCCCATCATCAGGCCCAGAAAGACAAACGTCAACCTAGGAAGTACCACTCCTAGGTTGACGTTTGTCTTTCTGGGCCTGATGATGGGAATTGTTTAAGTCCCCAAAACATGTCGCCCCCTGCTATGTTTGAAGCATTTAAATTTAAATAAATATCTTAAAGATTGTGAGTTATTTGTCCCCTTACCCGCCTTCAGAGGTTTTACTTTGAAAATACACTTTTGTTGAAAAAAAATTGTCTTTTTTTCTGATGTTGTTTAACTTATACAAATATAATATAACTTCATACTTCCATGATAAGAATTTGTTTTGATTTTTGTTTAAAGTCTAAATTGTTTATGTGTTACTATATTTTTGTAGGTAGTTTTTGTGTAGTTTTTGTGTAGTTTCTGAAGGTAGTTATTAAAATTTTAAAACGGAGTTAATACAAAAAACTACGCGTAGTTTTTGGCGTAGTTTTTTGCTTCATAAACTACTTAACAACCCTGCTATTTACGTAAAAAATGGTTAGGTACAGGTACGGACGAAAAGTTATTACTCTGTAAAACCGTTAAGACACATGTAGGTGGCGCCCCCTACAAATAGAAGCCATATTGACATCAAAATCAAATTTATCCTGTCAAAAAACTCCCAGACACCAATTTTCATCCAAATATTGACGTTACTTCAGAAATTATTTGGAAAAAATCGAAATAAAAATATAATTTCTACACCCTGTATCTCCGAAACTAACCATTTTAGGACATACATTTATACGAACTATTTTTATCTGCAGAATATGCTTCCGGAATACAGTTCGAACCACCCTGTATTTATATACAGTTTGTTAAAAAAAATCAAGGAAATAGGACTAAAAATAAAAAAATATAGCAATTTAAACTTGACCAAAAAATTTTCCGTTGCTTTTTTGTGTATAAAAAGTCGAATTTTTTAAATAGAAACACCCATTTTTCTTCTTTATACTGTATTTTATTAAATAAATGAAATATTTCAGGTGACATTGGCGCCGTTTTCGGTCTGGGCTTCCCCCCATTCAGCGGCGGCCCCTTCAGGTGGGTCGACCAGTACGGAGCCGGCAGGTTGGTCTCCAAAATGGAACAGTACCAGAACGCCTACGGTCTACCCTTCAAACCCGCCCAAACGCTTATCGACATGGCCAAAGACCCCAGCAAGAAATTCCACCAGAGTTAGAGGTCGAAAAAAGAGCGAAACTTTTTATTTATGTTGTTGGTATTTAAGTATAGAGCCTGTTTTTGGCACCCTTTTTTTATTATTATAAATATATTTAAGTTAAATCTACAATTTAAAGAGAATGATGTATTTTTTTGAAAGTAAATTTATTATTGATTTTTAATATTTGTTTTTTTTTGCGGATAATAATACTTAAAAATGGGAAAAAATAAAAAAAACTGTCGCAAACATATCAACGACTTCCATTTATCTACTTTTTTTGTCGCACACGCGGTGCTTCTACTCTATCTATCCTTGTCGAGGAACTATCGTCCGCGCGCCAAATTTGAACATTAATTTTAAAAATTTAATTTGTAAAATACATATATTTGTAGAATAAATTAAATTTTTACTGTCACAAAAAATTAAATTATATAAAAAATACATTTAGCCACTCCGTACGAATATCAATATTCTTAGGAAAGCGAACCAGATAGACATGCATACTATCTGTTTTTTATAAAAAAAAATTTAATATAATTTTAATATAACTTAATATAAATAAAGGAACCACTAAATACTTTATTTGCATATGAAAAGATAATTCGGGGACCTTTATATTAAAACTTCCACACACCAAACACTTTCTGGTCATTTTACGAGTATTTAGAAAGACCAATAAAAAAAAGAAATATAATTGCACAAACTTAAAATTAACTTCTCACTGAAGACACTTGCATCCTTGGCTATATAAAAACGGTCGATAAAATACAATTTTTAAAATAAAAACGCAAAAAACAAGCGTCGTAACACGATGGAAATAAAATTATGACAATATGATGACCATGAAAAGTTGCTTTCCATAACAATGTATAATTTGTACTTTCTAAACCGTATAAAATTGTGATTATTTTGGAAATACGTGCAACTTTTAATGCGCCTGCGCAAAGTATGGTCCTCGAGAAAGACAAACCTATTGAACGTTTCTTAAGTGCACTAAAGAAGGTTTGAAAATGGCATGTCGTGATGTTGGAGACATGTTTTTTAATGCTAAACTTATGGCGTTGATTTATTCACGTAAGTATATATGATCTAGGGTTCACAGTGGTCTTTGAAATTGTAATCCATGATTATTTCTGCCAAGCCAACAATAAATAAGTACTCATCGATTCCTCATCAAAAAATATGAAAAAAAGTTCCTATAAACATGGATATGGAAATGTATAGTTTTAGAGTTACAGGATGTTAAAATTTTTCAAAATTAGGTTTTTTGTAATTATCTTAAATACCATTATTTTTTTATTTGAAATTGCTGTAGGTTGGACTAATAGTAATAATAACTAATAGTAATAATATTTAATAATAAATGAGAGGTAAAATATACAATTTAACAACTTTATTTTAATTTCATTAATTGTGATTAATAAAAAATTGCGTTTATCTCATGAAGGAGGCCGAATTCGACAAAATATCAAGAGATAGCTTTTAATTGACATTAAACGACTTACACAATTTTGATATCAAAAGAAAAAAAGTCAGTGCCGCACATGTTTTTTTCTTTGAAAAAAATATTCCGGTGATAACCCATATATGCACGTCCCTGATAAATTTATTGACACTTTTTAGCATTAAAATATGTAACACTTATAGTAACTTTTACCCCCAAAATTTAATTCGAATCACTAAAAGATCTTGGAAGAAAATTATAATAAACCGAAAGATTATTAAGACTGTAACACCCTGTAGCTACGTAACAAAGCAGAATGGGACCTACGTTGATATGAAAAATAAATCTTATTTTTACATGAGGAATCTCCCCACAAGAGATGGCACATGTTTTTTGAAACACCCTGTATAATAAATTTTTCGTCTATTCGCTATTTAAACCGGTATATTTGTATATGCCGGTTGTTTACGATATTCTCCGATGGTGGCAGCACCGGCGCAGAATGCACCAAGCAGCACCAAGTCTTGTTTATCAATTCTAGGAAGCTTCTGTGTATAAATTTCAAATCTATGACGAATAATTTTTGGAATAAATAGAAATTATAGAAGAATATGATAAACTTGAAGACCCGCCACTGGCTTCTACATAGAATTAAAACATCTCTAAAGAATTTATTAAATATTGGACGTGATTTGATATTAAGAATAATGAATTAACCAAAATATTTACTTAAAATGTCAGTAAATATTACATAAACATGCCATGCATTTTAATGAATGTATATATGTATGCAGAATGTTTTTTTATACCTATACATAAGCGCATTTTTCTGTTCATGGAACTAATTATTGAAAAAGTAAACTTCCTAATATATAAAATCGATGTTTTGTTACACTTGACCTTTTATTGAGCTGTGTTTGATTTTATAAGTAATTTATATCGAGGTCGTTGATCTTCTGATTGATTTCTTTATACTGAAATAAACATTATGATATTTCTTTTATAATGTAATCTATTTTAGATTAAATGCGGGAAAATTATATAAGGATTTTTTCGGAGCAAGGATTATATTATTATTTATTACTCTACCTACAAAAAAACTGGACAATGTCCAATTGCTAGTCTATTTTTTTCCATAATAATTTCATTATATCCATAAATAATGTCACAAAGTCAAATACCTATATGTTTAAGAATAAATTTATTTAAGAAAATATTTTCTGACCTACCTAATAGACAGAAATTTTGTATTTTTAAAATTACGCGGGGGAAAATATTTGATCAAGCATAGCCATGACTTCAGGCAATTGTCATTGTTTAATGTCACAAAAATATCAGTATTTTGAGACTTGACTCTGTCAGTGTTAATAATTTGTTGTAATTTTGATTTATTTAAACAAGAAATGTTAAAAAGTGAATGTAGTGATTATTATTAATGTATCATAATCAAATCAGGAAAAATATTCATTGGCTGAAGGCACCTATCAAAAAATATTAAGAGAAATTATTGAAACCTTTTGGGTTGGAGAGAATACATTTAAACTATCTTTGGAATGCTGCAGGAATTGTGAATTTACAAAAAATATGTTGATAGTTTTTATAAGGTAAGTTTTTTAATAATTTTTATGTCTATTTCTGCTCACTTTATTCGCGTAGGTATGTACTTAAAATAAATCGCATTTTTGCAAGACAGGAAATTAGTGACTATGTAAATATTTAAAAGAGTATATTTGGGTATATAAACTATTTTATACAGTGTCTCAAACTTATAAAATGCACACTACAGACTACAGAGATCTCATAATACAGAAGAGATAAAATGATGATTAAATTAGAGAAAAGTTGCGCACACAAATCATATCTAAATCTAAAAAAATCCGATTAGGTAAGTATTTCCGAAGATTTTTTCTGGCTGTATTTGAAAAGATATAACAATACAAATTTCATATATTACCATTACTACTTTTCCTGCGTTACAAGAGGATGGTTATGGTAATAGATTTTTGACGTTTCTTAGGCCAGTACTACACTATCAAATTTCTTTCTCAACGATCTTTTATAAGACTAGTTGAAGCCTGGCGCATCCGCCACGGCATCAGGAAAAAACTACTTTTTATTTTTTTTAATTAAATGAAAAACAAAAAATCCGGCGACGACAGTTTTTAGAAGAGCCAATATTAGGTATCTTTTAGTAAAAAAAGCAACTTTCTAGAGCAAGTCGTTACTTCAGTAGAGACGACACAGCTAAACATTAGCATTTTATAATGTAGATATTTGATAAAAATTTGACAATGTTAATACAGGGTATCCCAATATTCCGTGGATATAGAACTAGTACGTATTTTTTAATAAAAATAAGTTAATTGGACATAATTTACCTTTATACAAAAGTGCTTCGTTTGTCCACTAGAGGGCATAAAGCTCTAAAAAATTAAAAATATTTTTTAAGATATTTGAAGAACCGTTATTCCGATTTGAATGAGATTTTGGGTGACTATGTTTTGCCAAGTGCTTTAACATTTGACTTTCACAAAAATAAAAAAAGTACGGGAAGGATGAAAACTACCCCCACCCCTACATAAATTTTAATGTAAATATTTTCCAACTCTACCAATGAGAGATTTTCTTTTTGTAGAATGGTCCCTCTAGTATTTACTACATTTTTTGTCTCTTATAAAAAAAAGGCCACATCGCATAGTTTTGTTTAAATATGGACCTGGATTTTTAATTTCTTTTAAAAAAAAACTTATGATCTCCCAAATCAGAGCCCAAATGCAATAATATCACACTTAACAAAAAAAAATGTTGCTTGTTTTTAACACACACATAATAAAAGTGATCCTATATTATATCACTCCAACACATTGCTTCTTATTGGAATATTCTTTATTATACATTTTTTTTGCGTAAGTGTGTAATATTTTAAAAGCATAAGCTTTTAAAAAATGAAATAAAAACTCCGTATTTATAAAAATATAAAGTGGTATCTTAAGAAATGAATCGTCAGATATAAAATCTAATACAATCGTCTTGTAGGGAAGAAAATTATTCTAAAAGAGTTATATTAAAATGAATTAGTCATATTGGTTTATATATTATTGATGTATAGATTATTACATTGCTGTAATTTTATAGTGGGAATTTTATACCAAACTTTTGGCCAAAAAACATATTATAGCGCTTTATTAATAAAATAGAATTTTGGTTTAAAAATGTTTTTAAGCACTCTTAAATTCAAGCACTTTTTAAATTTGCGCTGTTGTAGCCCAAGATATCTTGAAAAAATACGTTTAATAAAAAAATAATTTAAAAACAAATAAATTAATTTCATTCATTATTTTTTTTTGTATATTTTATATGGTATATAATATATTAAAACACCAATAATATAGGCCCAAAAATATTAATTTTATATATTTTGCCTCAGCTTCCAGCCTGTTTTTTTTTCCTTGACCGTAGGTAGAACTAAAATGGCGATAAATAAAATTCCACGCTCTTTAACACTCGCAAAAAATGAAATTTCCAAAAAGCAACTAGAAGAGCTATCTTTATATTTATTTATAAGTATAGTAATAGATAATAAAATACAGATTGCTGTGTTAATATGAAATATTTCACACAAAATGTTATTTTATGTTAAGTTTCAAATCCGCCAGTTTAAACATAATTTTGATTTTATTCTTTGATATAGATGGTTATTATTAATTTTGATTAACGTCATATTTTTGCTGTCCTTAAAGTATGATATTTCCCGATAACTATTATCAGTATTATCACCCTTGCTTTAGCATTGAACAAAATAAATTTTGTGCTTCTTTAACATTTTAAAACAGCAAAAAATATGACGTTAATTAAAATTTTATCAATAACAATGTAACAAATAATGAAAACGAAATTATATTAGATATACTTGGTTTTTAAGACTTTTTCAATTTTTTCTCAAACGGTATGGAAATTTGGAAAACTATGAACAGGATTAACCATTTTAGAACAAGCAAAATTTTTTATGAAGAATGCGTTTTTATAAAGATGTCAATAATGAAAAATATTTTCCTCTTGTAAAGACAATTCGGGGACATACTGTTAGTGGAATTTGTAGAATACAGTCAAAAAAAAACTTTAAAACCTACGAAACGGCGCCCAATCCGGCAACCTCGCCACGACGCCCGTCCCGACGCTTGCGCCTTCCTTCCGTCGCGGCGCCCGTCGACGTCGACGTCGGCCCCCGGCCGCCCAGTACTGCGCCGATCCGCGCCGCGACACTACCGGGCGGTTACCGCATAGCGCGCGCGTCATGCCGAGATGACATTCTTATCGGCCCATCGAGATCATCCGCCGCCATACGAACGATTCGATCAACATTTTTACTCGATACTCATCAACCAACTCAAGCCGAGCCAGCAGCACAAACGAAAAAACGCACGCTAGTAGCTAGCGATCGAGTAATTTTACTCGGTGAAACGAGCCAATATCACGACGACGTCAGGCGATGCGGGAGACGGATTTGCCAGTGTGCGATACGTCACCAGTGTGTCATTGATACTGCTACATAGAGTCAGTTCTACGGAGGACGGATTAGGTAGGTTGCTGAGCGAGCCGGAGACCTGGGCCGGGATACTGCTTCGAAACGAGTGAGGTTGATGTATGGGATATTGTGGTATTGTGGTGTGCTTTTGGATTCACCTATTCTCGGTGTAGCTCTCCTGGAATGTAGCTATAATTGAGCCAGGATCGGGTTTAGCCTTGGGAGAACCTTGATCGAAATTCCGTATTGTGAAATGTCTACTGTAAATTTGGGCAGTTTATACCGCGTGGAGCATCGCTGTTTGAAGCATAAAAAATCCCATGCAAATTTTGAACTGTCCAAATACTGGTTTCCTTATTGTTAATATGTTTTTAAAGATCTGCCTATGCTTTTTTTCAATAATAAGGAGCCATCCTCTGCCGGAAACACTGCAACCTGTGTTTATCCCCTTTTTATGCCTGCACCCATCCTCCTTGCACCAACTTATGCAGGTCCTTGATAGAATGGGAGCATATTTCCTCGAGTTCTAGCCATGCTTTTCCAAATAAATACTGTCGTTTGTAAATCTGCTTCGCTGTTTCAGGATCATTATCGCAGAGTCTGAAGCAAAGACTTCCTCGATACAGGTTGAGCTTGTTCAGGTAACACTTGATAACCATGTGTCCTGTTGTAATCCGCACTTTATTCCTGCTAAGCATTAGCAGTTCCTTTGTGAGCAGTTCCTTGTGTTTTAGAGCTAGGTCCTTGGATAAAGACCTTGCTATGTCTGTGCCACTGTCTGTTCCTGCAGTAACATTCCACTTTTCCCGTATCCAGAGTTTTGCTGCACTACGGGCCATACGTATGCCAAATTTGAACAAACTTGGACAAGCCAGTTTTAACTCTAATTTAAGAAAAACTTTCTATTTTTATCTATTTTTAAATTAATAGAAAACTAGACAAATGCCAACATATCTTAAGTTGTCAACCTATGATTTTATCGTTGTCAAATGCTATTTTAAAATAAATAATACTTAATTGTAATTATTATGAGCTAGAGAATAACAGAATTGAGAAAAAAGTCATGATAATACTGTCAAGTAAAAAGTCAATGCTACTGTGCGGGAAATATCTTCACACTGTCATCACTGTATCTTAAGTTTTTCAGTGTCTACTTGTAGGGTATGTTGGCATTTGCCTTGTTTTGCATTGTTACCTGTTCGGTTTTAATTTAAAAATAGATGCATGTTTTCGTAAATTAGTTAAAATCAATTGGCATGTGTGTATTTAGCATACGCAGACCTTTAAAAATGTATTTATGCTAGCTGGAAAGACAATAGGGAATTTGCATGGGGTTTCATATGTTTCCAACGACTATGCACCACTCGGTATACCTATATCCATAAAAATATTTAGATTTAATTTTAATTCTGACTAAATTCAAATACAGAGTGTTCGAAAAATGTATAGCCAAATTTCAGTGGGCGAATCCTCGTCGAAAATGTTTTTAAAACTATTTGTCAATTTTATTTCCAGTAATAATGGCCTAATCGAAGCCCAATTAAATTATAATTACTATTTTCAGTGGCGTCCTAGGCGACACCTTATCGAATATGTTTGAGAAAAAATGCACGCCACTGACACTTTTTCATTTTTTATGTTTTTTAGATAAGGTAAATAAAAATGCAACTTTTTCCCCTTGCATCATATGCCTATCTAGAACTCTTTAGGAGAAAAACAAATAAACCAATTCTTTGCTGGTTAAACAAATTAAACATTAAATCTGTTTGCAACTAGAGCAACATTTTAAAATACTTTTGATACCAAATTACAACTTATTAACCTATGGTTATAACATTGATGTTTCGTGCTACCTGCAAAAAAAACACACACAATAACGGTGTTTAAGATAAATAAAAAAAACTACCTCTAAAAAATATTGTTTTTTATCAGGTTTATTAAGGTTTATCTTGTATCTTTAAAACTATGCATTTTGGAACTCATGTTTATAGGAGTGTCCTTTTACCTAACCCTGATTTCTACCATACGATCGAAAAAAAAACGCCATCAAAGACGGCTGGTAAATGACAATCAATGATAATTTTGACGAGGTCAAGACGTCATTTACTTAACTCGTACTTTTCTTAATGGCGCTTATTGCTAGTTGGCCTTAAACAGGTTGTAATTTATTTTTGTGCGAGTAAAAATAATTTTTAAATGGTGTAGTTCAAAATTCGAGGAATAATTTTTTTTTCGAAACAGATTTGTATGTTCTGGGTTAGGTTAGGTTCGTTCTATACTTTTTTAATCTTTCTATAATTACTTAGTGTTAATTTCGACAACTTTTATGTCAGGTTTTAGTAAATTACGTCTATAGAGATTGATCTCACCAAAATTATCATCGACTGTCATTCACCAGCCGTCTTTGGCGCCTTTTTTACGGTCAAACTGTACTATAAATAGCTATATGATAGCAAAAAATAATGTTTGTATATTGAATCTAATGTTCAATGCCAAGTTTGCGTATTTTAATATTTTGTTCACAGTTAAAAGTATTGTACAATGATTTTATTTTAAATGTGAACCTAATACAGTTAGCTTGAAAACGGTGATTGATGACATTCCCCATATAATTTTCACAGCGATCTTCATTTCATAACCATCGCTGATGCCGTTTATTTTCGAAGATATTATATTAAAACGCATGAACTTTTGCATTATAAGAATATAGGGCTTGTAATATATTAACGTAGAACTGACAAATACATGTGAACATAAGATTTACAGGGTAGTCCCAACTGTATTCCGAACTTCGGCAGCATATTCTGCAGATAAAAATAAGTAAAAAAGTTCGTATAAATGTATGTCCTAAAATGCTTAATTTCGGAGATACAGGGTGTAGAAGTTTCATTTTTATTTCGATTTTTTCAAATAACTTCTGAAGTAACATAATATTTGAATGAAAATTAGTGTCCGTGAGTTTTTTGATATGAGAACTTCGATTTTGATGTCAATATGACTCCTACTTATAGAGAGCGCCCTTCTACATATTTTTAACTGGTTTAAAGAGTATTAACTTTTCGTCCGTACCTGTATAAAACTAATGAGTAAGAAAATATACATTTACGACGTTTTCCACGTAAAAAAGATCTCTTGGTAAAAATCGCTACGAGTAATGGTTCTCGAGATATTTGGAATCAAAATTAACAATTCCTGTCATCATTGACATAAATTAAACATAATGTTGTTGACTAAATAATTATTATAGTGAAATCATAAATTTGAAATGTTTTTGTGCCTAAAGTTCAACAGAAACTGTTTTAGCATCATTTTTTGGCAGGAAAATTTATAATTAATTTAAAAAAATAAAAAGTACCCAAATGTATCATTTCAGTGAAATATAACTATCTACTCAACATGTTAAACTAGCATTTTAAGACATACATTTATACGGACTTTTTTACTTATTTTTATCTGCAGAATATGCTGCCGAAGTTTCCGGAATACAGTTTGGACCACCCTGTATATACAATAACACACAATATAGGATTATTTTTCGACATAGGATTTATAGTATACATCCAATGTTACTGTGTTATAAGCACTAATTAACATTTTTTGTAGTTTTATAATACTTATAAAGAAAAACTGTCTTTTGTTCCAGCACATCAGCAGCATGCACCAACCGACGCAGGCGCAACAGCCGCCCCCCGTAGCCGAAGCTTCGGCCGGCGCCACCGGCACGGCCGCCGCCCGAAGTCACGTCAACGGCGGCCGCTTCGACTTCGACGACGGCGGCACCTACTGCGGCGGCTGGGAGGACGGCAAGGCGCACGGACACGGCGTGTGTACGGGCCCTAAAGGCCAGGGGGCTTACAGCGGTTCGTGGCACTACGGGTTCGAGGTGTCGGGCGTCTACACGTGGCCCAGGTAAGCACATACCCTTAGTTTTATACCATTTTTTAACTTAAGATTAATCTAAAGTCGCGTACAGACTTAAGTGTACGCTGTTAAGTCATGGGTATGCGCACATCATGTGAAGAAGAGCACTGACAAACGCGCTTTAAACCATTCCTATATTATTTTATCCTTCTAAGTTCTCTCTTTATATGATAGGTTGAGAAGCGAACTGGATGAAGTTAATTACGGAGAAAATAAGAGTTAAAGTTTTTTAATTTTTTACTTAATTCAAATAAAACAAGCTAGAGAAGAAAACTTGACGCAATGCTTTATTATATTTTCAATTGTATAATTGCAAAACTAAAGTAATTCAAAATACAACTGTGGTCATTTTTAAGAACGTTTGTTTATACTTTTTTGGGCTTGAACAAGTATTCTCTGAAAATATTTAAAATTTTAGATATAAATTGGTTCATCGGCACATTCTTCTTCGTCATTAAGAGATTTGTTGATTTCACATTGTCTATTAATAGTAGATATTTTCTTCGATTTTTATAAAAATTATGGTATATTGGCGGGATAAAGGGAAGAAGATCTTTTATGTTTTGCCTTTTAGAGTGTGTTACGTTACGTCTATATAAAATGGTAAAATTTTTCTTCCTCGTGCAGTTTTGTTCAGATCAACAAAATGTCAGATATAGGGAAATTAAAACAACTTACGGTGCACGTCATCAATGACACAATGCGTCGTCTTATGGAGTTTGCTGGTGGTCGTATTATGATGTGCAACCAAAGTTATTTTAATTTCCCTATATCTAAGTATTTGTAACAAAAACTGCCTAACTTATTGATGTAGTAATAGTGAAAATAATGATAAATGAAACTATACTTTCAGAATCGATAGAATCAGACCTTTCAGATGGCTGATAATATGATTCACTTGGTACAAATGGTTCAGTCTTTTTCATAGTTATCCATTTTGTCAAAAAAAAAAGAATTTTTTTATCTCTAAACTTTAGTACGTGTGTTAAAATCGTGCAAATGTATTTATTTCACCTTTAAAGATAATGTAACTTTTTGAATAAAACAAAATATATTTCAATTATTAAGTGAATTATTCCCAATGGACTAAGCTAACATGAACCATAATATTTTTAATGTTATTATGTGTAGAAAGCTTCTACATGCAATGTCTAAAAAACAACACCTAAAACTCTTTTTGTGATAATATCTCCCAGTGGGGCTATAACACAGAACAGGGCACGCATATTATCTCATTTGTGATTCATTAAAAGTTGTTTTTTTATAAGCTCTAGACATCAGTGAAATTGTGCAATAAAATATACAGGGTGATCCGAACTGTATTCCGGAAACTTTGCCAGTATATTCTGCAGATAAAAATAAGTTAAAAAGTTCGTATAAATCAATGTTCTAAAATGCTTACTTTCGGGGATACAGGGTGTAAAAGTTTCATTTTTATTTCGATTTTTTCCAAATAATCAATAAAACGTCAATATTTGAATAAAAATTTATGTCTGGAAGTTTTTTAATATGGGAAATTTGATTTTAATGTCAATATGACTCCTATTTGTAGAGGGCGCCACCTACATATGTTTTTAACTGTTTTGAAGAGTATTAACTTTTCGTTTGTACCTGTAAAAAAATACTGGGTGAAAAAATATACATTTCCGTGACTTTTTACTTAAAGAATGTCACCAATTTTCATCTACATATTGACGTTACTTCAGAAATTATTTGGAAAAAATCGAAATAAAAATGAAACTTCTACACCCAGTATCTCCGAAACTAAGCATTTTAGGACATACATTTATACGAACTTTTTTACTTATTTTTATCTGTAGAATATGCTGCCAAAGTTTCCAAAATACAGTTTGGATCACCCTGTATATCTTTAGCTATTTTTTCTCTTAAAATTAAAACAAAAATTTTGATTTATGTAACAAAGAAATTTATTAAACAACTAAATATTTACAATAACAAAAACTTATTTAACTACTACTACTGCTCCAATTATCAAATAATTCCCGTATAAAATTGATTATGAAGTCTAACGTCAGTGCCCTTATACCATTCTCATCTTGAATGGCTGGTATAAGTATCAATTTTGGATCGTTTGGTATATTTAGGTTTGGTTGGCTTGTCGTGGTTTCTGTTGGATCGGGATTGAGTATTTCCGTTACAATATCGTCTAGATCGTCTGTAGTGGTTGGTATAGAAGATGTTGTAGTTACCGGACCTGTAGTCGTTTCAGGAGCCACTGTAGTAGAAGCTGGCAGAGTTGTAGCAGCAACTGTTGTAGTAGCGACCGTCGTACTGGCCTCTGTTACTGCCGGAGTTGTTGTAGTAACGGGTATCTCGGTAGTTGAAGCAATTGTAGTTGAAACAGTCGTGCTTACTGGTGTAGTTACTGCATCAGTTGTTGTGGCAATTGTAGTAGTTGTTAAAGCCTCAGTTGTTGAGGTTGTTGGAGCAGATTCTGTCGTAGTCACGGCTTCAGTTGTTATAACAGCTTCAGTTGTAGTTACTGCTTCTGTTGTTGTAGCAGCTTCTGCTGTGGTAGCAGCTTCTGTTGTTGTAGCAGCTTCAGTTGTAGTAACAGCTTCAGTTGTGGTTATAGCTTCTGTTGTGGTAGCAGCTTCAGTTGTAGTAACAGCTTCAGTCGTAGTTACTGCTTCTGTTGTGGCAGCAGCTTCGGTCGTAGTAGCAGCTTCAGTTGTAGTAACAGCTGCAGTTGTGGTAGCAACTTCGGTGGTGGTAACAGCTTCAGTTGTAGTTATAGCTGCTGTTGTGGTAACGGCTTCAGTAGTAGTTAAAGCTTCAGTTGTGGTGGTCGCAGCTGTAGTAACGGCTTCTGTTGTTGGCTCAACTGTAGTAGTAACTGGCGTGGTACCGATAAGAGGATCTGCTGTTGGAGCTACTGTAGTTGTTTGACCTGCAGGTGCAAAATAAGTTGTAGAAACAATGTCACTAAATAAACCTGCAGGAGTGGTGGAACTAGGAGCTTCGGTTGAAGGTTCTTCAGGTTTAGGAGTTGTAATTAACACAGAGCTTGCGGAATTTGGAGGACTGACAGGATCTTTTACGTATAAAATATTTGCTGAATCAGTGGTGGAAATAATTATTGATGATGTAGTAGAAAACGGTGAACTTGTAGTAGTGTATGACGTAGTTGAATAATCATTGGAAGGTTTAGTAATGGAGAAAGGAGTAGTTGAAAATACTGTGCTTGATGGGTCAGTAATGAATATATTTGTAGAAACAGGACTCTCAGATGTAACTGTACTTGAAGGTACTGTAGTTAATAAATCAATAGGAGAGGAGCTAGGATTGGAGGTAGTACTTGCAGCTGATGTTGAAAATACTGTAGATGTGAGTTCTGCAATAGAGTTTGTCGTAGGTAAAACTGTACTGGAAGGCACTGCTGTTGAAATATCTGGATCTCTTGTGGTAGGAAGACCTGTACTTGAGCCGACAGTGGTTGTCCAAGTGCCAGGACTAGAAATAGTAGATTGCGTTGTTCCAGAAGATGATATATTTGCGGTTGCTTCAGTAAAAGGAGAATTTGTATCCGTAGTTGAAGAATCGCTGGGACTAGTAGCAAATAATAACTCCGTCAACCAGTAAGTTGTTGAGGTTGCTGGCTGGGTAGCAAAAGAACTTGTAGTAGGAAGAACTGTAGTTGAAGGGCTTCCAGTATGAAATACGTCAAACACCGAAGTAGTACATGGGGTCGTACTTGAAAATGATAAAGGTGTTGATGATTCAGTAACAGGAGAACTTGTGGTAGCTAATGTACTGAAAACAGCGGTATTAGATTGAGGTGGCAAAGTTGAAAGCGTTGATTCAGTATTAAAGGACTGAGTAGTAGTCGAAATACTAGGAAGAAAGTTAGTAGATGTAGTAGACAGTTCTATAGCAGATGGGTCGAAACTTGAAGTGGTAGAAATTAATGGGTCGATTGTAACTGAAGAATCTGTTTCAGATTCAGTAGTTGGAGATGATGTATGAGGCAAAATTGAAGTTGTACTAGAGGAATCGCTATAGGGTATTATGGTTGTTTTGAAGACGTAGTTGAAGTTTGGATTTAAAGTTGATGTTGGTACATAATTCTCCGTGGAAAAGGCAGGTGTAGTTATAGGCAGATTTGTAGTGGCTGCTGAAGAAGTAGATAATATGGGCGTTGTTGAAACATCTGTGAGGAGTACAGTGGATGGATTACTGTTTGAGTATGATGTAGATTCAGGAATAACTGTTGTATTCTCTTCGTTAGGTAAAACTGTTGTAGATGAATCACTATCGGGTGTGAGAGTACTCAGAGGAACACTAGTCGTCGAGAAGACGGTAGAGTCAGGAGTTAAAGTGGTCGTTAATAAATCTTCTGTGACGGATGTAGGCGTAGTTATAACTATGTTTGTTGTGCTTGTAGGAAGAGTAGAAGTTATAGATGCTGTTGAGACATCTGTAGAATCTGGAGTGGATGGGTTGCTGGTTGAGTATATTGTTGATGCAGGAATAATTGTGGTACTTTCTTCAGTAGGTAAAAATGTCGTAGGGGGTAACGTAGATGAATCTCTATAGGGTGTTATAGTAGTTAGAGGAACACTAGTTGTCGAAATTATATTAGACTCAGGCGTTAGAGTGGTAGAAGTTAATGAATCTTCTGTGAAGGATGTGGGCGTAGTTATAGCTATGTTTGGAGGGCTGGTAGGAAAAGTAGAGGCTACAGATGATGTCGAAACATCTGTAGGATTGGAAGTAGATGGATCATTGATTGAATATGTAGTAGACTTAGGAATAACTGTTGTACTCTCTACAATTGATAAAACTGTTGTAGGGGCTTGTGTAGATGAATCGCTATAGAGGGTTGTAGTACTCAGAAGAACACCTGTTGTCGAAAAGGCATTAGAGTCATAAATTAAAGTGGTAGAGGTTAATGAATCTTCTGAGGAGGATGCAGATGTAGTTATAGGTATGTTTGTAGTGCTTGTAGGAAGAGTAGAGGTTATAGATGCTGTTGAGACATCTGTAAGATCTGGAGTAGACGGGTTGCTGGTTGAATATAGTGTTGATGCAGGGATAACTGTGGTACTCTTCTCAGTAGGTAAAACTGTTGTAGTGGGTAACGTAGATGAATCACTATAGGGTGTAATGGTAGTTAGAGGAACACTAGTTGTCGAAAAGATATTAGAATCAGAAGTTAAAGTTATATCTATATTTGTAGATTCTGTAGGAATTGTGGAGGTTAAAGGTTTCGTTGAAACATCTGTAGGATCCGGAGTAGAGAGATCATTGATTGAATATGTAGTAGACTTAGGAATAACTGTTGTACTCTCTACAATGGATGAAACTGTCGTAGGGGCTGGTGTAGATGAATCACTGTAAAATATTGTAGTACTCAGAGGAACACCTATTGTCGAAAATGCATTAGGGTCAGGACTTAAAGTGGTAGAGGTTAATGAATCTTCTGTGGAGGATGTAGATATAGTTATAGGTATGTTTGTAGTGCTTTTAGGAAGAGTAGAGGTTATAGATGCTGTTGAGACATCTGTAGGATCTGGAGTAGATGGGTTGCTGGTTGAATATAGTGTTGATGCAGGAATAACTATGGTACTCTCCTCAGTAGGAAAATCTGTCGTAGAATGTAACGTAGATGAATCTCTATAGGGTGTGATAGTAGATAGAGAATCACTAGTTGTCGAAAAGATATTAGAATCAGGCGTTAGAGTGGTAGAAGTTAATGAATCTTCTGTGAAGGATGTAGGCGTAGTTATAGCTATGTTTGTAGGGCTGGTAGGAAAAGTAGAGGTTAAAGATGATGTTGAAACATCTGTAGGATTGGAAGTAGAGAGATCGTTGATTGAATATGTAGTAGACTTAGGAATAACTGTTGTACTCTCTACAATAGATGAAACGGTCGTAGGGACTGGTGTAGAGAAATCACTGTAGAGTCTTGTAGTACTCAGAGGAACACCTGTTGTCGAAAAGACATTAGAGTCAGGAGTTAAAGTGGTAGAGCTTAATGAATCTTCTGTGGAGGATGTAGAAGTAGTTATAGGTATGTTTGTAGTGCTTGTAGGAAGAGTAGACGTTATAGATGCTGTTGAGAGATCTGTAGGATCTGGAGTAGATGGGTGGCTGGTTGAGTACAGTGTTGATGCAGGAATAACTGTGGTACTCTCCTCAGTAGGTAAAACTGTCGTAAAGGGTAAAGTAGATGAATCACTACAGGGTGTGGTAGTAGTTAGAGGAACACTAGTTGTCGAAAAGACATTAGAATCAGAAGTTAAAGTGGTAGAAGTTATATCTATATTTGTAGTGACTGTAGGAATTGTGGAGGTTAAAGGTGTCGTTGAAACATCTGTAGGATCTGGAGTAGAGAAATCATTGATTGAATATGTAGTAGACTTAGGAATAACGGTTGTACTCTCTACAATAGATGAAACTGTCGGAGAGGCTAGTGTAGATGAAGCACTGTAGAGTGTTGTAGTACTCAGGGGAACACCTGTTATCGAAAATCCAGTAGAGTCAGGAGTTAAAGTGGTGGTGGTTAATAAATCTTCTGTGGTGGATTTAGCTGTAGTTATAACTATGTTTGAAGTGCTTGTTGGAAAAGTAGAGGTTATAGATGCTGTTGAGACATCTGTAGGATCTGGAGTAAATGGGTAGCTGGTTGAGTATAGTGTTGATGCAGGAATAACTGTGGTACTCTCTTCAGTAGGTAAAACTGTCGTAGAGGAGAACGTAGATGAATCACTATAGAGTGTTGTAGTAGTTAGAGGAACATTAGTTGTCAAAAAGATATTAGAATCAGGAGTTAAAGTGGTAGAAGTTAATAAATCTTCTGTGAAGGTTGTAGGTGTAATTATATCTATATTTGTAATGTCGGTAGGAATTATGGAGGTTAAAGATGTCGTTGAAACATCTGTAGAATCTGGAGTAGAGAGATTGTTGATTGAATATGTAGTAGACTTAGGAATAACTGTTGTACTCTCTACAATAGATGAAACTGTCGTATGGGCTGGTGTAGATAAATCACTGTTGAGTGTTGTAGTACTCAGAGGAACACCTGTTATCGAAAATCCAGTAGAGTCAGGAGTTAAAGTAGTGGTGCTTAATAAATCTTCTGTGGTGGATTTAGCTGTAGTTATAACTATGTTTGTAGTGCTTGTTGGAAAAGTAGAGGTTTTAGATGATGTAGGATACGGAGTAGATGGATCCTCGATTGAATATTTAGTAGACTTAGGAATAAGTGTTGTACTCTCTACAATAGGTGATGTCGTCGTTATTGTAGAAGAATCAGTATAAGGCAGGATAGTAGTAACGGTAGTACTTGGAAAACTATTAGCAGTTGATAATATATCAGAATACGGTGGAGTTGAAGCGGTAGACATTAATAAATCTACAGGAGAAGAGGTAGTTGTATACAAGTCTGTACTGAGTAAATGCCTTGTTGGAAAAGTAGTGGGCACATTAGTGGTAAAAGTGGATGAATCTCTAGACGGATATTGTGTAGATTTAAGATTAAATGTTGAAGTACTTTCAGTTGTGGACGGACTAGCATAAGGCGAGTTAGTAGGAGATGTTGAGAGGAGAAGTGTTGTAGACAGGATTGTAGGTTGGCCGGTATCAGGATCTATTGTGGATGGATCACTTGTAGTGGATACTATAGGTTGAGGAGTGGGGACACTATCGGTTGAAGGGTCACTAGAGTTCTTTTTACCTGGATCGCACGTGCATTCTTTTGGGTTCTGAATCAGATGAGTCAAAATTCGTAACATGTGCCCGAGTAAACACGACTCTTCCGTTGGATAACCGCATAGTTCTTTCAAGTCTAAAGATTTTGGTGCCGAATGCGCACTATCAAACACCGCGAGTACTACGAGAGATATTACCAGAACCGATCGCATAGTTGTTTTCGATTATAGATTTCGAACTGAGCGAATATTTGGTAGATTATCGACTTTTATATTATTTTGTCAACACTTCTTGAATATTCATTGATTAAAAATAAAAACATTTCCGGTATTTCCGATTCTAATAACAGAGTTACGGCTAAGTTAACGTACGTAAGTTACTCGTGTTTAATGTTTTAGTTATGTGTTTTTGTTTGGCTTGAGTAAGAACGTGTCAAAAGCGTTCGATATATTTCCGATATCAGTAAAGTCATTACGTTATTTCGGGTATGCCTTATAATGTAGATTTCTAGAATAGTAATCAGGCTTCCTAGAATTGATGTTTAGTCTTTGACTTAGATAAAAGTTAAGTAATGTTCTTCCCTGCAGTTAGACATCTAGGTTGTATTTGCAATATACATTAGGTGAAATCTAAAGTTTTTTGCCACCAGTCTTTTGTATTTTTTTAATTGGGATTTTAATGTACTTTTTGGAGCATGTACTATTTTTTAATTGGATACCTCCCTGTAATAAGTTCATTGGACACAATTTACCTCTATATAAAAGTGCTTTGTTTGTCCGCTAGAGGGCATCAAACTTTAAAAAAATAAACACATTTTTTCAGATATTTTAAGAATTGTTATTCCGATTTGAATGAGATTTTGGGTGTCTATGTTTTGCTAAGTGCTCTAACATTTGACTTTCATAAAAATCAAGAAAAAGTACGGGAAGGATAAAAACTACCCCCACCTCTACATAAATTTTAGGATAAATATTTTCCAACTACACCGACGGCCGATTTTCTTATCGTAAAATAGTCCCTCTAGTATTTGCTACATTTTTTGTTTCTTGTAAAAAAACGCCACCGTGCATATTTTTTGAGGAAAAACATATTTTTCCAAAGCTGACTTCCAAAAAATTATATTTGTCACATCAAGGTGTGGAGGTGCATAAAATCTATTATGCTCTAATAATCTAGTTGGCGAAATTATAAAATTTTATGTTAGTACCACAAATTTATTTTTATGTTAGTACCCACAGGATACTGTGGGACAGAAGCATAAACAACAAGAATAAAACACTAATATATAATACCATCATCAAGAGTATAACCACGTACAGCTGTGAAGTGTGGCCAATTAAGGAAACAACAAAACGAATGATGGAAGCTACAGAGATGGATTTTTGGAGAAGGTAGTCAAGGTAAATCAAGGCTCTAGCGAATAACTAATGAACGCATAAGAGAGACTATGGAAGTTAAACATACAATAGTGGACGAGATAAAGAACAGTCAACTCATATGGTACGGGCATGTCCAAAGAATGGCAGAAATAAGAATCCCAAAGCAAATTATAAACTGAAAACCTGCAGGAAGAAGAAAACCGGGTAGACCGAGAAGAAGTTGGCAGGAACGGATTGACACGTTTATAGAGGAAAGATCTTTGGGAGACGGTGCATGGAGAGATGGCATCGAAACGTAGAACGTTTTAAGCCGATTAATATATATACCACAAATTATATTTGACAATAAGCTTCATAAAAAGCTTAAAAATATAATAATTTTTAAATTAATTAAGCTTCGGGTTTATTTTTGACTGATGCCCTCTAATGGACAAACGAAGCACTTTTGTATAAAAGAAATTATGTGCAATTTACTTATTTTGATCCAAGAAATACGTAGTTGTTCTATGTCCACAGAATAATGGAACTCCCTGTATATTTTGTAGGTCTGCTTTAGAAAATAAATTCTCCAAAAAATGTTTTCTCAAAAACAATGCGATGTGGCGTTTTTTTACAAGAGGACAATGGTACCGGAGGTGCCATTTAAAAATCAAAAGTTGTAGTCCTTTCCGGTGAAAAAAAGTGACCGAAAACAATTGAATACGTCAATCAATCCTGATTTATGTCATATACTAACGTACCAAATCTCCTTTATTTATTTGAAAAAATAAAGAAGTTATAGAGGTGAGCCTCCTTTGAGAAACACCCGGTTTATTTACTGCAAAATAGTAGTAGTAGAATACTATTTTTGTAGTCAAAAGGGGTGATTCAAATTAATTTTCAAAGTACCTTCATAAATTATGAGAATATCCCATAAAAAAAGATAATTACCTGGTTTAGTTTGAACTATGAAAACGATATTATGCCCAATAAAATTGAAGTCACGATTACCTTTAAACTGCTTTACAAGCAGAATTTTACGTGTTAATGACAAATTATCAACGATAATTAAAATAAAATTGTTCATAAAACTTAAATGCTTTATTTAGATTTTGACGCTTTTTTTACTATTCATTTTTTGAGAAAAATACATTCATCATAAAAGTTTTTGCCTGTTCTAGAGTCGTTAATCCCTTTTATGGATTTTTAAATTTCCATACAAATTTAGACAAAAAAAATTGGCGCCGGGAGACACGTATAACCGCCCATACTAAAATATGTTAATAAAAAGTTGGTAGGCAGTTCTTTTAGTATCAAAGTAAAGGAATTTTTCCAATTTTGGTCTGCGGTTATTTCCCTTATCCGCCACCTGGGGTCGCGTCCGATGGGAGTTAGGAGTTCTCCACACGGATTTTCTCAAAAACGGACTACGGAAACATGGAATATCTCAAAAACTGCGACTCTGACTGATTTTGATGCCACAGTATTTTTGTGCCAAATTTGGTTAAAATCGGTTTAGCGGTTTTTGAGTTATCATGTTACAGACGGACAGACAGACAGACAGACATCATGAAAATATTTTGTATTTAGGTCATTTATGACCCAAATAACTCATTTTGAGTGAAATTAAAAAAAAACTTTTTTTTTTCCGATCTTAATAGCCTACCATACCCGTTGGTATGGTCGGCTAATAATAAAATATGAAAATATAGTTGAATTATATTTCTATTTTAAAATGTTAAAGAGGCTCAATATTTTTATAACCATGCACCTTTTCCGTGGCATTGAAGTAAATAAATGTGCTTCTTTAAAAACACATATTACCATAGAAACGCATTTTAATTTTTGAGACTAGAAAAAGTTCAACTATATTTTCATATTTTATTATGTTTCTCTAATATGGAAATTTGGAAAAGTATAAACGGACATGCATTTTTCTCAAAAAGGTAGTAATAAAAAAGCGTTTCCTTTTGTAAGCCAATCCGGCACAGTGTATCTGTTTAAATCCAGTCACTTGAGAAAATCGCCTTGTTGTTTCGATTAAAATCTAATTTGTTTATAATTGAGCGACATAACATCAACCATTGGAACGTCAAAACACACGCTCAATATGCTGAGGACAGAATCCCATCACTTCGGCAAATGACTGGTTGTTTTGATTCGAACTCTAATTTGTTTATAACGATGACAAAAAACAAAGTTCGGCACGTGAAAACGCGGTGCAAGTTCGTGGAAAGCGCGACTGCAATAATTATATTGTTGCATATCCTGCTTATTTTTAAACCGAGCAGCGAGATGCATTCGTCGCCGCTTCACGTGGCCGCACGCATTTTCCGACCGTTTCCATCGGGAAATTAGGTCGTTCGTTCGCTATTTTCGCGCCTCTCGCTCACTTTTCGGGGTCAAACACTATAAAGATCGAAACAGCCGATCAATATGTTCTGGAAGAATCTCTATTTTAATTTTTAATTCCCTTAAAAACTAATAAACAAATATACACATAAATTAACAATAAAAACTACCACAAAATACCATATTAAATTATAAAAACTTTAAAGAGAAGATCAAAAACATAATATTTTTAACAAAATAATGTAAACGTGAACGATTATCGACCACCTTATAAAGAAAAAACGATGTCTTCGATACTATCTGCACAGCTATCTGCTTAGAGGGAGTCCTCGAAGTCTTCAAAATGTTACAGACGATAAAAGATGTTATATAGAAAAAATCTAATAAGTAAAATTATTAAAATGTAATAATTACATTACACATCATGGAGTACCTACAGTGGCGTATTTATGGAGGGGTCTGGACCCCCCCCCCCAGATGACTTTACGCAAATATCGCCAAGAATTTAATTAGGTATTTTAAAATATTCATTTTTCATTCCAACTATTGCTTTCTACAGAGTGCTTCAAAAAACATGTGCCATCTCTCGTGAGGTTATTCCTCAAGTAAAAATAAGATTTATTTTTCATATCAACATAGGTCCGATTCTGCTTTGTTTTGTAGCTACAGGATGTTTAAGTCTTAATAATATTTCTATTTATTATAATTTTCTTCCAAGTACCTACTTTTAGTGATTCGAATGAAATTTTGAGGGTAAAAGTTCCTACATATTTTAAAAACGTGGCGATAAATTTATCAGGGACGTGCACATGGGTTATCACTGGAATATTTTTCAAAAAAAAAACATGTGCACCACTGACTTTTTTTCTTTTCGCTAACAAAAGGAAAAAAGGTCAGTAGCGTACATGCTTTTTTTAGAAAAATATTCCAGTAATAACCCATATGCACGTCCCTGGTGAATAGGTCAATATATTTTTAGCTTTAAAATATGTCGCATTTATAGTAACTTTTACCCTCAAAATTTCATTCGAAACGCTAAAAGTACTTGAAAGAAAATTATAATAAATCTAAAAAATATTAAGAATTTAACACCCTGTAGCTATGAAACAAAGCAGAATCGGACCTATGTTGATATGAAAAATAAATCTTATTTTTACGTTTATTATGAATCTCCCCACGGGAGATGGCACATGTTTTTTGAAACACTCTGTAGATTATTTACTTATAATAATTATGGTTTAAGTTAAAAATGCCCTGTATACGATGCATACCTTCACGTGTCATTAGCCTAGAAAAATATTTTTTTTATTTCCTACTAATGGAAGTAATGTTTTTAATTAGTCTCATGTTGTTATAATGTTAATATTTAGTAAACAAATGTATGATTTTTAGGAAAATTATTTATTCAATGCAGCCGAATTGAAAATCCTTAGATTCTGCGAATAGTTAATACGATTTTTGTTATGTATTTGGAAAATATGAAAAGTAAAACTTCCTATAGGAAATAGTGGAGTAAATTATTTATTTATAAACAAACTGTAACTTTATTATTAATTGATATGTATTATGTAAGAGGTAATTTTATCATATTTCTACTAGGTAAAATGGGAATATTTTCCTTGTTAATTTTTAGTCTTGTTTTGTGTTGTGTATATGATAATATTAATTTACTATAATATTTAATAATGATATAGATAAAAATTCACAAACACATCGTCATATTGCGATGATGCGTTTGGGTGTTCTATTGTTTGATGCAAATTTGTTCCTCATTGATGTCGTTAATCCATCGTAATTTATGATATCATTTTTATCTTATGTTTATGCCTCCTGGGTACCACTCTGTAATTTTTGTGCTTCATCTTTTGTCAAATCTTCTCGATATTGATTCGCTGATTTGTCCGTTATATAGGTCTTCTAACTTATATACCTAGCTTAGTTGCCTAGGATAATATTCAGATGCAGTTTTTGCTGACTCTTTATGCTTTTATTCCCCTTTACTATCTTTTTTTGTCTGTATTAATATTTATTGTTTATATTATCGGATCAATACCCCTTTGCTCCCCATGTATGTAGTATGTATATATGTTTATATTAATATTTGTTAAGACTCCTAGCATCTACTATTAAATGCTTATATAGTATATATACTCGTATATTCATCATCATCACCATTATCATTTTCACCTGATTCAACTATTTCCAATTAAAGGTATAGCCTTCCATACATATTTAAATATTCTCTTTGTAGTTGGGCGCATTCTTGTCTATTATTGGCTATGCAGGCCCAAGTTATTCCTGAAAATTTTCTAATATCATGGTCCCATTTTAGGTTTGGTCTTCTTCTAGGTTTCTTAATGCTTCGTGGGTACCATGCTATAACTTTTGTGGTCCATCTGTTGTCCGTCCTTCTTGCCAGGTGTCCTGCTCATTACCACTTCAGGAATTTGATTTTGTCGATGACATCTATTACCATGCTCTGTTCAAACAAAAAAACCCCTTTATCAAAAATCCGACCTTACCTCGTCAAAATTTGGAAAAATTCCATTTTTTTAATTGCTGAGACCCCTACTCTACAAACTTGAAAATAATTTCCAGAATATGTCCTCTTTATTTAAAAGTTTAAAAAAATAATTAGTAAAAAACATTTTTTTTCGCAGATCCTACAGTTACCCTACTAACCCGAGATACAGCCACGAGAAAAAAAGAACAATCAGCTGTCAGTCAATATGCCAAAAATATAGACATTTATTCAGGCATTTATTTCCCCCAAAAAATTAAAGGCTCAAAACGTTTAACGTATATAGAAATCTTGAAATTCGTGAAATATATAAAAATTATCATGAGTACAGCACATAAGCATTCTAAAATGCATTTTTACTGCCCAGATTGTATATAGGTACAATAAATAAACATTAGTATAGTCAGACAGTTATTTTCAGTCTGAGACTCTTAACAAAGGCTTAACAAACCGAAACCGTGATTAAACGTGAAACATCCAAAAGAAACAATTCGAGGAAGACTTAAAAATAGAACTTGCGTCAAAAAAGGCTTTAAAAAATTTATAGATTTACCCAACGAAATGAGAAAAAGAAAGTGAAATAAAAGTCGTCCATTAAACTTTGATTTAAACGATTCGAAAACAACAGCAATAGATGAATAATTGGTCTTCCATATACATAGTCAACGGATTGGAAAACTATTCATTGGCAAATACTAAAAATAAAAACAATATGTTTTATTTACAACCACATATGTAATACTGACATTACTGACTTTTAAAAAATTTGAAAGTGTCAAATTATCTATATTTCTTCCCTCTTCCATTTTCCTCACCCATTTCCCTCACTCGGTTTTTCTTATTTCTCGTCTCATTTAATTAAGCAAAATATTCTTTTAATATCCTTATTAAATACTTATCTAACATCAACAAAAATAAACAAGAAGATTAATAATAATAATTGAAGATTTTAATACATTTATTTGTTAAAGTTTTGCCTGATAAAAATGCTAGACTTCTTTGGCTTAAAACCTACATTCACGCGTTTTAAAAAAGCGACGAGTTTGTGATATTTTGATATGTCAGTCTTTTCCCTTAATTCTAGCATTGCCCGTATCATGCTGTACGTAGCCCAAAGAGTAGATGGCTTTTTCTGCCTTGCCATGTCGCTAAAATATGCCATCAAGACTGTCGCCGAAGCAATATTCTTAGCATTTCTTTCGGCAAACCGTATTTTTCGTATACTTTCAATGCTATTTCATATCGCCCCCTACTTTTCTCTGGAAGTAAACTGGCTTCTGCTCTTTTTGCAGCTTCTGTAAGTTCTGGCGGAGTACCAATATTAAAGTAGTCTTCATTATCAGAACTTTCCGACAGCATTCTGGCTTTGTATGTTATATAAATTAGAAAAAGCGAACGAGAAATTCAAAACTGTCACTTAGTTGTTTGTTTCGCTGTTGAAGGTTTGTGGTTTGCGCCACAACAACCCCTGGTACCGGTAACTATAGATATGGAAATTCCAAAACAGAAAACGACAAATTTTCGCATATTTATTTTTTTCAAAATAAAATACTGTCCCTATTTTTTAATTAATGATGTGGTTGTAAATAAAATAGTATCATTGCATTATTGTCTCGAGATTTAGGTAATCTCGACGCTACCACCTCTCGATTAACAATATCAATCTCTCGACAGTAATGAAACACTTCTCTCCTCGGTATGTAATATACTATATTTCGTACAGAATAATACAGAATAATATAAGCTTATATCATCTTGGTTACACAAACCATAAATATAGTCATAACCCCATTGGGACATAATTAACGGGAATTAAGTTGCCATAATTACCACAGGAATTATAAAACTATTCTGGCCATAGGCCTTCGGGGTAGACACTTTGCTCTCGGTAAAATTGATACATAAAACTATAATAATATATTCTTATTTATTTTTTGTTGCAGTGGGAGTTGTTTTGAGGGCCAATGGCAAAACGGCAAAAGACACGGTCTGGGCGTAGAGACGAGAGGTCGATGGATATACAGGGGCGAGTGGACGCAAGGGTTCAAAGGAAGGTACGGGGTACGGCAGTCCAACACGTCAACCGCCAAGTACGAAGGTACTTGGGCCAACGGATTACAGGACGGATACGGATCGGAAACATACGCAGATGATGGTGAGTTTTGTATATTAAGCTTTATCTTTATTATTAAAAATCGGCAATAGAGAAAAGCAGGATTGAAAATGACAATATTTATATTTCATATCAATTAAATTTTAGTTACTTAATCAAGGGCGTGATTTTTAAATTCATTGTTGCCAACCATACAGGACATATACGGCGCCGGCGCCGTGCTGACTAACTGGAATTTAAATTTCGCGCTGGGGATTCAGGTGGTAGCTCTGCTGTAAAAAATGTCAAGTTGCCGCTTTTATTTATTTATTTCCTGACATTGTCATTTAGTTTTGTATTATTTTTCGTTCAAGTTATTTATAGTTCTTTGAACATATCTTCTTCTTATACTTCGTATGCATTTTGTACTCTTTATTGTCAATGTTGAAATGTATTTTGATTTAACTTTTACAAATGACGACAAGTGATGCACCCTGTATTATATAGTCACTTACTAGTGAAAAGTTATTTCATTATTTCCCTCGATTTTTGACCGTGATCTACCGCAATCTACACAACCAACTATTTTAGAGTCTTTTTTTGAAAAATGGCGCTAGTGTCACTGTTAATTTAAGTTCTGTCACAAAAAATATCCTTCTAGATTTACTACCTCTAAACAATTATCAGTTGTAGAATAAATAATAAATAGCATAAAATAAGCTTGGTAAAAACTGACAAATCCACAAAATTTCAAATCAATTGAAATGTGTCAAATGAATCGTCAACCATAACTGTCAAGAATCCCCACCCTAGGACCCTACCTCCGTCTACCATGCATAAATACATGGATAACATTATACTCCTTCCTTAATATTTTTATTCAAAGCGCCAGCACTCATTCCTTCTTATGGCCGATAAAAAACATTTCACTTATCGTCGGCGCTAAAAATATTTAAACTAGCCCCAAACTCGTAGCGTTCCTGCCGCTACTTCACCGCTCTAAGCTGTTAAATAGTGTTGAAAATGCGGTACCTGTCGCTGTTACGTCAAAATCTATTTCGGTCTCCTCTCTCTCTCGCGACCGATCGCTAGTGGCTAATTCGCGCCGAATCCCCAATGCGAAGCCCAAGATTACATCACGACACTTTTAATCTAATTTTTCTCTTTCAAAAGAAAAATCGATAATGTTAGGAAAGAAGAATCTACAGTTCATACCAAATAAACTTTTAGTCACGTGTTTAAACTTAACCAGCCCAGCGTTGCCCACTTTTATATATTTTCAGGGCAAGAATTAATTTATATACCGTATGATCGAAAAAAAACGGAGTCCAGTTGGCTTGGAAATGAACATCAATGACATTCCCCATTTGATTTTACATACAAAATGACAGCGATCTTCATTTCATAGCCATCGCTGACGCCGTTTTTATTCGATCATACGGTATTTTCAGAATCTCAAAATATTTTAGGGAATAAACATAAACCAATTATAAATACAACATCAACAAAACTCACCTTCTTAACAGCATTTAAGGGACATAATGGGCCATTACCTTAGTAAACGCCACGAATGTTTGGGAGTGATTCATCGCTTGATGAAGTTAGAATCGACACGCGCGCTATCATTTTTACATTAAAAACGTAGATTTTTACCGCAGACGTAGGTTTTTAAAGGCCCGGTCTAATCATCTGCCTGCGCTCCTCCTACTTATTCTAAAATGTTAGCGTGATTGACAAAGACGATACTATATCGCGTTTCTTTGATTGATTCGTTTTTGTGCGTCAGTCCATTGGTGTGCTTGCAGTGCGATCAATGGGGCATTCCATTTTATATTTATAACCAAATATATGTTTTGACAAGACTTTGACAGTTAAAACAACAAATTACAACAGATTATATATTGATTATTATAATGACTTGAAACACCACGGCACTGGAATTAAGTTTTATGTGACCTTGAACAGATTAGTTCACATGGTAGCTACCGCTAAATTACTCCCAAACATTCGTGGCGTTTACTATACCGCTTTCCCATTCAAAATATTCTAATAAAGTTGCGATGGTTTTTTTTACTGCTATTAACCTATCTCGTACACTTTGCACTAAAAGAGGTTCTAGAAAGAACAATGTTCGACTGCAAGGTTTGTTAGTTAACATTTTGAAGCTTAAAGTATCACAACACCATTTATTTAAACCAAAATCTTTCAATTGGCTCGATTTTCCTTATTCAATGTTAATTAGCGCTGATCAATATTGTTGCGATGAATGTAATCAGATTAAGTCATTTAAATAACCAGAGTCGGACTTGAAATTATTTCAAATAATAATTAAATAGTTTTGTTATTGTTAAGGTATCCAACACAAAAAAAAGTATCAAGTGTGGCATATCATTGTACTCACGAGACCCAGTTCTTTTAAACCTTCAAATAAAAAATGTAGGTCCGTATTTAAAAAAATTAAGTTGGCCTCTGTATCTCACAAATTATCAGCTAATTTGAAAATATAAAAATGCTATCAATGTGCAATTACTTTTTTGATTTTCTAAAAAGTAACGACAGGAAAAAATAAAATCGATTTTCAAACTCAGCAATCCTTTTCCAAGATCGTACCTCGAATTTGTAGCACCCTGCATATACATACGTGTAGTAAACCGATCAGTTACGAATTACACTTAAAATTAATTAATTATATATTTTTCTTGCGTTTTTGCTTTTGTTTACCACTTGTCAAAGAATTTAGATACGTCAATTTGACTTACCTGTTTCAGTAGCGTATCGGATGTTTCTGTTAATAAATAATTATTATAACTTATCTATTTTTTTTTATAATTATATATTTTTATAACAATTTTAATAAATACCAACGTTTATTGACAACGTAAAATAAAACAATAAATTATTGAGTCTACCTTACATCATATTTTTACACGTTTTGAATAAAATTAGAACGGCACAGATAAATCGGAACTGAAGTTGTCCAATTTTAAGTTTTTTTTATATGCTCCTTCTTTAAACTTTTTATTCTAAGGTCCTCCGAGTCAGGGAAGAATATTATCAGACGACATCCTAACAATGACAGAAAATACAATTTGTCTGTGAATTAAAATGACAGACAACAACTTCCACTGTCAGGTATTCTCTCCGTTACTTTACATAGATAAAGGCTGTATTCCGTTGCAAAACCAGACGAACCAGACCGGTAAACTACGGTAAAGAGCGGTTCCTGAAAAAGATCGGTTTGATACGGAACGGTTTGGTAAAATACTGGAAACGTCAAATGTTGACGTTTTCTAAATTTCAATACATCTATTATAAAATTTATTTTTTATGCATTTTTAATGTACGTATTCTCTGCTTTTACGTTTGCTTCTTCTTTTCAATGAAGTTTAATATTGAAAAGTACTTTATTAATGACAGCTCAAGTGAAAATTTGCAGGTCCAATATTAAAACAGATCAATAATAAATAAACAAATCTAATCCATATTTATATTTTTATAGGTTACAAAACATTCACGATTGCTTGTTGTCTTGTTTTTCATGTTTTCTTTAAATGTTCCTGACTTTAAGAAACAATGGCTGCATAATAAGTTTAAATGGTCCTAAAAAGTCACTCTATTTAGTTAATGAAATTTATTTACCTTTACTGCCTACCTCCATTGCTTTTGGATGTAAATACAAAATATTATTACAAATTTTAGAAATTAAATGAAAATTTCACTCGAACTTCCAATATTTGCTTGATTTCTGTCATATAAATAACATTGATTGACAACCAAAACCAGAAAAAACAGCCTTCTCGCGCTGGTTAGTTTGGTGACAGTTATAACCGAATTTTTCAGGAACCGTGTTCCGTAATAAGAAAACTTTCAGGGAACCAATAGAAACGGAACATAAAACCATAACTAAGCTAAGCAACGGAATACACCCAAAGTCATCACTTATTTTTCGAGCAAGTCTAGATTTTGTCCGGATTTCCAAAAACTTGTATGGAAATCCTAATCTATGATGAATGGCTGCATTGAGACAATGTTTGGACGTCAGACGGGTTCATAATATGTTGAAAAAAAAACAGGACCGGCTTAACAATAATTAGGCAGGTGTAAATTTGGAAGTAAAAATATAACGAACCGCCATCGTGTAATTTCGAGTATTGCCATTGAATTTGTGCCAAATGGATCGACCTCATTTATGCGATAAAAAGGAAATTTTGCTCCGCATTCCACATATATGTATACAACACACAGCCAGATATTATGCTATGCTGGTTATGGAATAGCGTATTTTTATTTAGGAAACTTAAAAATACTACCTAATTTTTATACTTTTAGTGCTCCATCTTTCATAAATATACCACAGTTTTTGACCACATTATTTTTAAATTTTAAGTATATAGATTATTAAATATTTTGTATAAAAATATAATGTAGTGTAGACTCAATAATTTGTTTGGTTTTTTAGTTAATCCAGGCTCAAAAAATCCGCAAAATTTCGAATTATATTCCAATGTGTCACTAGAACCAAAACTGTCAAAAATGAATAGCATTATAGTCCCTTTATAGTCAAATTCATAGTAGGAAAATAATACTCTCAGCATGTATTTTTTGAAAAAAATATACTCATCGCATCTAACATCCATAAATTATTTAATAACAATTATTATGATACATCAGCTGATAAATAGTAAATAAATTTATTACAAATCTTTAAGAAGAAGTTCATCTTTTCCATTGGTGCTACTCTGCTCGGGTGTTGCTTCCAAAATGGCCACCACTTCTTGCACATTTCCTTGCTTTTCTTCATCTTTTTCTTTATCCTAGAAAAAGCTTTATAGTAATATTAATTATTATAGAAAAGATATTATGTCGTTTTATACGAGTGTAAATCCCCCACATTTTGATTTTTGTAATATTTTTCTAGAAGTAGATCATTTTATTTTAATGTGCCGATTTTGATGATTTTTTAAGCAATTTGTAGCTAAGTTATTTGACTTTTTAGCCTCTTTTTGAGTTAAAAATTCAAGCCCCCATATGTCCATAATACCAGGGAAAACAAAATGTTGCATATTTTGGGAAAACACACATTTCATTTGTGAAGTATCAGTGAATGAGAATGAACGAACAGAACCTGTTGCAAGGAATACTTACGTCTATTTTAGTAGCTATGGTCTCATTACTGGTGCTTCTAGTTGATGGAAAGTCTTCGTACAGTGGATTATCGAAGCTTCGGCTTAAACTAACCACAGACCCAATAACAGACTGACCATCAAAATTATAGCGTGTATCATCTTCGATATTGCGGTATCTAGCAGACATAAAAGCTGGTCTTGCAGTAACAATTGAAAATCTAAAAATGACATACAGTGTGTTTTAGTAATATTGGCCACATATGGAAAACATGTTTAATTTTTAGGGTCTGAAAAATTCTAAAAAGATTGCATTGAATTTAAGTTTGACTATCTAATACATAACCATTAAACCATTACAGTTCTATTTCTATGGTTGTAGATATGTTTACCTGTTTCCTAGATTGAGATTTCGGAACCTTTGTGACGACACGAAACATAAAATGCCAAAAACTAAAACGGCGCCCAACATAGTTCCGAAAAATATGGAAAATAGATTGCTCAGTTGGGAATCAAGTTCATACAATGATCCTCCTGACAATACTAGTTCAATTTCTCCTTTGTGCAAAGATGTTTCTAAAAAAAATAAAAAGAAGCATTGTATAGTTAAAAAAAACGACGTTACAATGCTATTCGTCATAATTTAGAATAATACGTAAAACACATTTTTCAAAAAATATTATATCGTGATATACAAGGTGGTCCGAACTGTATTCCGGAAACTTCTGCAGCATATTCTGCAGATAAAAATAAGTAAAAAAGTCCGTGATACAGGGTGTAGAAGTTTCATTTTTATTTCGATTTTTCCCAAATAATTTATGAAGTAACGTCAATATTTGATGAAAATTGATGTCTAGGAGTTTTTTGACATAAGAAATTTAATTTTAAATTGAAAAAAAATATTTTTTCCGGCGAAAATCATTTTTTTTTCTGATCGACTGCCCTACACATGCGACCTTGTATGTTGGTTCATGTTCAGTAGGGGTACTTCTCTCAGTGTAGGCTCTTCACTCTGTTACTGAGCCAAATAACAGAAGTAAAAAAATAGTTTTATTGTAATTATTGTAAATTTTACCTTCTAAAAGACTGTCATAAAAGTCCTGGGCCTCTATCAAGCTGTTTCCGGTAAATTTCTTTTCAGCAAATACGATTTGAATAATTTTTTCATCGTCGTTAGACAGCACTTTGCTTACGTGGGTGTCTGATTGATAATTTTTCAATTTTTCTTTTATTTTGTTGACAGTAAGTGAAGGTAGAATATTCTTAATAAGAATTGTTGCTCCTAAAAGATGTTATAACTAATAAATTTTTTGTCAATAAAATTGGCTTCAAACCGTAGACATATTTAAAGACTTTTAAAAAATGGAGGTACATAAAGGAAAATATCTTATATACAGGGTGATTCAGATTTTACTAGAATAACTTTAGGTATCGAGAGAACTAACCGAAATAATGATAGTTTGTATTATAAACCATACTCCAAAAACGCTTCCGCTTGGAGTAAAATGGCGCCAAAATTTGAATTAAGTTCTCTAAGGCATGCTGCTAATTAAGTAACATTTTTCGAACGCAGCTGAGCTATGTCCAGAATTTTGTGGAATATCTCGAAAACTAAGCGACTCACAAAAACAACACCCTATATAGCAATTAATCCAAATTTTGCCCTTTGCATTTAACCAAACACTTGCGTATTTAGATCCTCTGACTTACGAGTAATAAAATATAAACCGAAAAATAATACTAATTTTGGCGCCATTTTACTCCAAGCGGAAGCGTTTTTGGAGTATGGTTTATAATACAAACTATCATTATTTCGGTTAGTTCTATCGAGAGATACCTGAAGTTATTCTAGTAAAATCTGAATCACCCTATATAAGTAGGGATGATCAAATAAATGCAAGACCGAGCCAAGACTCTCTCGGTCGTGGTTTTGCAGGGTCTTGCTGCGAGACTCTTGACAATCTTGTACCATGCTGTAATTCTTCTGGTCCATCTGTATCTAATGACTTACCGCAAGTGAGTTTATGACAGTTCCCGATAACTTTTATCGGATGTTCGCATTGTGGTTTCGGTAGAGATGCCATCAAATAATCACAAATATGTTTTTCATTGTGACAAACGCATCCCGCAGGATCTTCACACTGGCGTTTTGGCAGAATTTTAGTAGTTTTTGAAAAATATCCTTAAAAAGCAAAGTTCAAATTAATAAGAAAATATACCAGGGATACCTCTGATCATGAATAAAACATAGACAAAGCCGATATTTTGTCAGAAATTTGTATCCAAAATATATCGAAGTATTACGTCACATCAGGATTAAAAAGAATAAAGTTTTTTTTTCATTCATATTTAGATAAAAGCAAAATGAGAGTTGTTAGTACAGGAATAACTAAATCATCTAAACTAGTGTTCTTACAGCATCTTTTGAGAGACTTAAAAATCTAAGGTTTTTGCATAGTTTTACAAAATTGTTTAGTAATTGTTACCAAATGAATATTATTTTTACAATTAGCGTTTACAAATCAATTTAAACCATAAATACACTTTTGTAGTAAAATTCCATGATTTTTTTCAAATTTATTAAGTTGAATTTTTTTTTATTTTATATTATCAACTTTTAAACTTCTAGTGTATAGGATCCTTTATACGTGAATAATGGATGCAAATATGAGTAACAAAGTTAGATTAAATGTTTATTTTTTTTACCTAAGCCATTTTTGTCAAGCATGATGTTTTCAAATAAATTCTTATAAACGGCCCTGGTTTCATAATCCATGAAAATACTGGTGTTGATACCGTGCGGAAATGATACCTCATCGTACCTAAAAAATAAACGTTAATGAAATTAGGTACTTAATTGTGTTACTTAAATAGGGTTTCCATTAAATTTTTAGAAATTTCGCACAAGTAAATTCTGAAATCCGGACAAAAAATCGAGGGCGCGAATTTTAATTTATTGTTGCTAACCATGCAGTCGATGAGTCGAACATTGTTCTTTTTAGAACCTCTTTTAGTGCGAAGTGTACAAGGTAGCTTAATAGCCGTTGTAAAAAACTCGTCGCAACCTTATTAGAATATTTTGAACGGGAAAGCGGTAGTAATGGCCGTTTATGTTCCTAAGGCCTCTTAAGGAGATGAATTTTGTTGATGTAAATAATAAATGTTTATATCTTTTTAATTAATTTATTTTTGTTTCGTAAAATATTTTGACTAAAAGAAAATATGTAAAAGTGGGCAACGCTGTACCGGTGAAGGTTAATAGTTTATAAATAACGTGACTAAAAGTTTATTTCATATGAACTATATGTCGGTTTTGCTCGATCTACTCAGGAAATATGTTTTTTTTTCTGTTAAAACAGACTAATTTCGACCACTCTGTACACTTTGGATGAAAGCAATATACACTTATCACTTTGGATGATTCCTCCAAGATGAGCATTAAACGTGACAAATGTAAATGAGCCTTTAGACAACAGATTTTCGAAAGAAATCATTATTCATTATACATTATTTCGTATATTTTTCATTTTATTGATTTTCTGGATAGCACTGTTCATTAAAATGTTGTATCCTATGTTATAGGGCTTGTTTCTCTCTACAATTTCCTGTCTCACAATGTACCGTTTGTGTCCGGGAAGGAATCAGTTTCATAGTTGTCGATTTTCGAAAGAAATCAGTACATGTATATTATTTCGTATATTTTTCATTTTATTGATTTTATGGAAAGCACTGTTCATTAAAATGTTTTATCCTATGTTATAGGGCTTGTTTCTCTCTACAATTTCCTGTCTCACAATGTACCGTTTGTGTCCGGAAAGGGTTCATAGTTCCATAGTTGTCGATTTTCGAAAGAAATCAGTACATGTATATTATTTCGTATATTTTCCATTTTATTGATTTTATGGAAAACACTGTTCATTAAAATGTTGTATCCTATGTTATAGGACTTGTTTCTCTCTACAATTTCCTGTCTCACAATGTACCGTTTGTACAGTATGTAACCAAAAAATGGTCAGCTAGTATTATGGTATAAATCAATTATTTTTATAAACTTTTAAATTAGTGATAATTATGTAGATTAAAATTTATGAAGATTTATTATGGAATTTATCAAAAATTGCAGTAATATTTACTTTTCTCGAGAGTAACACTTAAAAAAATCAGTGTTCATGAAATACTGCTCAAGTTCAAGTTCGTGTCTTTGACTTCTTTGTTATTTTAATTTCGGTCGTGTTTAAAACCCAACTAATTACCTAGTTGTCTTCTAGGAATCGGCCAAGAAATAAACAATAAATTTAATTAAACTTCGCTATATACATCGTCATAAAAAAGTGCTTTTCTGTTATTTAAAAACAAGGATTACGATTACCAACACACGACTGAGATTAGACGATGTTGTTTTGATGACATTTGGTCGGCGTTAATTTTATACGTCATCAGCTGATCATCCAAAATAAATATTTTACTTTTACCCCCTGCATCAATGGAAGCGCTTCTGGACAATCCGTCTCTTCACATAGTGATCCAGGTGAAGGCAAAACTGGGACTCTATCGACAAAAGTGCATTGTCTCTGGGGAGTAGGAGAGAAACAGGACTTAAAGATGGGGAATTCTATCGGAGGACCTCTACTCCAAGTGAGATCTGACCAAATGACCCCTCTTTATCACTACTACAAACCAATCGAGGTGAATAAAATGGATCGGGGAATGTGGACAGAAACCATAAAAAATTTCAGGACGGACTAACGCTGACAAAACATGAGCTGATGTATTTTGGGAAAGACAAAGGGCAAGCTTATGCTTTCCTTTCGGCAGAAATCTTCGCCATTCTTATAATAACAATACAATGTGCGAGAGAATAGAACAGAAGAGCCTACTCATGTAAGCTCATCAATATATGCTCAGGCAGTCATGCAGCACTTAAGGCGCTTATGAACTCCAAAGTATCGTCAAGAGTCATCTGGGAATGTCTGGGTGAACTGAAAGCTCTAGCAGAAAGAAGTGTGTCTGGCGGAAAGTGTAGGGCCAGAATGGTATCAAAGGTAACGAAGAAATGAGTGAACTAGCAAGGCAAGTATTATCGGGATGCTATCTTGGTTCAGAGGCGGTACTGGGAATACCCAAATGAAAATTACCTGGGACAACAAGACCTTCATTCAAGGATCTTATTCTAAAACCACAAAGGAACTGCTAATGATCAGCTGGAATGAATTGGAAATTACAACAGACCTTTTGATGGAACATATGCTTGTTAAGTAGCTAACTGAATAAGCTCAACCTGTATCAAGGAAGTCTTTGCTGTAGACAGCTATAAAGATCCTGGAACAGCGGAGCACATAATATATCACTGGCGATCAGCTGATAATTCAAAATAAATTATTTACTCACCAACATGGCAACTGTTCTACATCTGGAGTAGCGGAATTTGTGGAGTTATCCAAGTTTTTCCATAGGTCTGGCCTCATCAAATATCCTGTTATGATTGGTTTCAGCTGTACACCTTAAAATTAGTTAGAATCAAAAAAAAAATTAAAAAGGTATATTTTCAGATATAAACTATTATCAAAATTCTGAAGTTTGAAACCGACATTCATTCATTCCGCAGCCGTCTTTGACGCCGTTTTTTTTCGATCACATGGTATATTAACTTACAATTTAGCGGATTATCTGTTTTTCCAAACTGAATTATTCCTTTTTCTCCGAAGGATATTTTTCCATATTTTGGTAATACCAGTTGCTCAACTTCCAAATGTTCGATGAAAACTTGATCCTCATTGATGTCAGAAAATATCAAGCCTTTACACTTGTCTCCCGATTCTTTCTTTAACCAGTTGTTTTGATCGGATATGTCGGTGTTGGGCAGCCATTCTTTTACAGAGCATTGGATGTTTTCTAGATATATATATATATAAAAATAAACTAAATTAAATATATACAGGGTGAGTCTTAAATAAATGCAAATATTTTTAGGGGTAGTCAATTTCAAACCCAGAAACAGATCTTTTTCGTATATTTCGAACCCAGAGTTTTATTTTGCGAAAGAAATGTTTGGAAAATTTGGATTTTTTTGAAAAAATTTTTGGATCTTTTTTTTTATTTGTTGTTAGTTGATTTATTTATAATAACTGCGAATAATATTATGCATATTATTAGATCGTACACTGCTATTTCAAATTCAATAAAAAAGTTAAAAATAATTTCTTTAAATTGCTGACCTGGATATTATTTATTTGAATCTTTCAATTGGCTCGATTTTCCTTATTCAATGTTAATTAGCGCTGATCAATATTGTTGCGATGAATATAATCAGATTAAATAATTTAAAAAAAAACAGAGTCGAACTTGAAATTATTTTAAATAATAATTAAATGGTTTTGTTATTGTTAAGGTACCCAATAAAGAAAGTATCAAGTGTGGCATATCATTGTACTCAGGAGACCAAGTTCTTCCAAAGTTGGAAATAAAAAATGTAGGTCCGTATTTAAAAAAATTAAGTTGGCCTCTGTATCTCACAAATTATCAGCTAATTTGAAATTCTAAAAATACTGTCATATAGCCCTAATAAAGTGGCTACGAGAACGTGTAATTAGTTTTTTGATTTTCTAAAAAGTAACGCCAGGAAAAAATAAAATTTATTTTCAAAAAAATCCGTTTTTTCCAAAAAAAACTCAGCAATCCTTGAAATTTTTAAAACTTTTTGATGGCATCTTGGTGAACATCCTAATGAGCAACTTTGCCCCAATTTAACCATCTTCGTATCTATTACGGTTTCCGAGACACCAATGCTCGTACCTCGAATTTGTAACACCCTGTATACAAAAAATACCGTCAGCATGATATTTCTATATTTGTAAATGCCGGTGGAAAATTGAATTAATTTATCGTTGACGGCGGTATGCTTAACCTAATTTTACATATAAAATAACAGCTATCTTCATTTCATAGCCATCGCTGATTACTTTTTTTTGATCATACGGTATTATCAATAAAAAAGAACTACATCAGTGAGAACATGTTTAGAAATAACATGTGTGTACATAAAACAAAAACACAAACCAAAAAAAATTCTGGGTGATTTTAAAAGTCTTTAAATCTGTAAACATTTAGAAAAAATATATATTTGTTTCAAATTATACTTTAGATACTCACCTATAATAATTAATAAGAGTATAATTGTTTTAAAATACATTTTTTATACTAATAATTCTGTTCAATTCGGTTCACGCAAACATTTAAACTGACTGCATCCAGGGGCATCAGTAATTTGATGCCAACGTAATGGAACACCCTATTTTCGATAACTAATAATTCACATTTTACTTGAATATATACAGGATGGTCCAGTTTTTTGTATATATATAGTGATTGAAAGCCGACAGAAATACTTATTTTAAAAAGAAAATTAAATTCAACTTAGTCTTTAGTTTTATCTAATCATATCAAAGTCCGTTAATTTTTCTCTTTTCCAAATCTAATAATCTTTGAAACGCAGTTTTTGTTCGAATTACATAAATATCAACCGTAATCTAATTTTAATTGTCCCGTTTCAAAAAAATCGAAAAAACCACACACGTTTTTTTTTAAAATAGAAACACCAGCAGTTTGACATCAACACAAACCCAGTTTTATCTGTGTTTCCTGTTTCCATGACGACGAACATTCACGTCACAAAATGGCTGCCAATTCTAAAACGGACTTGTTTGCCAAAACTTCTGTTTAATATACAGGGTGTCCCAGTATTCCGTGGACATAGAACTACTACGTATTTTTGGAATCAATATAAGTTCATTGGAGACGATTTACCTCTATACAAAAGTGCTTCGTTTGTCCGTCAGGGGGCATCAAACTTTATTAATTAAAAAATAAACATGGCCAAAAAAATTCAAGGCCGTGAATTTAAATTGTAAATTAATTCCTTCTTAACGGATGCTACGTCAGCAATTTTTACAGGGCACAACAATAAGACGAAGTTTTTTGCCCGAACTTTGTAACACCCTGTAGGGTGCAGCAGCTGTAGTAGCTATTGCTAAATCAAATCACATTGTAGCCTCATCTTTTGTTAGCATTTTGTTTTTTTAATCACATGATCTTTCTTTTTATTGGAGATACGCTACTTTAAAACGAACGTCTCGGAAAAATGCTTCTCAGGCAGAAAGTTTTATGTGTAATTAATCAAGGCCACATAAGCGAAAACGGATTTATGAGTATTTGCAATATAACAACAAAGGTTAGGTTAGGTTGCTCGTATTGTGGCTTTAATTGAGGATGGCCGAAGTCAACGTTCTGTGTCCGATACCCTGGGTATACATCGTACAACAGTCCAGGATGGCTGGAATCGGTATATGGAAACGGGAAATTTCACCAGGCGAGTGGGTTCCGGAAGAAAACGGAAGACAAATGCAATTAACGACTTTTATTGTCCTGAGTACTTTACGAAATCGTAGAATTACAGCGTTTCAGAATCGACATCTGCTACTAGCCGTGCGTAGAACTCAAGTCAGTGAGAGAGCAATCCAACGAAGACTAAAAGAAAACAGCTTGTCTGCAAGGAGGCCTGCCACAGGAACCCAGCTACTTCCAAGACATCGTCGAGCACGTCTTCAGTTTGCGCGTTTACATGTGCGAATTGGTTTGGTCGCAGTTTTGCCTGCAAAGCATTTTTTCGAGACGTTCGTTTTAAAGCAGCGTATCTTCAATACAAATAAAGATAGTGTCGTAATTAAAAAAACAAAATGCTTACAAAAAATGAGGCTACAATGTGATTTGATTTAGCAATAGCTACTACAGCTGCTGCACCCTACAGGGTGTGACAAAGTTCGAGCAAAAAACTTCGTCTTATTCACTGAACCAAAAGTCGACATAAATATAATGAAAAAGTTCATTAATATAATGAATTAAATCATTCATTTTGAGTCGATGAACGATTTCATTGCATGGCACAATGAAAAGTAATTCATTAACTCTATGAACTTTAAGTTCATTAAATCAATGAACAGTGTTCATTAATTTGAAGAACACATTCATTGGTACAATGAACAGATTTCATTAAAATAATGTACCTAAATCCTTATATTAATGAACCGTATCATTAATACAATGAAATAATTTAATAACCTATTTAGTTATACATTTAAAAGTCGACACTATTAGCAACTCTTGTTACACCGTATAATCGATGATGAAGATCGCTGTCATTGATATGAAATGTCATTGATAGTCATTTCCCAGCCAGCTACCTGAAATAATTCTACTATAAATAGATTTCCATTTGAACAAGCCCTTAGCTACAAAGGTAACAAAATTACTAATAGTGCCGACTTACTTACGAGCACAGTAAATTTTTCCATTAGGGATTATTAATAAAAAACAAGTGCAATAAACTAATAATAATTTATTAAACTCAATATAGCATATACAAATTAAAAATTAAAAAAATCGAATCGACGAAGGGAATAGTAATGTTATTATTAATTTTATAATAAGGGTAAATTATAATAAGAAAATTAATTTACTAGTCGATATCCTGAGGGATTTCTATAAAAAGACCATTTCTTCATTATATTAGTTGTATCCTTAGACTTGATAACGTCTAGACGAATTTGCAACAGGCTTTCCAAGTCGCATCAAGTGGGTCCCATGTTAAATTGTCGAATTTGGCTTGAAGGCAGGTCTCAACATCTTCTTCCGGTTCCAAAAGACGTATATCAAAATAATTAAAATGCCAAATATTAAAAGAACATTCGAATTTACCATAATCAGTTCCTATGCTATGTTTTTCTTCTTTTTGTTTTTTATCTTCTGAAACATATTTGGAAACAGCTGTTTTAATGAATACCCATACCAGAGAGATCTCACACAGCGGAATTTGATTTGACAACACAACAAATTAACTACAATACGATAGGACTTTTATTTAAAATATTTAAAATATTGAAGAGAACACTTACCGCTCTAATGAAACTAAAGCCTCACTGAATAACTCAACCACACAGACGTTATTAAAGGGCCAAAGTAACCGATCAACATGGCGGACATTTAAGCCCTAATATTTTATTCATGATATTAATAACCGCGTACATTAATATAATGTAGTGTGTTCGTTGTATTAATAACATTGTTCATTGTCACAATGTACAACTCATTAATCAATGATTTAGTATATTAATATAATGAATATGTGTTTATTAAAGTTTCAGCACTAAAATAAAGAACGCGTTCATTGGGACAATGAACGCGTTTATTATATTAATGAAAATCTTACATTAATTTAATAACCAGATTTTCATTATATTCATGAAATTAGATTCATAGTATTAATAAATCGGACATCGATCTATGATTAATAAAGCATTATATTAATGAAAAAAATCATTGTCTGAACGAAACAACAGTTAATAATCAATGTTCATTAATATTATGAACAATATTTTTTTCAGTGCTTGTTGTGCCCTGTATATGCTCAAAATAAATTCGGAATAAGAATTTCTGACGTAGCATCCATTAATAAGGAATTAATTTACAATTTAAAAAAAATCATCAAAATTTAATGAGTGGTTCGCGAGAAATCCAACTCTGAAATTAGGACTAATTTTTAGTGGCCGGTTTTTTTTGCCGGTGAGTGTATTTCAAAAGTACCTACCACTACTAATTTGGACGTTCTGAATGCCTACATTAAAATTAGTGGAACACATATATCTATGCTAAATGAAACCACTAATTTATTCCACTAATTTTGAGGTTCTGAATGAAACTTATACTTAAAAAAACATTGTTTAGATCCCTTTAAAATGCAGCAGGCAGGCTGAATAAAACCTAGTAAACTTGCAGGAATTTAGTAAATAGTATAATGATATTGTTTTTGTGTAGAATACCTAGCGGCGAATATACATTATCTAAAATGAAAAACATTTTCTAATGAATGAACAAGATAAGCTGACGCATTGTCGTTTATATATAGCTTGGTCGGTTTTCCTCTAAGCGAATCGATGTAGTAATTTTCCCAGGAATGCTTTTCGTCATTATGTTAATATTGGACGTGATTTGGAATAAATTACGTGTCATTTAAATCGATTTTGACAACCCATTTAAATAGTTTTCACCTCGGAATAATCAAATTAATATATTGAGTGACAAAAAAGGAAAACAACTATTTGAATTCATATATTGAATTCATATGGGTGTAACCAAGAAAGGCCATAAAAGAATACAGTGGATACGACAAAAGACCCAGGTAATAGATATCATCCACACATCAAATCCCTCAAGTTGCAATGGGCAGGACACTTGGCAAGAAGGACGGATAACAGATGAACCACAAAAATTACAGCATGGTACCCACGAGAAATTAGGAGACCTAGAGAAAGACCAAACTTGAGATGGGATCATGATATTAGGAAATTAGCAGGGATAACTTGGGCCCGTATAGCCAATAGTGATATATCGGTATTTGAGTAACGCGATTTTGGAGCGGTATTTTTTCGTAACGCCGTGACGGGAACACGTATGGGGAACCTGTTACTGAAGAACGACGATCATAATGACGACAAAGTTATAAATGATTTATAATTTACAAATAAATTATTTATAATCGCTCTTGAAGTTAGTTTGAACCGTAGTAACCGCATAGCGACGTGTTTAGCTCCAGCCGTCGCGATTTCGTCGGTCGCCTACAATAAAATTACTGGAACTGTACGTAGCGTCGGGCGATCTCGATGGCGACGTGTTCGCTCCAGCCGTCGCTGAACAGAAGTAACTGCTGTAACTGGGCACTGGGCATCGACGCTCGACCTCGGCGGCGGCCTACTTCGCTCCAGCCGTCGCGCTCCTAGAGTTTTAGTTCCCAGTCGCGAACAGAAGTAACTGCTGTAACTGGGCACTGGGCATCGACGCTCGACCTCGGAGGCGGTTTACTTTGCTTGTAGCGATTGGGTCGGTTACTATTGGCGTTATTGCTCCTGTCGCTACTTTACTTTTGAAATAGCGATTTTTGGTATCTACTAAGCATGGTATAAAATAGCGTTGTTTGAAAGATGAAACGTAAAAGCACATAAAATAAAATGAAAATTTTATTTGCTTTTATACATTTATATGTTTTATTGTTTATATCTATTTTTAAGGTCTGATGATGGCTGGAATTGCCGAAACCGGTCACCAATAAAGATTTTTTTTGACAGTGGTTTGTGGGAGTAGGTAGGTAGTATAAAATAAAAGTAGGTACCAATGCCAGAAATACTACATAAGCAAGGACCGCGACACTTTGGAAGTCGGAACTTCGGTTACAAAATCACGGTATTTTGTCGCGGTATTTTTCTGGAACGGTCGCTATTGTAACGCGACTCATGTGGAACCGGTATTCCCATCACTAATAACCAACAATAGATAACAATGGGCCCAACTACAAAAAGAGTATCTAAATGGGTGAGAGAGGCTACACCATAATTGGCAATGGTTGAATAAGCTGAAAATGATGATGATGATGATGATTGAATTCATAAATTTGGCTCTATAGTGTGTTGCTGATCCCCGATTTCTGACACACTCATTGAGATGCCTCGCCATAGTTTTAATAAGGTGGCCGATGTCCTTTTACGGTGTGATCATTTCAACTTCATAAGGGATGCTGAAATCTGCGGATGGTGTTCTAAATTCGACAGCCTTCCTAGATACGTGTGATCGTCTACGCTCTGTAGATGTATTTTTTTATAGAACAGCGTTGCCAGAAATTTTCGAGCGAATTTCTTCAACGGACCCTCAAAAAACCTTCATATTCCTTCAACTTCACAAAAAATTCCAGATCTTCTGAAAAATCACCAAATTTCGTCTATTTTACCTATTTTATAATTACAAGAAAATTTTTAAAACCTTATTTCTGGTCATTTTTAGCCACCGATGTATTTAGTTGTATCAAGTTATTTTTTATACAAGACGATAAAATGGTATTTTATTGTATTGAAATCGCGAGTGAATTAATTTCGGGAGACGATAATGCAATTTTATCGTCGTGTATAAAACAATATTTTTTTCCATAGCGAGTTACATTTTAAAAAATATTCAGAAATTATTATTTCAGGGAATTTATTACGAGTAGAAAAAATATTATGCTGGGTTCAAGGTTGGCGTTGATTTCTATGTAATTTGACAAATAAATAAAGCTGTCTCTTTAGTTGTCAGTTTTGAGTCAATATTTTTTAATTCTCTTTCGTTTCGATTGCTGATTGAATTGGAGTCAGAAATGGTTCAAAACGAAATAAGTAAATTACCAACAGATATTCAGGCTGAGGCGACAAACGCCATATCCAAACTATTTCCATTTAAATCCCGAATAACTTATGAAAAGGAATACAAAAATTTTTAAAAATGAAAGCAATTAAAAAACGTGCTAGAAGAAATAAAGTTTTTTTTAAAGTTTTCCAAACCTATCCTCGCTGTTAAAGTATCATTTAATCTACCCTTGTGATTAAAGTACTATTTTATCTACTATTTTTGATAGATATAAGGCAATTTTAACAGTTGCTATGGAAAAAAGCTATTATTTAACACCTATCATCTCTATTCGTTGTCTGATTTCCCTCTCCCTAGTTTACGAATAATATTATAAAAATCAATAATTTTATTTATGTATACAGTGTCTTAAAAATGAACGTTTTGAATTTAAAGAAATATGTTTATTTTTAAACAGGCGATTTATCTCAAGCCCTTCACTCAACGAAATTTCACTGTAAATTCCTTCATATTGAATGGTTTATATTTAATTTTTTCTCTTCTATTTTCCAGGCACGTACCAGGGGCAATGGATGCGGGGTATGCGCCACGGCTACGGCATCCGCACAAGCGCCCCCTTCGGCAAGGCCTCCAAGTACAGAGGCAACAAGGCGCTCAGGGCCTCGCTGACGTCATTGAGGAGTAACGAAGTAGGAGGAGTACCGGTGGATGCGGCGGAAAAAAGGGACAGGAGGGTGGACGATTCCCGAGGGGGGTTCGTGTTGCAGAGCAAGAGCACCGAGCCTGCAGTGGGGAGTAGGAGGAGGTCGTTAGGGAGTGGGAACATCAAGAAGAATTTTATTAAAGTTAGTACCATAATATATAAGATGCGAATTTTGAACTGTCCAAATATTGGCTCCCCTGTCGATTTTACAGCGAAGTCATAAAGAGCTTGTTTAAAGGTTTGAGTATACTGAAACAAAATGCCAATTTTGAACAAGGCGATTTTAACTAATTTAAGAGAAACTGTATGTATTTTTAAATCGAAACTGAGCAGGTAACAATGCAAAACCAAGCAAATGCCAACATACTTTTAGTTGTGAACCTATATGATTTTCTGTCTCCAAAAAAGTCCTATGGGTATTTTGCTGTAAGAAACAAACAGTAAGAAAATCTACAAAATAAAATAGTTATTTTTTGCAAACACTGCTGGGCGTTAATCCAACGGAGACTAATTGTCAGCAGTGGCTTACTAATAAACAAATTTTGTTTATTAGAAAATTACAATAAATGCTACCTAAATTAGAATTTACCCGGTATAACCTAATATGTAGTTAAAGTAACCATTGTACTTTAAATCAAACTAAAACTTGATCCAAAAAGTTATACACAGTGTGGGACAAAATTAATATTGAATATTGGTCACCTTCAAAAGCACGTTACTCTTTTATTTTAAATGGAACACCCAGTATATTATTCCGATATTCAGTGGAGAATTCATGTCTCTTCAAAATACTATTAAGGTTGCCTACCCCTCAACAAAGATTTTCCTAGATATTTTCATTTACACGATTTGATCTGAGTAGATCTTGATTATTTCATAAAATTTAGGTGGCTGTGATGTGGCTGTGATATGTCTGACGTTACTTCAACATAGCTGTCTCATTAGTCCAACTTTAACAACTGGTTATCATTTTGTGTCAGTTAAAACACACAAAAAAAATTTTCAGAAATTTGCCGAAAATGCAAACTTATCCTACATCAGAAAGAATTGATATGATTCTATTAGTTGGTGAATGCAGTGTGCATTCACCAATTAATAAAATAGTTAAATGCTCCTGATTTTATCTAGTCTGGTTTTTTTATGGAGATATGTTAAAGACAGTGTTTACAAAAGTCGACCAACTATTGTCAACAACATGAGAGGAATTATTGTAGCTGCTTTTCGACGTAGAACTCCACATATGCCTTTTAAAATGAAAAGATCCTTCTAAAAAGACAATCATTTTATGCAGTTAACAGGAAAGGAAGTATTTTGAGCATTTTATTTCATCTAGCTAACCATGAATGCTGGCAAATCTTAGATTTGTGAAAATCCCCCTTTCTTAAATAATCTTTACATTCTTTGATTCGAACACATTTTTTTACTATGATTTTGTGAATGTAAATTGTATTTTCTAGACGTTAGGTTTTTTCCTAATTCGAACAAGTTTTAAGCAAAATGCATTTCTGGGATCCTAACCGTAGGTACTATAACGTAGTAGTTTAAACAGCGCAACAATCAAATATCATTTGACAATAAAATCATAGGTTGACAACTTAAAATATGTTGACATTTGACTGGTGTTACCTGTTCAGTTTTAATTTAAAAGTAGATAGTGTATCTTAAATGAATAATTTATTAAGTAAAAATATTGTAATAAAGTTTTATTTTTAGGGTATTCTAAAAAAGGGAGCAAGTACGGGCGAACTGGACAGACGGACAGGATCGGGCAGCATAAAAAGTACCGCTTCGTCAGCATCGTACATCAGTACTGATTCGGCTGGCTCAGCAATGACCAACGCTTCAATGCCTTCAGATTCCAATGCTAGCTTTGTGATCGATGTAAGTAAATATTTTGCCTACTATATTTAAACTATTACTTAATAATAATATGATATAAATAAATATTATAAACGCGAAAGTTTGTATACAGGGTACATCTCAAAAGTGGCTCACCCCTATAACTTTTTTATTTTTCAAATAAAAAACGAGATTTGGTATGTTAGTATATGACATAAATTAGGAGTGATTGACGTATTCAATTCTTTTCGGCCACTTCCTATTTCATCGGAAATGACTACAACTTTTGATTTTTAAATTACACCTTCGGTATTTTTTTGCTTCATTCGATAGAAAATGACATTCTGAATAAAATGACATATCATTGTTAATATCGAAAAAATTATATTGTTATATCGAAAGAAATGATAGGTATATGATAATTTTTTAATCGCTCAATTCCATGACAGCTACCGCCATTATTGAATGACATTTGAACAATTTAATTTTTGAAATAGATAGCCACATGTCTTCTCTTTATGGCACAGTGGCTGTGGTAATCACTAAATTTGACTTTTAGACTATACAATTTTTTTTGACAGGTACTTTTTTCGTTCAAAAATTTTAAATATTTTTTTTTCTCAAAAACGGTTAATGTTAGGTATAGAGAGTTTAACGTCAATATTCATAGAATGTTAAAGAGAATTTAAGTATGTAATAAAAAATAGACCCATTTAAAATAAGAAGGTTGCTGTCAACTTCCGATATTTAAATAAATAAATAAATAAATGCCTTTATTGTCAAAAAATTTTTCAATTTGTAGACAAAGCTAAACTAACAAACAAAGTAAAAAACAAGGTACACAAACAAACAAACAAAAGATAATACAAAACATTATACAAATAATATTGTCAGTCTTATTGTTAAAATAAACATTTATAAATGTTTACAATGTCAAAGAGCAAAAAAATAAAAATAATATTCAAAAATATTTAGCTAGTTTATAAAATATATTATTTAATTATATTTCCGGAAGCCTGGGACACCCTGTATAACCCGGTATCGGTATACGACTACTCTATTTTTTATACGCATCTGTATGCATCTAATCCCGTTCCAGGACGAACAAATGGACCCCAGCGTGACCGAGACCTACATGGGCGAGTGGAAGAACGACAAACGGTCGGGGTACGGCATCAGCGAGCGCTCGGACGGGCTGCGGTACGAGGGCGAGTGGTACGCCAACAAGAAGTACGGCTACGGCGTCACCACGTTCAGCAACGGCGAGAAGGAGGAGGGCAAGTACAAGAACAATGTGCTCATCACGAGTCAGAAGAAGAAACTCTTTTTGATGCGCAGCGCGAAATTTAGGGAGCGAATCGACGCGGCGGTCAACGCTGCGCAGAGGGCGTCCAAGATCGCGCTGCAGAAGGCGGATATCGCCATTAATAGGTAATCACTTACTACTTCGAGGTCTTGATTTGATTCACCCTGTATATCCCATCCGATATAGCCATAGATAAATGCAACAAGTTTAGATTGGAAAGCCCGTAAAAATTTTAGGTCGCGAAATTATTTTGGGTCGCAACCGTTATACGCGATCTGGCGCTGCTATAGCGGTTGCTAAGAACAACAACAAACAAAAACAGAAATAATTTTCTCTTGTCAAAGTCAGAATCTTCAAAAATCATAATAATCTTTCAAAATCCAAACCGCTCTCATTAAAGAAATTCCGAAAAGTGTTTATAGCGTCCATTTTCAAAGTAATAATTGCTATCTTGTGAGTTTAATTCAAGTTTTATTTACTCCAACCGGTGATAATTGTGAAAAAGTGCCATTTGATTAAAAACTTAAAAAGCTGTGCTATGAACTGTGAACTGCAAAAACCATCGTGGATCGTGGCATAACGTCGGTTTCCAATGTTTCATAGGTATTTCATACATGCGTCCATATATAAAATAAAGTTTCTTGTATGCAACACACTGTCTTTTATTTATAAAATTAAATGAAAATAATAATAAATTTGAATAAACAATATTTGGCGATATAATTCCGGAAAAAGCCGAACCGCTCCGAAATTTTCAAAAGTTTTGGGTCGCGACCGTTGCAAGGATAGCGCTAAATAGTGTTTACATTGTCCTTATGGGCACTTTCCAATCTAAACTTGTTTCATTTATCTATGGATATAGCCTAATTTTATATAATAATACATACTAAAATATCCTATACAAGGTGTCAAAAAATAGTGTATCTAAGGTGGATGATTCTGCAGATAAAAACAATTCCAAAAGTTCCTATCAACATATGCCCTAAAATGCTTTCCAAATAAGTTACAGCCCTCGAAAGGTTAAATAAAAATAATACCGGGTGCATCTCTTAACTGTTTTATTTTTTCCCATAAAAAAACGAAATTTGGTATGTTTAGTATACGACATAAAACAAGATTGATTGGCGTATTCGATTGTTTCTGGTCACTTCCTGTTTCACCGGAAATGACAACAACTTTTGATTTTTAAAGGGCACTCTCGGTATTTTTTTACTTTATTCGATAGAAAATAACAATCTGAATAGAATGACAGATATGTGTCAACTTTTGACAATTTCGCTTTAAAAAAATCGTATTTTAAATTTCAATCTAGAGTTCCATGACTGTGTTAAAAACGCTAACTTTTAATGAAGGAGCCTTGGAAAAATAGATTTGTCTAATGTTTTTCGTGTCTTGTCCTGGTCGGTTTAAAGATGCCCAAATCGTATTTTTAATCATATCTCAATGTTTTCAAATAGAACGAGGGTGGCTTATTAGCATATTTGGAAAAAAAATTATGAATAATTTGGTACCACATACTTGGTATTTCCTAAAATACTTATTTATTTTTTATAGATATAATACCGCAAAACTGTAATACAGGTAATACAATAAATCTTAAGATAATTAACCACTCTAGTATAATCATTACTTTTTGACTTCCCCCTATAGACCTAAGCATGAACATGGCGGCCATGAGGATCTTCATTTCTGCGCATCTTGAAGCTCATTCTCCTATCATGTCTGGTCCAGCCCAACTAAACACAATATTTTTTTGCAAAGCATTATCTTGAGATGTTTAAACTAATTGGATACTTTATATACATATCCATCTTTAGTTTATATTAATGTTTAATAAATAAATTATTATAAATACTAATATTGATATTTAATACATATTCATATTTTGTAAACATATAAAAAGCTGTAAGTTGCTATATCGGAAATCATTAAAAGGAGTGGTATTCTTTTCTGTTTTTTTATACAGGGTGGTTACAGGTGGAACTGTATTCCGGAAACTTGGGCGGCATATTCTGCAGATAAAAATAAGTCAAAAACTTCTTTCGTTAATATTTGGGTGAAAATTGGTGTCTGGGAGTTTTTTGACATGAGAAATTTGATTTTGATGTCAATATGACCTCTTACTTGTAGAAGGCACCACCTACATATTTTTAACTGGTTTGAACTTTTCGTCCGTACCTGTATAAAACTACTGAGTACAAAATATACATATACGACGTTTTTTACGTAAAAAAGGTAAAAATCGCTACGAGTAATGGTTCTCGAGAAATTTGGAATCGAAATTATCAATAGTCATCATTGACATAAATTACAAAAAATAATTTTTTACGTAAAAAATTACGGGAATGTATATTTTTTCAGTCAGTAATTTTATACGGATACGGACGAAAAGTTATTACTCTTCAAAGCAATTAAAACACACGTAGGTGGTGCCCTCTAAAAATAAGAGTCATATTGACATCAAAATGAGATTTCTCGTGTTAAAAAACTCCCAGACACTAATTTTCATCCAAATATTGACGTTACTTGAGAAATTATTTGGAAAAATCCGAAATAAAAATGAAACTTCTACACCCTGTATCTCCGAAACTAAGCATTTTAGGTCATACATTTATACGAAGTTTTTTACTTATTTTTATCTGCAGAATATGCTGTCAAAGTTTCCGGAATATAGTTCGGACCACCCAGTACAACCTATTGTACTGAGAGATCGACTTTACTCTTCGTACCTACGAAAACCGGAACCCAAAGCCAGACTTTGACCACTCTGTATATTATTATATATTTTTTTTTCCAGGACAGCATTCGCTCGTGGCAAGGCCGAACAAGCAGACATCGCAGCAGCCCAAGCACGGGAAGACTCCGAAGTAGCCGAAACGGTAGCCAAGCAGTACGCTCCCGATTTCAAGCAGCCCGGTCTGGAGAAACTGAAAGCCCGCCAGATGAAGTACCGGGAACAGAACAGGAACTTGGACACCTCGATCGAACAAAAAGACATTCTCACGCCCAACCAGATACCCAACAAGATCACCAACCAAATGCCTAACCAGATCGGGAACCAGATAGGGAACAAAATCAACAATCCGATGAATCCGATGATGAACCAGATGCCTAATGCCGTACCACCTCAGTCGAATATGTACCAGCAACAGGTACGACCTCGGAGAAATAAATTAAATAGACAAATTTACTGGACGTTTTTAAACGGAAACACCCTTTTCTATAGGAGATAGACGAAAACTAATATCGGTGTCTGGAGCTCAATTTTTATCAAAAACATGATAGTGAAAACCGTATATCAATATCTGTTATCGTTTCGGGGTTACGGGAGTTACGTTTTTGCTATGGAAAATTTTGTATTTTTATGAAAACATTTCCAAAGCAACTTTTTACGTAGAATCACGTCAATGGTTTAGTATATATATATATATTTTTTTAAATTAATAATTTAAGAGTTATCAACAAAGAAATTGATTTTTTATTCGGACACCTTGTATATTTAGTTAAAAACTCCTTGTATATTTTTAACTAGTGTGTACTCGCGACTTCGTTCGGGTCGAATTAATCATTTGTAATGATGATGATAAAGCAAAGCAAGAATTTCCATTAACATACAAACTGGATAAAATTTTCTAACATTTATGTCAGCATGAGAAAAAACAATATGGCGATATTATTATATAACTTGGTAATATTTGAGGGATAGTTTCATCTCGTTAGAATTTGACTTTCGAAAAATCCGTTTGCCAAAAAAATAAGCTTTTTACGTCAAGCAGTTTAAGCAGAATCGAGGTTAATCAATTAGCCAACTTTTTGGAACACCCTGTATGGTTTTTTAAAAAATTTCAAAATATGTAAAAAAACAAAATGAATTATGCGTGTCCAAGCGTTTTCCCGAAAGACTAACCGTTTTTTATATAACAAATATTGTATATGTTTCACCCTCTTGGAATTTGAGATTCGAGAAACCCCTCCTTATCGAACCTCTACACCCCACAGTCAATCCGTTTGCCAAAAATCAGCTTTAAACGTCAAGCAGTTTAAGCAGAATCGTAATTACTCAATGGTCATATTTTATGAAACACCCTGTATAAATTTTTAAAAAATCTTAAAATATGTAAAAAAACAAAATAAAATATACGTGTTTAAGCGTTTTTTCGGAAACTTGGCCGTTTTTTAAATAAAAAATATTGTAATATTTGAGGGGTGGTTTCACCCCCTTGGAACTGGAATTTCGAAAAATCCCTTCTTATCGAACCTCTACACCCTAGAATCAACCTGTATGCCAAAATTGAGCTTCTTACGTTGAGTGGTCTGAGCAGGATTGTGATTAATCAGTGAATCACTTAAGGATTTTATATATTAGTATAGATTAACTGAAAAGAACTTAAAATTACCTTTCCAAAAATATAGCACACTTGATATTTTGTTATAGCCTCCTTCAAAATACAGAATTTTTAAAAGTTCGCCACTTTTGACTAGCAGGCTTTGGACCCCTTATTGATGATCTGTCCCTAATGAAACTCGTAAACATATTCTTCCAGCAAGACGAGGCACCACCTCAAAGCGCTGAAGTTATCAGCTAACGTTTGCAGAGAATTTCGAGAATAATAAAATTGAATAGCTAACCAAAATCCCAGCCGTTGGTCGTCGATGCCGCCGGACTTGGTGCCTATGGATTTTTATTTTTGCGGAAGAATAAAGGTTCTTATTTTTAAATTGTCTGTATAATCTAGACAAGAATTAGAAGTAGGTACTTAGCGCTTGTGTGAGAGTATCTTTCACCCCCACTAAGCTAGTGAATTCCGCGAGAAATGTTCAAAAACGGTCCCGTCTGTCCATAACAGTCGGTCGACATGTCTAACATCTTTAGTAAAATCTCATGTTTTGGTTTGCTATTCATTTTTATTGAGATATAGTTTAAATGTGTTGATGTTGTTAGATATGGTTTAAATTGTTATAAAATTCTGCATCTCTCATTCGAAATATTATTTTCGTTTTAATTGTTGCTCACAGCTAGAATTTTTTTTTGCATCACAGCCGGCCCTGTTCAAAGCCTACTTATTCAAAGTGGGCGAATTTTTAAAAACTCTATATTTCGAAGAAGAATCGAGCAAAATATCAAAGTATGCTATATGTTTGGAAAAGTAATTTTAAATTATTTTCAATGAATTAAAAATATACAGTGTCCCATATAAAAAATAAAATTTTCTGTTGAAAAGCCTTAGATTATTAAGGTGCTTTGGAAATGTTTTCATAAAAATACAAAATTTTCCATAGCAAAAAAGCTACAGCAGTTTGTTAAAAATGCACATTTTTGAAAAACACCCCGTAACTCCGAAACGGTAACAGATATTGATATGCGGTTTTCACCATCATATTTTTGATAAAAATTGGGCTTCAGAGACCGATATTAGTTTTCGTCTATCTCCTATAGAAAAGGGAGCTATTTAAAAGCCTCCAATTTGGCCCAGCCTGTACAACAAAATTTTTCAAACTTTCAGAACCAACAACCGAACCTGTACCAACAACAGAACCAGTATCAAGGTCCCAACAAGCCATTGCAACAACAGCAACAATATCAACAGCAACAGCAACCGCTGACAAACAACCCCGGCCACTCGAACAACCCTACGACGCTACAGAACAACATGTACAACAACCCTGCCGGTGTCCAAAACGAGTTCGGTGTGTCTTCGTTGCATAATAATGAAAAACTGCACAACAATGAGTTCACGACGGTCGGGTTCAACGATAGTGGGGGAGGTGCGGGTAGAAAGAGCATCGGAGGGGAAGACAGTGCGATGATGGCCAATTCGGTGAGGAGGATGTCAAGGAGGGTGTCGGGGGACCGGCCGTACTTGGGCAGTATAGGGCAGCAGTCGTCCATCGACCATTTCGACCACTACAAAAGACCACCCAGTAGAGATTCTAGCGTAGATAGGTGAGTAAAAGAGATCACTTTACGTACATTAGTTCCTTCATTCATGGCGCACATTCCCGGAATCACACCTCTGTACCAGAATAATATTTCTATTAGGGATGTTTGATTTAAATCGATTCTTCAGAAAATCGTTTTTTTGACATGCGATTCCCGATTTTTTGAATCGATTTTTTATAGAATCGATTCTTTTAGATCGAGATCGAATCGTAATGCAACTCGAATTTTATCCTCAATCTCAGAAGATATCATTAATTACGTAATAAATAGTTATTTTTTATACAAGACGATAAAATGGTATTTTATCGTCGACCGAAAATAATGCAATTTTATCGTTTTGTATAAAACAATATTCTTTTCTATGGCGAGTTACGTTTTAAAAAATATTCAGAAATTATTATTTTAAGGAATTTATTACGAGTAGAAAAAATATTGTGCTGGGTTGGCGTTGGTTTCTATGTAATTTGATAAATAAATAAAGCTGTCTCTTTAATTGTCAGTTTTGAGTCAATATTTTTTAATTCTCTTTCGTGTCGATTGCTGATTGAATTGGAGCCAGAAATGGCTCAAAACGAAATAAGTAAATTACCAACAGATATTCAGGCTGAGGCGACAAACGCCATATCCAAACTACTTTCATTTAAATCCCGAATAACCTATGGAAAGGGATACAAAAATGTTCAAAAATGGAAGCAATTAAAAAACGTGCGAGAAGAATTAAAGTTTTTAACCTATCCTCGCTGTTAAAGTATCATTTAATCTACCCATAGACAAACAAATAAAAAGGGACTTAAATGGCAAAGAGCGGGACAACGTTCCCGTAGCGCAACTCAGAACCAGGGTTCGGAAAACTACATGTTACTTTTAAAAACTACATAAACTACATTACATGTAGTTAATGTAGTTTATGTAGAGGGTGTAGTTTATGTAACCTATGTATGTAACTTTCAAATATCAAAGGTTTGAGGTGAGATTATAATAAGTTGAAGCTTTAGAAAACACAATGTATTTAAGAAAACAGAAGAAATATGGCTTTAAATATAATATTCACACATCATATTATTTAAACCCCTCATACAAAGCAAAATTATTCATAATATTAATACATAGTTTATTAACGTAGTTTTCATGTAGTTAATGAACGGGAAATGACGTAGTTTTTGAAGAAAAACTACACGTAGTTAATCAGGTAAATTACGTCTTAATTAACTACTTCCGAATTCTGCTCAGAACGCAAAATTTCATTCTATTTATGTTGATCTGCGCATTGCGTCTATTAGACCCACTATCTCATTCTAATATAACAAGAGAGAAAGAAGCAGCCATATAAAACGTAATTTCTAAATAGAAATTAGAACAATCGCCTTTCGTCTTCCTTTCTTTTTCGTCATCATGACAACCAAGATGACAACATCATGACAATTCGTCATAATTGTTAATTTTTCTTTTGGTGATTTACCTTTTTTTTCTAAACTCTCCATTTTATTGACTTATGAATATGGATAGGGAACAAATTCCTTTGTTCCACATAGGTATTTATATTTTGTTACTTATAATTTTCGGTTATACTATTTGTTATTTTATTTGCTACAGGAGCCAGTATCATCTATTTTTTATATGTATTGGTGCCCCCTTTTTCTGATAGATATGTTAAAGACACCCGGTAAAATAAAAGTAAGTAGTTATATTTATCATCTTATTAAGAAAAAAGTAGAAGTAGTAGTGTCAAAAATATTTTGAACCTCTCTTAACATAAATTAATACAATTAATTTTTTTCATTTTTTGGGTAGCTAGTTTATAACTGGTTTATAGTAACCAGAAACTTTATTAATATACCTATTTTACTTTTGTTTTAGGATTAAAACTGGACTTGAAAATGGTTCAGGATCATGATTCTCGTAAAGTCTTCTTTGCTTGGATATTCACTTTGTTATTGCAATTAGGCAGTTTTTTCGAAAATGAGGTTTTTAATGCCCTTTAAAAAAATTGGCCGATCGTTTCCTGCAACAGTCAGTTCTTCTGCATTTAAAATTGGTAGGTGGATGGAATAAACACTGTTATTTTTTGTTATTATATTATAAAAAGTTTATTTATTTTTATGTATAAATAAATATGTTTATAAACAGTACAATTTTTGCTTTTTTTATAATTTCCCTTATAATAGTAGTATTCTTTCGTTCTGAAAGAAACTGCAAATTTTGACTTAAACTAATTTATTCCCTACACCACGTTCCCTTTACCTGGTATAGGGAATAAATCAGTTTAAGTGAAAATTTTCAGTTTCAGAATGAAAGAATACTACTAATAATAGCTAATTTAAATTTTCCGCCAGCCAGAATGTGCGATAATGTCTTACGATACGTTTTATACCTATCTCTTTCTTTTTCATATATAGCACACATAATAAAGAAAGATAGCAATAAAGACGTACGTCCTGCCATGGTCCTGCTAATTGGTTTCAAAACTGTTATTTGAGTTGCGCTATGGGAACGCGGTCCCACTCTTTACCATGAGATTTGTCAGTCTCTTTTTATTTGTTTGTCTATGAATCTACCCTTGCGGTTAAAGTACTACCGTATGATGGAAAAAAACGGCGTCCAGTTGGCTGGGAAATGAACATCAATGACATTTCCCATATAAATTTACATATAAAATGACAGCGATCTTCATTCCATAGCCATCGCTGACGCCGTTTTTTCTCGATCATACGGTATTTTATCTACTATTTTTCATAGATATAAGGCAATTTTAACAGTTGCTATGGAAAACAAAATAATAATTCTATTATAATTGTTTCGTTTAAAGAAAATCGTTACCATGACAAATATTCAAACTTTATAAGTATCAGTTAGAGTTTACGTGCTGATTAGCTAAAATTGCCATGGTAACGAAATTCTTGAAATGAAACTATTATATAATAATAGAATTATTAATTTTTAAAAAGCTCTTTTATTAGTCTTGTTTTTTAAATAATATACATAGGGTTGAATTTAAAATAACAAAGATTTAAGCAATTTTATAACAAACGGAAATAAATAATATTTTTGTTCTCCCTGTGTAATGTACAATCATATTATTTAGACAGATCGATTATATCTACAGTATGATCGAATAAAAACGGCGTCAACGATGGCTATGAAATGAAGATCGCTGTCATTTTATATGTAAAATTATATGGGAAATGTCATGGATCGTCATGTCCAAGCCAACTGGACGCCGTTTTTTTTTTCGATCACACGGTACTTTCGCTAACTTACAACCCAAATTTCAACTTTAGAAATGTTTAATTCATGATTTTACCAATGTTTATTCACGATCATGTTTTTGTCAATTTTACACAAGTTTTATTTTTTATCTCAAAAACTATTCGAGATAGGTAGAGGTTAGTACAACAGGAAAATTATAAGATATGAAAGTAGTTTAAAATAAGAAAGATGCTACCACTTTTCAAGTAATGCGGCAACATTGTAATGCTGAAAATATTTTATAAAGATGGAGCAGGTGCCTTTATGTAAAAATTGAAATTTTCAAAAAAATTCTATTACCGATTCTCCATAAACGTCTAACGTGCCATCGCCGTAAATCACCCTATATAAACAAAGGTATTATGCTGTTAAGATCTAAGAAAATAATTTTCAGATCTGTGATTGTGAAACTTTCTTTCTTTTTAATTTTGGAATTTATTAAACCTTTAACATTACCTTTAATATTAGTTACATCACTTTAATTATTTAAAATAAAAGTTTACTTTTAAAAACTATTTATTACTACTTTTTTTATTGTTTACAATTTATTTTCTGTACAACTCTGGCAATACTTCAGAACCATAATTGCAAGTTTGGCAAATCCTAAAAATGAAACAAAAAAGTAAGTAATAGGCATGTTTCAAATGAAAATAGAAGATGAAAATAAAAAGATGCGAAGTGCATGCAAGTGTTTGTGAGTAGATAATACTATACAGGGTGGGTCATAAATAAGTGTAAATACTTTCTGGGCTGGTAGATCTCGATAAAAGAGAGATATTTTCTCTGAGAGATTTTTTCAGTGCTTTCTTTCGTGCAAATTTAATCTACTACCCGTGTTACCATAATATTAAGATAGCATTTTTTTAACTAAAAATAAAAAAAATTTAAAAATACCAAATTTTTGTATTTTTTTCGCGAAAAACCCTCATAGGCGTGTTTCTGGGGTTAAAATATACCACTCTAAAAGTAATTGCCTTTATTTAAGACTCACCCTCTATATAAAGAGATTTTTCGCACCACATATAAAATACATAACAGCGCTTTCAGATGGAGCGGACCGTCCGCGACTTCGAGCAAGTACCATGAGTTTATATGTCGGACGAAATCATCCGGACGGAGCATACGCGACCCATGTGAAATTGTTCATATAAACTCATGGTACTTGCTCGAAGTCGCGGACGCTCCGCTCCATCTGAAAGCGCTGTAAAACTATTATTAACAACAACAAAAATATTGTTATGTTTGCCGTTAAAGTGGGAACCAACACCTACTTCCACGACCAGGTTTTCGGCCTACCCTTCATTAGGTGGGCTGTCCAGAGCTGGTTCTCACCGTTCAAACACAACAATTTGTGTGTTACACACACTTTACATATTCATACATACGGCGGCATTGGTTTCTGACATATATATTTGAAATGTAAATTGCAAGGAACATCGTTCCAACCAAAATTTCCGTTGTCATTTTTGAAGATATCCAAACAGTCTTCAGTCCCATTATAATTAGTTGGTTCACCAGGCCAATATTTGTCGTACGTGACCCTTACACCTGAGTCCATCCAGTAGAAGAAGGGTTTATTTTTTAATTTTATACCAAATATCCAATAAGCATTTTGCCAGCCGGCTAAAAGATATATAACTCTTATTATATTCGCTAACTGACTAATCAGTACAGGGTGGGTCAAATTCGACGCGTTTAAATGAAAACACCTTTTTCTATAGGAGATAGACGAAAACTAATATGGGTGTCTGGAGCTCAATTTTCATCAAAAACATGATTGTGAAAACCGCACATCAATATCTGTTACCGTTTCGGAGTTACGGGGTGTTTTTCAAAAATGTGCATTTTAACAAATCGCTGTAACTTTTTTACTATGGAAAATTTTGTATTTCTATGAAAACATTTCCAAAGCACCTTTTTACGTAGAATTTAATGGTTTAAGTGTATTTTTTTTTAAATTAATAATTTAAGAGTTATCAACAGAAAAATTGATTTTTATTTGGGACACCCTCTATATTTTTAATTAACTGAAAAGAATTTAAAATTACCTTTCCAAAAATATTGCACACTTGATATTTTGTTATAATCCCCTTCGAAATACAGAATTTTTAAAAGTTCGCCACTTCTAACTACGAGTAGTAGACTTTGGACCCCTTATTGATGATATGCCCTTAATGGAACTCGAAAACATATTTTTCTATCAAGACGACGCACCACCTCTGAACGCTGAAGTTATCAGCAAATTTTTATACCAATTTCAAAAATAATTGAATAGCTAACCAAGATCCCAGCCGTTGGCCGTCGAGGCCGCCTGACTATCTGCCCATGGATCTAATTCTATGGATATATTTGCGGAAGAATAAAGGTTCCTTATTCTTCCGTATAATCTAGACAATAATTAGAAATATTTAGCAGTTATGACAGGGTATCTTTCACCCCCACTGAGTTAATGAATTCCGCGAGAAATATTCAAAAACTGCCCTGTCTGTCCATAACAGAAGACGGTCGATATGTCGAACACTTGTGTAGCAAAATCTCATGTCTTGGTTTGATATAGTTTAAATGTGTTGATGTTGATTAAATATATTTTAAATTGTTATAATATTCTGCATCTCTCATAGCAAATATTATTTTCGTTTTAATTGATGCTCATAGCTAGAATTTTTTTGCATTACAGCCGGTGCCCTTCAAAGCCTACTTATTTAAAGCGGGCGAATTTTTATATACTCTATATCTCGAAGATGAATTGAGCAAAATATCAAGTGTGTTATATTTTTGGAAAGGTAATTTTAAATTCTTTTCAATAAATTAAAAATATACAGGGTGTCCTATATAAAAAAATCAAATTTTCTGTTGATAATTCTTAAATTATTAATTTAAAAAAAAATATACTTAAACCATTAAATTCTACGTAAAAAGGTGCTTTGGAAATGTTTTCATAAAAATACAAAATTTTCCATAGCAAAAAAGTTACAGCGATTTGTTAAAAATGCATATTTTTGATAAACACCCCGTAACTCCGAAACGGTAACATATCGATATGCGGTTTTCACCATCATGTTTTTGACAAAAATTGAGCTCCAGACACCAATATTAGTTTTTGTCTATCTCCTATAGAAAAGGGTGTTTCCATTTAAAAGCGTCGAATTTGACCCACCCTGTACATAACTAAAGATCAAAAAGTCTGTTCATGGAACAAAAATTACTATTGAGGAACTAAAGATAAAAAATTAATGATTAAATTTTTTTATGGCCTAGTATACAGGGTGTTTCAAAAAACATGTGCTATCTCCCGTGGGGAGATGCCTCACGTAAAAATAAGATTTATTTTTCATATCAACATATGTCGAATTCTGCTTTGTTTCCTAGCTACAAGGTGTTAAAGTCTGAATAATCTTTCGATTTATTATACTTTTCTCCCAAGTACTTTTAGCGTTTCGAATGAAATTTTGAGGGGAAAAGTTATTATAAATGCGACATATTTTAAGGCTAAAAAAGTGTCGCCATATTCACCAGTGACGTGCATATGGGTTATCCCAGGAATATTTTTCTAAAAAAAGCATGTACTCCACTGACTTTTTTTCTCTTTTTAGCTAAATAGTGTCAGCAGTTTAATGCTGATTAAAAGTTGTCTCTTGATATTTTGTGGATTTCGACCTGCTTGATGAGATAAACGCAATTTTATTAATTTGCCTTGATTCAAGTCTAACAGCAACCTCTAAAAAAAATTAATATCATTAACTTGTGAAAGTTTTAAATAAGTACTCATTGATTCCTCATGAAAAATATGAAAAAAAGTTCCTATAAACATGGCCATGGAAATGTATAGTTTTAGAGTTACAGGATGTTAAAATTTTAAAATTAGGTTTTTTGTAATTATCTTAAATACCATTATTTTTTTATTTGACATTGCTGTATGTTGGATTAATAGTAATAATAACTAATAGTAATGATATTTAATAATAAATTAGGTAAAATATATCATTTATTAATTTCATTTTTATTTTAATTTTATTAATTGTGATTAAAAAAATTGTATTCGACAAAATATCAAGAGATAACTTTTAATTGACATTAAACGGCCTACACAATTTTGATATCAAAAGAAAAAAGTCAGTGGCGGACATGTTTTTTTTTCGAAAAATATTCCAGTGACAACCCATATGCACCTCCCGGATGAATTTATCGACTCGTTTTTAGCATTAAAATATGCAGCACTTATAGTAATTTTTACCCTCAAAATTTCATTCAAATCACTAAAAGTACTTGGAAGAACCTCAAAATTTTTACCCTCAAAATTTCATTCAAATCACTAAAAGTACTTGGAAGAAAAAGAATCGGACCTATGTTGATATGAATAAATAAATCTGTAACACCCTGTAGTGAGGAATCTTCCACCTATGTTGATGAGAAAACATGTTTTTTTTACGTGAGGAATCTTCCCACGAGAGATGGCACATGTTTTTGGTTTGGAAAATGGTTGGTTGAAACACCCTGTATATCAGTACCACAGTTTAAAGAATATAATATACTTATATTCTTTAAACTGTGATCGTACCTTAGATCGTACCTTTTGCGCCGGCACGCTCTAATGCGCTTTCGAGCTGTATCTCTTCCTCCTCTGTATGAACTTCCGCTGGTTCCAATTTGTTTTGTTTACAATTTATATAAGCGTCGAAAAAACCTAAACTTTCCGGAAAAACTACATATTCCTTTACAGGCATTATACAGGCACAAACATAATAAGAGTATAAAAGAATCAATATAGCTTTAAATAGGTAGCTCATACTAATACAACAAGAATTATATACTTGGATGCAGTTTAACTTTATATAAATTTAGACAACAGAAACAGAAAATATATACACAAATCTTATCACAAGGGCACAGGTTACTCATACAGCTAATTTACATGTTATACTCGCTTATCTTATGCAAGTGCGATTTCAATACGAGAAACACATCAGAATCAAAGTCAGAACCGTATTTTAAATTTTGCATATTTGGAATAAAGTCACAGCCTATTTAGTAATTATCTTTTTTATAGTAAAAATATTGTATATAATTATGTTATCGATGCCTATGATTCTTTTGATGGGCAGTCATGTCACACCGTGCCTGTACCCCGTGTCTGCGAGTAGCGGAGTCGTAGGCTTTGGAGACAGTTGAATGACGGGGGTTGTTGATTTTGAGCGTCGGAAAATAGTTGTTAAATTAATGGAGAATTATATTTGAAATATCACAATTTCTGTTAAATATATCAATCTTCCGATTACATCAGAAGTGGGATGAGTTTAATCCAGCGTTCTTAGGCCGCAAAAGCGTATTTCTGACTTATTGACAACTATTGACTTGACTTTGAACTTTGACACTAATGTTTCGTAAATGCGTTGGTTTCGAAGATCGATTCGGTGATTCGGTCGTCTAAGATAAGGACACCCGTCGATATAACCCTTCGAATTGTGTTGTAATAAATTATTTGAATGTTAAGATAGTTGTGTAAAAATTTTTAGAACATGAGAACGATGCGTTTATTAAAGTACACAGAGCTAATATTTAATAAAAGCCTAATTTCTTTTAATTAAAAATAAATGCAAATGTCCAGATGGGTAAAATTATAGACGCCAGAATACTATTATACCCTGTTGGCAAGCGAAACCTTGGGTCGGCGTTTACATGTATAGGAGTGAATCGCTGTGGCAATCTCGTAAGTCGGAGAGCTAGAATACGAAGTATTTATTACATAACCACTTAATCTGACGCTAGATTCCATGCGCTTGGGAAAATACTTGCCTTCTGTCTTTATTTAGTACATCTTATTTTGCTAAGCGTGTTGACCGTACTCTTCGTACACACGAAAATCGGCACCCAAGACCAGAAATGCCAGCCCTAGTATATAGTAGTTTTCACAACACGCTGTAGTATATCTTAAAAACAAACTACTACTGTATGGGCGTAAGCTGTGACCAGGGTATAATAAAAATACATTTATACCTTAGATTTATACATCTACAGATAAATTTATTATTAGTAAAGTAACATAGGTTAGTAACAACCAACTATGCAGTAAATCAGTTGCGATTCAGCAATAAGTGCACACGTGAATCCCCAAATTTAAGGACTTATCTTAAGAAATAAACTAATTTTAGTTTTATTATATTCACTCAGAATTCTATTTATTACAAAAACGATTCCACGGAAAAATGCAAGTAGATGATGATGGTTTTCCTGCAGCAATTTTTTCTCGGAAGCTCTATAATCAACTACCCATTTACTGCCTACAAAGTCTAGAATATATTTCATATTCATATTTATTTTTAATTTCAGTATTCCACTAGTGGATAAAATATCATTTTAAACGCTTCATATGAGTAAATAAAGTTTCCATTATTGTATGATTGTAGACAAATAAATTGATTTATTTATATAAAACGATTTTACTTAAATTTTAGATATTCTAGAGCGACGGGCAGACTAAGCAATTCTATGGCGGGTTCCAGACAACCCTCCGTGGATAGGACGTCGGCAAGTCGGCTAGAGACTCCAGACAGAACCTTAAGGGCACCCTCGGTCCCGCGAGGGACTACCCCTGTGCCCACCGGTTTAAATTCGACCATCAAAAATGGTTCAGTTCCAACAGGTACATAACTATTTTGTATTTTAACCACAATGCCTAATCCAGACCAAGCAGACAACACAACGACAAGACAGAAACATTCATGTTTTACGACAAAATTGCGACAAATCCAATACATTCCTGCGACATTTTCGTCTCATTTTTGTTTTGTTTCAAAATTTGGAGACTTTTCAATGTCCCGTCTCGAGTCGGTAAAGATCAAAGTGTCTATGTTTTGTTCGTATATTTTGCTACAGGTTGTCGGCGCAGTGTGGATGACGTGTGCTGCCAACAGTAGGAGACCAGTGAAATCACACATGGTTAATAAAACTCATTCGCAACAACTAAACTTTCGACTTTGTTGTACTTTTGTCCTTGCGGTGTGGACAATTTGTCGCAAGTTTGTCTTGTTTTTGTCTCAAAACCGTGTTTACTTTTTGTCGCCTTGGTCTGGACCCGGCATAATAGACAAAGCACAAAAGACACAAAATTTAGAAGTTTTAGATTTTTCACCATGACTGGTTATTTATAGATTTTAATATACAGAAGAATTGTGTCAGATTTTGACATGTTTTACTTTAAATTAATATAATTTTCTCACATTTTCACACTATTTTTTGTCTGGAAAAAATTACGTAATTACCTATGAATTTTCTGCTTTTAACTATTACATTCTTAACGGCAAGGAAATGACATGTTTACCAATGAACCTTACTTCTTCCAGGACAGGGAGCTCCTTTGACGCCCCAGACCAACAATAGCAACCCTCCTTTTGAGGAAATCATCCTTCGAAAGAGAGGTTTGGGCCAAGACATAGTACCATCTCCGAATCAGCCTAAGCGGACCGAAAGTCTGTTCATTCCGGGCCAACCTAACGGGCAAACTGCAAAGGTTAGTCTAATTTTTCGAGATATAGTCAAAAACTCACTATAGATAAATCAATAGCTCCTCATACACCATCAGATTTGGCTTTAGAAAAGGCTTAGTCCACCAAAGACTTGTCCTGCTACAGACTCGGTCCGTTACACAAACACAACGTTTTCATCCGCAGACCAAGACCGCAGGCTTCTCTGTTCTGGTGTATGGAGGGCTAATAAAAGTTGGCGTGCATCAAAATCGTCCAAACTATTAGTACTATTAAATTTACTACTATTACTAAATTAAATTTCTAATGTATAAAAATTCGTTTGAAACTTTGAGCGCACTTTTTCCTTTTTCCTGTAATCTTCATATCCTGGTTAAAAAAATTGGCGCCGGGAGGCATGTGTAGCCGCCCATACTAAAATATGTTAATAAAAAGTTGGTAGTAAAGGAATTTTTCCAATTTTTTTATCTCAAAAACTGCGACTTTGATTTTGAAGTTATTACAAATTTTGTTGCAAATATTATTCCTAATCTTAAATTGAAAACCGCGTTTCGCTAGCTACTGTAATTTTGGAGTTACGATTTTTTTAAAATTTTAACTCCCTCCCATACCCCCTTTTAGAATTTTTAGAATTTAGAATGAGTGGGAGGGGGGTTAATCACTTCGACCTTACAGATCCATTGTGTCCCCCCAGGGCAAAAGCCAGTATCTGGGACGGTTCCCATACCCCCTTACCAACCCCCCACCCCCACCAAAAACTAATGGCCAGATTCTCGGGTGCCAAAGTATTTTTGTGCCAAATTTGATTAAAATCGGTTTAGAGGTTTTTGACTTATCGTGTTAAAGACGGATAGACAGACAGACAGACACCATGAAAATATTTTGTATTTAGGTCATTTATGACCCAAATAACTCATTTTGAGTGAAATGAAAAAAACTTCTTTTTTGCCGATCTTAATAGCGTACCATACCTGTTGGTATGGTCGGCTAAAAAGATAGCACGCTGTCGCATCAAATAAACGAATTGGCTCATAAAAAAACTTACTCCAAGTCATGGCAAATGTTGCCGGTTATTATTTTCCAAATCCATTTAATATGTTTCTGGATTTTTCTTTATTGTAAATCTGATATTTCTCATTTTCAATTTTATTTGACCAATTTGAAATTAAATCTGCGTTCTGTTTAGTTTAAACTGCGATTTTCATTTAGAAGAAGTAGCAAATAAAAAATCACGCGGGTAGGTTAATTGTCAAAGAATCTGTCACCTAAAGTCAACATCAAATCTAAACACCAAAATTATCACAAACGGTTAATTTCATACAGATTATTTTTAGAGAGAATGATTATCACAGTCACAGTATGTGAAGGTAGGTAAAGTGGACGTGAATATGATTCAGATTTTGTATGTGAAGGTAGGTAAAGTGGACGTGAATATGATTCAGATTTTGATGTCTTTTTTTAGCCGACCATACCAACAGGTATGGTAGGCTATTAAGATCGGCAAAAAAAAAAGTTTTTTTAATTTCACTCAAAATTAGTTATTTGGGTCATAAATGACCTAAATACAAAATATTTTCATGGTGTCTGTCTGTCTGTCCATCTGTAACACGATAACTCAAAAACCGCTAAACCGATTTTAACCACATTTGGCACAAAAATACTGTGGCACCCGAGAATTTGGCCATTAGTTTTTGGTGGGCGTGGGGGGTTGGTAAGGGGGTATGGGAGTGGGTTAAACATTTAAAAAAATCGTAACTCCAAAATTACAGTAGCTAGCGAAACGCGGTTTTCAATTTAAGATTAGGAATAATATTTGCAACAAAATTTGTAATAACATCAAAATCAGTCAAAGTCGCAGTTTTTGAGATATTCCGTGTTTCCGTAGTCCGTTTTTGAGAAAATCCGTGTGGAGAACTCCAAACTCCCATCGGACGCGACTGCAGGTGGCGGATAGGGGAAATCGGACCAAAATTGGAAAAATTCCTTTACTTTGAAACTAAAAGAACTGCCTACCAACTTTTTATTAACATATTTTAGTATGGGCGGCTATACGTGCCTCCTGGCGCCAATTTTTATTACTTCAAGACCAGGCACTTAAGTATATTCTGGGCTATAAAGAAGTTGTTATAATGGAATGTTACATCCACAATTAAAATACCAGCAAGTAATTTGGCGTGTAATGCATTAACTACTGGTCCCACTTCCTGTTGCTTTTTTGGCTCCCAATCAAGTATCTGTTCTTGGAATCGGCCTTATTTACCGAAGTAAAGTTTATTTTATTTCTTAAATTTATTCAGCAAACAATTTATTTTATTAGATAATTACCGTTATATTAATATTTTATAATATGCTATATTTAAAAAAAACAAAGATTTAATAGTTAAATGAGTTTTATTTTATTTTACATTGTTTGTTGTTAGCTTGAATATTTAATGTTTTAAATAATTCTACTACCTATACAAAAAACAGTATATTGTTTTATTAGGAGTAAAAATTACACTTCTTGTGGCGAGGTTGTACTTGTGACATACAGCCGAGGCACTTATACTAAGGGTTGCAAAGGTTAGTCTTGGGTCGAGATTTCCGTGTGTAAGAAGAGTACAATGGCGTTTATAATATACTGAACAAAGAGAGAACAGTAAACACGATGCCAAACGTCCGAAATAAACCGAGAAACTGTACACATTGCTAAGAGACGTGGAAGGGAATATAGCATGGTTTTTAGTACCTCTGTCAATACTTAAAGTACTAGGGAAAGGTGTACATCATGCGTTCAGCATCACGATTTAATTACGTTTTGCGATACTTTATTTGTTTATTTATTAACGAGTCGTTGTAATTTTCCCTATAGCTTGAACATTTTTAAGTGCAAGTTAGAAACACTTGCATTTTTGGTAAAAATAAGTTGGTGTTCGACAGTGGTCGCGCTATTAGAACTCTGAATTCAAAAATCGATATCCCGAAATCTATTAAAAATAATTGATTGTAGTTTTTTCAAAAACTTTCTTAACATTTCTGCTATATTTTCTTCGCAGACAGTATGTTAAAATCTTTATAAATAAAAAAGTTACACGATTGCTGAAAATTGATATGCACTAAAAGTAAATAGATGGGTTGTTTAAAAATTTTTGGATTGGCAAAAAACAACCTTATCGAATTTTTGTTATTTAAACATATTGTAAAAGATCCGATCTTCAAAATATGAAAAAGTTTCAATATCTAAAGTGGTTCTTAAGTTATCGCGAGTTATGTGTCAAAAAGTTGAGTTTTTAAATTATCGCGATTACTGACGTTTTATCGTTATAAAAAAATGGACACTCTAATATCCTTATAATTCCATTTCAGATGCTCAGAAACATATCTAATGATTTTTCTAGTTACCTTTTCGAAAAAAAGTCGTTTAAAAATAAGCGGTTTGCGTTACGCCGAATCAGTGGCGGATACAGAGGGGGGCCCATGGGGCCAAGGACCCCCCTAAAATCTATAAATTGGGTTAAATATTAGGCTTTTGGGTTAAAAATGGCGCTCTAAAAAGTATATTCTACATTACTTTTTATTTGGCCCCCCCCTAAAATAAATTCCTGTATCCGCCCCTGCTCCGAATAGAACATGCTATTTTTTTCAAATGACACAAATAATTTTTTAAACAATTTCGAGCGTTGCAGATAATATAAAAAGATTTAAAAGTAATACCTTGTAAGTAATTAGGTATATATCCAGAAACAACGGGTACACTCGTTGAATTTGACACTTAATGTCAGTTTGATAATATATTTTTTTTTCTACTTTTATGCTTAGGCGTAAATGTACTTTGCTTTTATGCCTAGACGTTGAAATGGTCTTTTTATGTTATTAATCACGTCGCAATAATTAATAATTTTGTGACATTTGAGAAGAAAACTTTTTTTTCATTGAATTATTAGCGCATACTTTTTTCGCGTTTATCCATTTACATGCCCTGTATATGATTTAGGGATTTTTCTCGACAGTGACAAACTAACGACACACCTGATATATGTGCACGTTGTTTTCCATTCGGCTATTCGTACACAATTTAAAAATAAACACCGTTTTTCAAACGAAGCTCGAATCATTAGCCACAGCCAGGATAGCTTGCCAAAAGTCACGGGATGAGTCTGACTAGAGATGTCGAAAAATATCGAAATATCATAATATCAACTCTTTTCTTAAAAATCTAAATATTAATAAAAAGTTTATACCAAAGACAGCGACTAAACTAGCGATAAAATCGCGAATGAATTAATTGTGGAAGACGATAATGCAATTTTATCGTCGTATATAAAACAATATTTTTTTCTATAGCAAGTTACGTTTTAAAAAATATTCAGAAATAATTATTTCAAGGAATTTATTACGAGTAAAAAAAATATTGTGCTGGGTTGGCGTTGGTTTCTATGTAATTTGACAAATAAATAAAGCTGTCTCTTTAGTTGTCAGTTTTGAGTCAATATTTTTTAATTCTCTTTCGTGCCGATTGCTGATTGAATTGGAGCCAGAAATGGCTCAAAACGAAATAAGTAAATTACCAACAGATATTCAGGCTGAGGCGATAAACGCCATATCCAAACTACTTCCATTTAAATCCCAAATAACTTATGAAAAGGAATACAAACATTTTCAAAAATGGAAGCAATTAAAAAACGTGCGAGAAGAAATAAAGTTTTTAACCTATCCTCGCTGTTAAAGTATCATTTAATCTACCCTTGCGGTTAAAGTACTATTGTATCTACTAATTTTGATAGATATAAGGCAATTTTAACAGTTGCTATGGAAAAAAAACTTTATTTGGATGTCTTTGGAATCATCCACATATCGATAATTTATTCGTAAAAAGCACATCTCTACGACTTTGACCGAAATACCTCAACAACTCCCCCCTCTATCACCCCGTCGCTTTTTCTAGTAGTTTCCCCCCTCTAATCCCTGACCCCCTCGTTCGACCTACGCGACTTTTCGGGAGCACATCTAAAACGGTCCATGTCACTTCAGCTCCCCGGTCCTAGTGATCATATGGTGATCACCGAAAACTCACAACGCCGCGCGCCCGACAGTTTGTTCACCCCGTGATTTAGCGTGATGCAGAGGATGTAACGACCTTGATGGTGATTCGATAGGGGGTGAAATGGAGGGGATAACAGTAAAGGGGAGACTGTTATAGTTTTTTTTTGTTCTTGTGGTGTTTTTATAAGTTGTGAAGGTGTGAAGAGATCGAAAATGTTGTGGTATCAGAGTGAGGACGACGATGAGGACCTGATGTTCTCGCCGGCCTTGATGGCCAGGAGAGCTTCGGAGAGTTGGATAGAAACTCCACCTGCTGAGGTTAACTAATATTATTATTGAAAACACTATAACTAACCAGCTTTTTTATAGCTATTTTTTGAGTCTCATCATCCAATAATTTTTTTTCACTCTTTAGGCTCTACAGGGTGTTCAAAAAATGTAGAGTCAAATTTCAGGGGTAATTCCTCATTAAAAAATGCATAGTTTTAAATATACACGATGCTAAACTTTAATGAACTGAATGTTAATTTTTTTAATGTAATTAAGGGACTTATAATGGCGTTAATTACCGAGGGCAGCAAAGATAATTTTCTTACTTCTTTCTGAATTTAGTATATTTTGTCATATTTTAAAACGACATAAATGTTACATTTATTAATCTTTCTGTACATACTGTATTAACGCTGCTGGTAGGAACTTTGTTTGTGGCCAGGTTACTACTGTATTAAATGATCTGTTTATAAATTGACTCTCTTTTCGCTCGAACTCGGTACACACGTTCGAGTACATTTCTATTATAATGTAAGAATTATTAAAAAAATCTGAAGACATATTGCAAGCGTTACTTCCACCTGAAGGTGTGTGAATCCTGGATGGAACTGTTCTCTTGTATATGTCAACTCCCTGGTTCCTTCAAACTTAACCTAGCCTACTCGGTTCATTCATAAATTTCTAATAAAGGTTATGCTGTAGCACAATTCAAGCTAGTTACTTACAAAATTATTAAAAATTAATGGATTTTAATCATAACCATCTACCGGGTGCGTCTCGAAAGTGGCTCCTTCTATAACTTTTGTATTTTTTCAGTTGAAAAAAACGAGCTTTGGTATGTTAGTATATGACATAAATTAAGATTGATTGACGTATTCTATTGTTTTCGGTCACTTCCTGTTTCACCGGAAATTACTGCAACTTTTGATTTTTAAATGACACTCTCGGTATTTTTTTATTTTATTCGGTAGAAAATGACACTCTGGATAGAGTGGCATATCTATGTCAACTTTTGACATTTTCCCATATGGTTTATTTTAAATTGTAACATGCGGTTCATAACGACAATTTGACTCGAAATACCAAGTGTGTAGTATCAAATTATTCCTAAAAAATGCTTTTTTCAAATATGCTAATGAGCCACTCTCGTTTCATTTGAAAAAAAATGAGTTATCATTAAAAATACGATTTGGGCATTTTTTAACCGGTAAGGATAAAACACTAAAAACATTAGACAATCAAATCTATTTTTCCAAGGCTCCTTGATTAATAAATTAAAAATTAGTGTTTTTAACATAGCCGAATGCGATTTTTTATTAAGAGAAAATGTCAAAAGTTGACATATGATATGTCATTCTATTCAGAGTGTCATTTTCTATCGAATAAACTAGAAATGTACCGAGAGTGTCATTTAAAAATCAAAAGTGGTAGTCATTTCCTGTGCTACAGGATGTGACCAAAAACAATTGTCGTCAATCAATCCTAATTTATGACATATACTAATATATCAAATCTCGTTTTTTATATAAAAAAAAATAAAAAAGTTATAGGGAAAGAGGCCTCTTTTTTAGACGCACCCGGTATATATTTTGAAAATTTCAGCATTTTTCTAAACGGTTTTCCATTTTGTTGGAAATATACGTCAATATTTCTTTCTTCAATAGTCGAAAAAATTTTGATGGTGAACTGTCAGTTGTGGATATAATATATGATATAGGATGATATTTACCAAATTCAAAATGAGACTGATTAATTTTATTGACGCGAGTAGTACATTTTTGTATCAGTTTTAAGGTTGATTCTCACTATACCTTCCGTATCAGCTACCTTCCGTTTCCCTTCCGTTTACATAAAATATTATATCATGTAAATGAATAGGACAATGCATACTATACGTTCCGTTTCCCTCCGTTCCATATCCTTTCCTTCCATACATCTTTTTAGCAGATGGACTGAAGCGTATCGGAAACAGCGTTGTCAAATTCTTACATTTGTACCAGCTCTGTGAACATTTTGCTGATATTTATTTATTCTTTCACCTCTTAATTAAATTTATTACCTTTTTCAGAAGATACAAATTTTTAAAATAAAACGTTCGTAATGATATAAATTGTACATGGAATTGATACAGAACGGAAGCATTTACGTATGAGTGAATACAGTCAAAAATACGGAACGGATATGGAATGGAAACGGAAGGTATAGTGAGAATCAACAAATCATCACTAACTAATATAAAGACAATAGACACACAGGATAGCTCCACAATGCTAAATGACATTCTTCCTGCAAGCGGTATATAAAAAATAAAACCATTTTTTTCTCATTTGCCGTAGGTTCTAGCCACTCAGGCCACCCTCCAGCGCAAGAAGTCTCTCCCCGACGTCCAGGAGCTGCCCAGGGCGACGCGCCAGATGCCCCGGGAAGAAGTGTCCATGCTGGGTTCGGCGAGGCGCGAAGAAGTCCGAAGGCAGGTCGACGAGAGGGAGCGGCTGAGGGCCAATCCGCTCCTGTACCTGGTCAGTCCGCAAGTTAAGGTACGGTCACAAATTGTACGGTGCTGTCTCTCTCGAACATGTTCGGTTTTCTTCTTCTTAGATCTTGAAGTTTATCGGTTCCAAAGTTTTCTCTTATTTTGCTTGGATACAAAAAAGTCACTCTTTTTGTTTAAATTAGTTTGGCAAAAATAACTGATAAAGTATTCCGAGAAATATGTAAGTAAATATAGAGGAGTTTTAAAATATTTTGCTGACTCCACTGTTAAGTCACTTTGTTGTTTACACTTTGCAGCTTTGCTATAATTTAGAATATTTACAAAAGATAGTCTAGACAGGTTGAGTCCTTTGGTTGAGTCAAATAAGTTCAAATATTTCCAGGGCTTGTAGATCTCGATATTTCTACTTTATTCGATAGAAAATGTCACTCTAAATAGAATGACATATTATATGTCAACTTTTGACATTTCCGCATATGGTTTATTTGAAATTGAAACATGCGGTTCATAACGACAATTTTACTCGAAATACCAAGTGTGTGGTACCAAATTATACGTAAAAAATGCTTTCTTCGAATATGCTAATGAGCCACCTTTGTTCGATTTGAAAATATTGAGGTATGATTAAAAATACGATATGAACATCTTTTAGCCGGCCAGGATATTAGACGATCAAATCTATTTTTTCAAGGCTCCTTGATTAAAAATTATAGTGTTCTTAACTTATGGAAAGCACTGTTCATTAAAATGTTGTATCCTATGTTATAGGGCTTGTTTCTCTCTACAATTTCCTGTCTCACAATGTACCGTTTGTGTCCGGGAAGTGATCATAGTTTCATAGTTGTTGGTTTTCGAAAGAATTCAGAATTCAGTACATGTATAATATTTCGTATAGTTTTTATTTTATTGATTTCATGGAAAGCACTGTTCATTAAAATGTTGTATCCCATGTTATAGGGCTTTTGTTTCTCTGTACAATTTCCTGTCTCACAATGTACCGTTTGTGTCCGGGAAGGGATCATAGTTTCATAGTTGTCGATTTTCGAATGAAATCAGTACAATGTATATTATGTCGTATATTTTTCATTTTATTCATTTTATGGAAAGCACTGTTCATTAAAATGTTGAATCCTATGTTATAGGGCTTGTTTCTCTCTACAATTTCCTGTCTCACAATGTACCGTTTGTGTCCAGGAAGGGTTCATAGTTTCATAGTTGTCGATTTTCGAAAGAAATCGGTAACACAGCCATGGCACTCTAGATTGAAATTTAAAATACGATTTGTTTTTAAACGAAAATGTGAAAAGTTGACATATGGTATATCATTCTATTCAGTGTCATTTTCTATCGAATAAAGTAGAAATATTCCGAAGGTGCTATTTAAAAATCAAAAGTTGTAATCATTTCCGGTGAAACAGGAAGTGACCAAAAACAATTGAATACGTCAATCAACCCAAATTTATGTCATATACTAACACATCAAATCTCGTTTTTTTATCTGAAAAAATAAAAAAAGTTATAGGGGTGAGCCACTTTTGAGACGCACCCGGTATATCCGCTCTAAAATATTATTATGCACTTATTTAAGTATTGTATGTACATTGATTTGTATGTACATTTGTACCACCTTGTATGTACATTGATTTGTTTAAAAATAAAAATTAAAATAAACAAACCGTTTGTATATTTACAGTTAGATTTGACCACAGAGTTCTGACCACAGACATTCTTTTTTCAAGGTTTCACATTGGCGTAGGTTCGGGATCTTCATATAAATAGAAAAGAATTTTTAAATAAATAATATCATAAAATATAGGGTATAGGTTTCAAACAACATGTGCTATATCTTGTGGGGACGTAAATATCGTCAATAATATGTCATCACGCAAAAATAAAATGTATTTTTTATATCAACATAGAACATAGGTCCTACTCTGCTTTGTTTCGTAGCTACTACTTCTAATTTTCTTCCAAGTGCTTTTAGCGATTCCAATGAACTTTTGAGGATAAAAGTTACTATAAGTGCGACGAAAAAAAAAAGTTCGTCACTGACTTTGATTGTCCTGGTAGCAAAATTGATGAGATAAATACCTATCAGATCCAGGCACAGTATTTGTTATAAACACAAAGAGTGACTTTTGCATCTAAGCATCAATTTTGCATCATTTTTCCAAATCGATGACAAATGACAAAAATTTGACAAAAAAAGAGCAACATTTGTGTCATATCTTATTACAATACTATAAATCCTATATTCTAATACTATAAATCCAGAATATTGGATATCATTTTGTAGATAAATTTACCATAAAGATTAATGGGTATATTGATAATACTTTTTAATTGATAATTTTAAGATTTCTTACTTGCAAAGTAGAATGCTTGGAATAAAAAATTAGTTAGACTTTTCTTACTCTAGGTTATCTGATTTTACTATTTTAATAGCCTTTGCTTCTATATTTCCCTACAACTCTTTATTTCTGGACTATACTAACAAAAAAACCTTGCCCGATTGAATTCCTTGCATTCCTGCTCTGTTTGACTCTACCTAGGTTCATAAATTTCGAAGAATGATTTACTAGAACTTTACATCAGACATAAAAGTCTTACTATATTTACTATAGATTCATAATACAATTTAATTTATTATTGTTTGACAACTGAATTGGTAAAACTATAATGTAATTGTTGAAAAACAACTCTTACTTTGTATATTCAATTCGTATTTCAAACAATAAATATACTGAACACACAAAATTAAATATATTTATTTACAACTACCTTTCAATAAAAACATTAAGGTAGGAACATAATAGGTACCGTATGATCGAATAAAAACGGCGTCAGCGATGGCTATGAAATGAAGATCGCTGTCATTTTATATGTAAAATTATATTAGAAAAAATGTCATTGATCGTCATTTCCAAGCCAACTGGAGGCCATTTTTTTTCGATCATACTGTATATCAAAAAACTTATGGCTGACTTAAATTCCGGTTTATCCATAGGCGTTCTAATTTTATTTAAAACCTGTAAAAATACCGTATGATCGAAAAAAATACGGTTCCAAGGACAGCTGGGAATGACAATTGATAATAATTTTGACGAGGTCAATCTCTAGACGTGATTGACATAAAACTTGTCAAAAATTAACGCTAATTATAGAAAGACTAAAAAAGGATAGAACGATTCTAGACACAAATCTATTTCCAGAAAATTATTTTTTCTAGAATTTTTAACTATACCATTTAAAAATCATTTTTACTCAATATAAAAATAAATTACACCTCCTAAGACCCAGCTGGCCATTAAAAAGTAGAGAAGGGTGTGGGTCAAGAAATGACGTCTAGGGCTGGACCTCGCCAAAATTATCATCGATTGTCATTTCAAAGCCGTTTTTGACGCAGTTTTTTTTTTCTCGATTGTATAGTATTTTCTCCTAAGACAGACTTTACTATTATATACCTTCTACATAGTATTATTTTATCAGTAGAAATGTATAAAATATAAAACTCTTTTTTTTTGTTCGACGTAGGTATTGTATTTCTAAGGTTATAGTAAATCATTTTTTTACTAATTATTTTCACAATTATTGACTAAATTGATTAACTTAATTCAATTGTTCTTTACCTCTCTTATTCTTTTCCTATACTGCATTACAGAGATCTAATAGGTACGTTATTGTCTGTTAGATTTGTTCTGTTCATTTTCAAGTGCTCAATAATTTTTCGAGGAATGTGCAAATAGCTGGTCAATGTTATCATATTTTTTGTATTAGCTTTTTTTTAGATGTCTCATTCGCCCATTTTATATGATTAAAATGTCATATATGTACGATACCTAGGTTCAGTCTAACATTTTCTTTTGTAGAAGAATGAATAGTGTGATGAAGGTGTGTATACCGTATGATCAAGAAATGGCGCCAAGTCATGTTAGAAATTACGATCATTTTTTTATCATACCTATTGTATTTTACTGCTCTTAGGCATGATACACATATAACCTGCACGCTCTAATGCATGTAGTGACGTCACTTGGATTCGACTGTATTATGACATACATATATACGGTGTCCCCAGTGGAGAATCTAGATACGTAGCGTTCCAGTTCTATGTGTATAATATGCTCTAATGTAGATTTGCTTTAATTAGTAATTAGTATGCTTATTTTATGTAATAGTCATAGTTTTTTTGTATAAATGATTTTTTCTGTACACAGAAAAATTGGGGAACATTTTCTCTAGTACATAATTTTTACAAACAATAGAGTAAGATTATATTGAAAAGAATTGCATTATATTTTCTAATAAATGATTTTGTGGTAGGTTTAAGTTAAGCTACATAGGATTTTCTAACTTTTTTCGATATTTTGTCACCTAATCCCACTTTTTGCATATACAGGGTGTTTCAAAACGCATGAGAAGAATTTTAGGGGAGTCCCTTGATAAAATAAATGGCAGTTTATCATGCAGAGGTTGAAACCCTTTGAATAAATATATTAAGGAAGGTGGATATCTACAAACTTAAGTGGAGCGCTGATCTAATTTTACTTAAATCGTGTAAAATATGTGTAAAATAAAGTATACTATCTATTTGACAGTTATATACAATAATTTATATACGATTGTTAGATATAAAAATATATTATATCATGTGTAAATTATATATGATCATATATAAATTATATATGATATCATATATATTTTTTTTCAATGTTGAAAAATCTTTAAAATGTTTTTTTATTTATTTTGAAACATCCTGTATAAAGAGGGTTTTTGATCCTGGAAGAAATCTTTAATAAAATTTTCGATAATAAAAAAACTCAATAATAAAAAAAATCCAAAACTTTACACATTGTAATATTTCTTTGTATATTTTTTGATTTTAGGATTGGTTTTCGCGACAGCAATTGGTCCTTGTAGTCCTCTTCATCAACATCTCACTAGCCATCATGTTCTTCAAATTGCTGACATAGTACAGGACCGGCGTCACGTATGACGCAACTTGAGGACCTCGTTTTTGGATCTTTGGACATTCTCACACCCTTTACTCGATTGATTGATCGATATAAACACATACAAAGTCTACATTTGAGCGTATTTTGGAGCTTTTTGAAAAAGGAAATACGACTTCAATCGAACGTGATGTGTTTTTGAAAAAAAGCACGAAAATTTGGAACGGAAAGTGTTTGTTGTTATTTTTTTGGATTTTTTTCTTGGAAAATGAAAATGAACTTAAACAAGGGGACTTAGTGTTTTTAAGTATTTAAAAAATTATTATCTACTTATATATTAAAATTTTAAAAAAGTTATCTTTACTGTTGGAATTTTTCAAATTTTATCTGTCCTATTTTTGTTTGTCTCGTTTGCTTTTATATCTTGTTTTGTTACTTTTTTTAATACATATTTACGCTGATACGAATTTATTTTACTGTTTCTTTTTTTGTACTATCATATCTAAAAACATATATAAAATTAGAAACGGTAGAATAAAAGTATAAATACTCAGTAGATTTTAAAATCCAAAAGTCAGCCCAATATAATTGTATAATACAATTTTTCCCTTATACCTACATATATTAGTGACAAAACAAGATATAAAATTAAAATTTTCAAAGAATTTATTCGAGTTGTTATGTATATTTATAAAGAAAAAATAAATTTAGTCAAATTTTATATTTACCGTTAATATACTTAAATAAAATTTAGTAAGCGCTTTTCGAAAAATTAATTTATAATTTAATATTAGTTGTTAAAATTTAATTTTAAGTTTGTTTCCTATTCTTGTCTGCTTTTTTATTTATTATTTTATTTCTTAAGGCTTTAAATCAATTTGGGATAAAAAAATATTTTTTTCTATTAATGTACTTTTTCTTCAAAAGTAAACCTTGTATTTCTTTTGAACTCAGATAAATAAAAATACAGAAAGGAAGGTTTTAATGAATTCTAAATCATATGATTTTTAACAAAAACTAAATTAAAATAAAAATTTAGACTGATCAGCCATCGCTCAATGTTACGTCATCATTATATGTCAAATATGAGTTTTAGGGTATTTCTGAGATCAGTTCATATTGTTTGGAAAATTTTAAGTACGTTTATAGTATTAATTGAGTGAGTTTCGTTTTTTTTTCGGTATTTATTACTTTAAAAAAATTATAAGCTTAGCAATGGGCTCTTGGTCATTTTAATTAAATCTTTGAGGTATTTTTGCAATAAAATTTGAGTTTGTCCGCCAATAAAATAATAACCCCAAATCAAATCACAATGACAATTTACTACAAAGAATATGCAGTAATTTCGAAATGCCATAATGATGTTACCAATCTCTTTCATCTGGTTGTCAAGTGATTGAGAGAGTTCGACAATACATGACGTCACGTTGAACGATGGCTGAACATTCTATATTGTGTATTTTTTAGAAGAATAATATTAGAAATAAAATGTATATAATCTTCTAAATTGATAACAATTTGTATGTATTGTGCATTGTGAGGGTTAAATAAGAATGAAATAGCTTCCTTTCTGTGTTATTTATCGCTCTGAGTGTTAGATTAATAAAGAAGAAACACGAATGACACAAAAATTCTGTAAACTCTACTATTTCGCGTGCCTTGGTCGTACTTTGTAAGTGATTCGTAAAAAAACTGACAAGCGCAAAAATTAAACAATTAGATACAGAAACCGTACCGTTTGTAGTCTCTGTTTTTTGCAAGATATTGAAATAAAAATAACGATTTTTACGGCTAATCTTTACTACGTACTTATTATATATAAAATATACTTATTATATACATAGATTTTAGCAGGTCTTTTTAAATGAGGAAAAACAAAAACAAATTATATAGATTTATATGAATCAACAACGTAATGATTATAATATACCTAATGTACTATCACTTTATATTTTCAATTTAATAAAAATGGGGCTGACTAAATAAAACTATCTTTAGTCACATTGACTTTTTGAAATGTCGTTTTATGTCTTTGTATCCCTCCCAGTATCCAAGCAAAGATAGTTTACCTCAGTCAGGTGCTAGGGGGAATCCCCTCTACTATTTTTATCCTGTAAACTATTTTAATTAAGAATTTGGTACTTAAAACACTGATATAAGCTTTGAAAGAAAATTGCGTTAATTCAAATTTTTCGTCGAACGCGCGAAATTGATTGCAGCGCCGAATTATCATAGTGGCATTTTTTGAAACTACATTAACTGGTGGCGCCATCAGTCGTTAATTGGTGATACTATATTTTTTTTAATAAAAAGGTATCTGTAAAAACTAGGTTATACGGTGATATCTAGCGAAATTTAGTAGTATGTATTTTAAATAGAGTTCTGTAAAAATCGACTCTTGTGACATCTGTTGGAAAATAGTTATGCTATTAATTATTAAAATGAATTAAAGAAATCTACTATTTTCTGGTCCAAAAAGAATTTTAATCAGAGCCATCTATTATTTAGATTTAATACTTTTTCAAATTTTAACCAAAGAAAAATGACGTATGCCGGCCGGTCTTGCAATTTTTTAAAAGTTTAGTTAGAAAAAATGATTTTATTGTGTATTATTTGTTTATAAACTTTTTCCAAGGTTCTGCTCGACCCTCTGTAATAGTAAGTACCGTTTATTTCATGCTATTTTACGTATTTTCTGATCTCAAAAGTTTTTTTTATTATCGCCAACCATCATGGCGACTCTTGGTATTTAACAATGTTTTTATGTAATAATATTGTTTTGATCCTTTATTTTACAATTTCCTAACGAACAAATGATTAAACATTACTACATAATTGAAGGTTTGAATACAAATATTACAATTTTCTTTGTATTTACTAACATTGTCTTTGTTTTTTTGCGCTAATAATCTGTCATGGAGACTGGAGATTTCAGATATTATTAAGTTTTCTGTCTACTAGGTATATTAATATCTATGTTTTAACATCCTAAAATAATATTCTTTAAACGTCTGAGTATATTTTATTCTAAATATTTCATTATTTATGACATAATATAGAGTATTTTACATAATGTTTTTTATCATTCCCATTTTTTCGTAAACTGCGCATTTAGAAATAATATGGTATTTTCGTTGTATTGTTGTTTAGTTTTAGGAAAGGTAAATACGTATAGTTAATATAATTTTTAGATATATTAGCCAAGAAAAGTTTCTCTTAGAAAAGATCTACTTAAGGGATTTGTTTTTTTGGTCTTGTTTTTCGAATCTTTCTCATGTAGGTAGTAGGTCAAAAACTTTATATCTAACAGATATTTTTTATTAAATACATTAATGTTTATGCATTAAAAATTACTTTAAAACTTTCAAATATATTTTCTAAATACGGAACACTAGATTTTAGGATTTTAGTGAAAGTTGTGATTTTTGAGTGTCCTAAATATGTTTTTTGTTTTGTTTTAGACAGGTTAATAATACCACACAGGAGCACACAGTCTTTTTAAATTCATTCACAGAAGAGGAGATGGGGTGATCTCAGACGAGGCAACTTGAATTGGAATCGGAAGTGACTTGTGAGGTTTAATCATTAACCAAGGGTTAAATCTAATGCTGGAAGATAAATAAGCATCGGGATTCAAAGATTTATGACAAATGGAGGCCTTATATAATAGTTCAGCTCTAGCTACAACAGCAACTTGGAAATTAATTAAAGTTTAATTAAAGTAAGTATTTTTTTCATTAATACTTTATAGAAGAAATTATATCTCTCATAGTTTTTATTTTATTTTTTTTCACTATTTCATTATTAAATATAAATCAACACCTGGATGAAATTGAATTTAGTCCTTTTTTAATTCTCAATTTTACTGGTTACCTACATAATGAACAAGTTATAGCGTTTACTTTTAAATATACATTTTAGATTCATCTACTGTTTTAATGTATTTAGTTTGCAAACTATGACCTAATAGATATCAGGAAATACTCTCAGTTTATAGAGAAATATAATAGTATGTTTTTTTTATTTCAGAAATAAAAACCCTGAATTTTCAACAATTTACAAGAATTTTGGAAAGCATTGGCAAGAGTTTTTGTGCCAATAAGAGGCGTTATTTGAATTAGATCTAATCTGCAGGGCGATAGAAGTACTACTTCATAGATACGACAGAACATTTGGATATTATAGTTCAATGACAGTTATAAGGAACACATATAACTCAAGGTAAATCTGTAAATATTCCTACTAAAAATACAGTATAAATAAAAAATAAATAGTATTCTTTTTATACTGTTTACAAATTATGAACACAATATGCAGAAACAAAATACACTATACATTACTTGTAATCTTATTAGTGCTTTTGTTTTTTGCATAACTTTAAGCTAATAATTTTGTTTTGTTACAGATTTGGAACTTTCAAATGCACCACCCAGCAAGCTGATCTATAAATAATATTCTATTGACTGTATTTCTATAAGTCTTATTTGTTTGGTAAAATATGCCATTTATTTAGAATTTTCCTACATGTTTATGCTTAACTTTCATTTTTCTTCAATAGTTCGACTCCTATATTTTGTCCCATTGTGGGAATAATGTCCATAATCTGCACTTTATTCCTGCTAAACTTTAACAGTTCTTTTGTTGTTTTAGAGTTTGGTCCTTGGATTAAGGCCTTGTTATGCCTGTGCCCCTGTTTGTGTCTCCACTGGATAGTCTCAATACATTTGGGTATTCCCATTACTAGCTCTAGACCAAGATACGATTCCAATGATCCTTGTTTTGATAATTCATCAGTTGTTTTGTAGTACTTTCATTTCTCTATAATACTTTGCCTCCCATATTTTCTTTATTGTAAAAATAATATCATCATTCATTGCTTCTATAAAATATTCCATTGATTGTATATCCATAAGTCTTCTTTTATTTGTATTATTTTTCTTATGGTGTCATACTTCTAATACTTTTTTGTCTGTGTAATTTCTTGCACTGAATTTTAGTTTTGACGGATTTATTTTCAGACCATCTTTTTCAGATCATATGCCTTGAATTGCTATAATTTTATAGTTTCGGTTGGCTCAATTTGTCCGTGTTTAAATATAATTTAAACACACCATAACATACTTAAAAACAATCTCAAAATACGGATTAATTTCCTATCAATTCCTGGCGCATTTGCCATTTATTTAATAATCTTGACTTGTCCACAGAGAATGTCACTTCTGGCTTTTCTACCATTTTATCCAATAAATTTTCCTGGACAACATTGACTCCAGAGTATCACAGCTAGCCTCCCCGCCAAAGAGGAGACCCGGGTCGCCCCTAACCCTGATGTTCGGGCATCGATGACCTATGTAGCATGCATAGGTACCCAAGGGAGTTACCACCCTCTGGTTTACGAGCTAGGTGTTCTAACGCTAGAGGCTTCGGCCGGATACGACCTGGCGCCCAAGCTCCGAGACTTCTTCGTGTATGTATTCCGTGACCCTCGAAGAGGCAGGGGGCGGGATATCGGACACATTGAAGATGATGAGGGGGGTCCGCCTGTAGGGGGTCCTGGTGGATGTCCGCTCGACGGGTGACGAGGGTGACCCGAGACGAGGCTGCTTAACTGGGATGGGAACTGACTGGTGAGGCTTAATCGTCGGCCAAGGGTTAAATCGGATGAGGGGGGACGAACTTGATGCTCTGGAGGATTTTTCTTTATGCACTTGAGTCATATTTTGACTAGATATTCGTTAGAGGAGGCCAAGCATAACTTTCTCAATTTTTCTGTTCTTTTTGCCCACTTTTACTTCTTTATTTTTTATTTCATCTAATGCATTTTGCTGGTCTTGCTTTTTTTGGCCTACATCTCTATTTCTGTCTGCCATATTTTCCTTACTGGAATATCATCCCTCATTTTCATGTCATTTTTTCAATTCATCATATTTCTCTCTTATCTCTATTTCATTATTTTAAACTCATATCTTTTTATTATTGGAATATTATTCATCACTCTTCTATTGATTATCTTATTTGTATATTTATTATTATTTGTGTCATCCTTCTCAGAATTTTATTTCAATATTTCTATTGCCTGTATTATATATTTATTTTATTTATTTTCTTGACATTTTTTTCAATTCATCATATGCATAAATTTTGTTTCTCTAAGTTTTTTTTTATATATTTGAATACATTTTTTGTGTCATTCTTCTTCTAAGACATATTTCGTCATTTCTGTCACCTGTATAAAATTATGTTTTTTTTTTAAATTTACTTCCATGCCATTTTTTCCAATGCATCATATCTCTATTTCATTGTTTGTCTCCCACATTTTTTTCCTTATGGGAGTGTTATACATCAATTCTATAAATTCTTCCACTGATTGTCTGACTGATCTTGTTGTATCTTTTTTTAAGACTTTTGTAAGTTCATCTATTTTCATGCATTTTTTTTCAATTTATTTTTTCTCTATTTGTCTCACATTGTCCTCATTCTGGGGGGTGCAAAGCTAGTTCGCCTCCTCGTGGTGCACCCTGGGTACTAAATGAACTAGCAAATTCTGGCAGTCAGACAATCTTAGGATCTCCTGACCCTAAGACACATTTCACAAAGTCTCACTTTTCTTTTAAGAGATATGATGCTATCAAACAAGGCCTTTCTCTTTATTATTTTTCTTCTATATTGTTGTGATTCTAGATTTCTTCTATTGTTGCTATACTTCTAAGAGTTCTAAGTTCTTCTTTTGATTCCATTTCTATTAATGCCTACGTGGAATTGTATAGTTGTATATTTGTCTCCTAATTGTTTTTTTTTTCATTCTGTTCTTAATTCCTTCTAAAATTGAGTTTTTGAATGGTATATTGTACTGCTTTGGAACAAGGATTTTTGGACAAGGACAGCTGCACTTCAACCACCCTCTTCAAGATGCCATTATGTTGTTTATTTTCAACATTAACCAGCGGAATAGGATGAAATTTTCCATTGAAGAGGAATTAAATAATTTTAGGTAAATTGCAGTAAAATATTTTTTTTAAATAAAGTTATTAACAAACGCCTAATATTATTGTTGGTATTTTGTAAAATATATAGATATAAATTATAATGAAACGTAATACTATTTATTTTTTTTATAGATTTTCCACAACAAATTGATGGATGTATTCAGTTCTAGGGCAGTACACTTATCCTTTTGATGAACATTACAAACAATGCATCAGGACTTAGAAGCATATCTAAATATTATTTCTTTTGGGTTAATATATTTTAACTGGTATTTTTAATGTTTATCGGTGAATTTCATCTTCTGGCCACTTCATTTTCTTTTTGGTAAAATTCCATCTACTTAGAGTTTTACTTCATATTGTTTTTGGTTTACTTTCATTTTTCTATAATAGCTAGACCCCCATATTGTGTGCACGTATGTAAGGCTCACCCTGTATATATGATTGTTTGTTGAATAATGTCATATTTATCAATTCTATAAAATATCCCTTTAACTGTATTTCTATAAGTCTTATTTGATTGGTAAAATATAGCATCTACTTAGAATATTACCTCATGTTGTTTTTGGTTAACTTTTATTTTTCTTTAATAGCCTGAGTCCTATATTTTTTCCATTGTGGGAATAATGACATTATTCATTAATTCTATAAAATATTCTATTGCCTGTATTTCAATAAGTGTTTTTTATTTTCGGATTCTGTTGGCTTGGTTTGGTTTGCCTGTGTTTAAATATAATTTAAACACGTCACACTTAAAAATCTCCCAATAAAGATTTATTTTCGCTTCTTTTTATTCGTATTTCGCTTATTTTCCCAGTCTTCTTTCTCTTTCTTCGTATTTCGCTTATTTTCTCCCAATAAAGATTTATTCCTGGCCCATGCACCATTTATTCAAAAACCTGACTTCCACGGATGATGTCAATTTTCTTTTCCTTTGTATTTTTTTCAATGAATTTTCCTGAACAACATCGACTCCAGAGTATCATAGCTAGCCTTCCCGCAAAAGAGAAGACCCGGGTCACCCCCTAACCTTGATGTTCGGGCATCGATGACCTATGTAGCATGCATAGGTACCCAAGGGAGTCACCACCCTCTGGTTTACGAGCTAGGTGTTCTAATGCTAGAGGCTTCGGCCGGATACGACCTGGCACCCAAGCTCCGAGACTTCTTCGTTCACGTATTCCGTGACCCTCGAAGAGGCAGGGGGCGGGATATCGGACACATTGAAGATGATGAGGGGGGTCCGCCTGTAGGGGGTCCCGGTGGATGTCCGTCCGACGGGTGACGAGGGTGACCCGAGACGAGGCTGCTTAGCTGGGATGGGAACTGACTGGCGAGGCTTAATCGTCGGCCAAGGGTTAAATCGGATTAGGGAGGACGAACTAGATGCTCTGGAGGATTTTTCTTTATGCACTTGATGTCATATTTTGACCAGATATTCGTTAGAGGCTAAGCATAATCATGGGTCAATTTTCTAGTTCTTATTTATTGACCAGCTACCTTTTTATTTTTTTAATATCATTCTATAAACTCTTTAGAGACATATTTCATTTTTTTTGCCTGCATAGAATTATGCCTTCATTTTCAATTCATCTTCCATTTTCATGAAATTTTTTCTATTCATTTCCCATTTTCATGCCATTTTTGTTCATGTCATACCTCAATATCATTACTTGTCTCTCATATTTTCTTCCTTATTAGAGTTTCATTATTCATTCATTCTATAAACTCTTTTGTTGATTTCTGTTTCTCATTCTATAAACTCTTTCTGTTTATTTCTATAATTGTATAAATTTTTTCACATTTCAGGCATATTTTATCATTTCTGTTGTCTGTATAGAGTTATATTTTTTATTTGTTTTCATGCCGGTTTTCCATCATATCTCTATTTGACAATTTTTCTATAAAAAGTCTTCTTATTTTTTTGTAATTGTATAATTTTTGTGTCATTCTTCTGAGACTTTTCTTATTTCATCACTCATTTTCTTGCAATTTTTTCAATTCCTAAAATTTCTGTTTCTCATTCTATAAACTCTTTCTGTTTATTTCTATAATTGTATAAATTTTTTCACATTTCAGGCATATTTTATCATTTCTGTTGTCTGTATAGAGTTATATTTTTTATTTGTTTTCATGCCGGTTTTCCATCATATCTCTATTTGACAATTTTTCTATAAAAAGTCTTCTTATTTTTTTGTAATTGTATAATTTTTGTGTCATTCTTCTGAGACTTTTCTTATTTCATCACTCATTTTCATGCAATTTTTTCAATTCTAAAAAAACCCCATTTCTGCATTTGTCTTATATCCATTCTGTGAAATCTTCTAGTAATTTATGTATGTTTAAATTATCAGTCATCATTTACTTGTACCATTTTTTTTGTTTTGTGTCATTCTATGTCATAACTTCTCTAAGGCATTTTATTTCTATTGTCTATATAGAGTTGTAATTTTGGAATCATTTTCGTGACTTTCAATTCATCTGAGTAAAACTAAATTTAGTTTTTCTTAAATATAATTTACTGTTTTTCTTCTATATTGATTGTATATCTAAATTTCTTCTTTTATCTGCAATAATGTTTATTTTTTTTGCTGTTCATCTAAGACTTCTAAGTCTTTCACCTAATATCTATGGCTTAAATAGAATTGTATAGTTTTCTAATTCCTTTTGAAATTGAGTTCTTAAATGGGATATTGTACTACTTTGGAACAAGGATTTTTGGACAAGGCCAGCTGCACTTCAACTACCATTAAATTCATCATTGAACAGTGGAATAGGATGAAATTTATAATTGAAGAGGAATTAAATCATTTTAGGTAAATTAGAATAGAAACCGATTTTTTAATCGGATATATTTAATAAATACCTAATATTATTGTATTTTGTAAAATATGTAGATATAAATTATTAATTTCAAATAAATAATTTTCGCGCCTAAATAATTTTTGGTAGGCAACTATAAAGACACCAACGTGTATATAGAGTTGCATATATAATATAGTATAATAGTTTGATTAGGGATTCTTGTTTGATTTTTTAATTTTATTTTTTAACACTTTTAAATATTATAATTAAAAAATATTTCTCGAAAACACAAATACAGCTTAGAAAAATTAACTATGTATTTTCCTTTATTACTATTAGAAAAAAAAATTGTTACGAAGAGATCTATAACTTTTATTTCATAAAATACCCTATAATTTCACTGGCTATTTAAAGTTATACAACGAATAGTTTAAGAACAAATAAGTAATTCTTTGTTTTTATTACAGAACCAAGACTTTCCAGGAGGGTGGCTAGAAGATTCATTTACCTCAACATGTCCTTAACAGACATTAGCATGTCCATAAACAACTTTGATATAAATATACTTTTTATGTTAGGTTGAAATGCTAATTATATTATTATTATTATTAGATAGCAGAAATATCTTTGATCGATGCTATATTTACATGTACTAAATTTTCGTCTTGCCTTTTTACACTTATGTATGTGTTCCTGATAGAAATTGGCGATTTTTGGCCCGGTTTAAAAAAAAAATTGTGCAATCTTTGTCAAAAGTTGAATTTTTTTCAGATCTCTATATAAAAGCGATTACGTAGTTTCATGAAATTTTTGTTAAAAGCTGAATTTTCTCGGATTTGTATCAGGAATACGTAAGAGTGAAGAGGTACATATTTGGTTATTGGGAATCTCATATACAGGGTGAGTTTCCTATGATGTTCACGATGGGTATCTCGGAAGCTACTGGAGGTAAAGAGTCGGTTAAATAGGGAAAGAATTGCAGTTTTGTAGGGTCATAAATATGCGCCTTTCAGATTTTTGAAAAAGTTCATGACTTACTAGATATTTCGAAAAAAAAACGAATTTGGCTATTTTAAAAATGGTCCCTAATTCCATTACAATCTATTTTAGACAAAGAGTTTTCAGATAAAAGTTGTAGATAATCACATCCTTAATGAGATTGTGTTCTTTTTTTTCTAAAGTCTGTCATTTTTGACATATTACACAAACATGTTTTTTAAATGGATAGTTGGTCATGACGTCATAAAAAGCGCAATTTTTTAAGATTTTCAGTGATGTAAACTATATGTTTTTTTTCGAAAAATTGTTATAGTAAACGAGTTATAGCCAATTCTTACAATTTTTAAACAATTTCACTTAGCCATGGAAACAAGTTCAATTATCGTTGCTCTCAGAAATGTCAAACTATCACATCATAGTAAGAATACCATGCCAACTAAGTGAAATTAGCCAAGAAAGATAAGAATTGGTTATAACTCAGTAGCTTTTCGAAAAAAGACATATAGCTTATATCGCCGAAAAGCTTAAAAAATGGCGCTTTTTATGAAATCATGGCCAACTATGGTTTCCATTTAAAAAAAAACATAAGTTTGTGTCTGTTGTGTATGACAAAAATGAGACAGGCTTTAGAAACAAACGGAGAACACGGTCCATTACGAATGTGATTATCTACAACTTTTATCTGAAAATTTTTTGTTTAAAATAGATTATAATGGAATTAGAGACCATTTTTAAAATAGCCAAAATTTGTTTTTTTCGAAATATCTAGTAAGCCATGAACTTTTTCAAAAATCTGACAGGCACATATTTATGACCCCACAAAATTGCAATCTTTCCCCATTTAACGAGTCTCTATCTCCGGTAGTTTCCGAGATACTCACAGAGAACATCGTAGAAAACTCACCCTGTAAACCTCCTTGCTCTTTATGTTCTTGAGCTAGAAATATAATATTTGAAGAGAATTAAATAATTTTTTGTAAGATTTCCTAAAGTTGAGGAATGTTTTGGATTTCTACCAGGAACATAATATGAGCAAAGAAGTCATATACAGGGTAAATAAAAATCAATTTATAAGGTCTGTCAGTTTTATTTATTTAAACCTAATTGTGTTTAATACCGTATGATCGAATAAAAACGGCGTCAGCGATGGCTATGAAATATCGCTGTCATTTTATATGTCAAATTATATGGGAAATATCATCGATCGCCATTTCACAGCCATCGCTGACGCCGTTTTTATTCGATCATACGGTATATTGCCATCAATAATACTAAATATTGTACCGTGTGATCCAAAGAAAAAACGGCGTCAGCGATGGCTATGAAATGAAGATCGCTGTCATTTTATATGTAAAGTTATATGGGAAATGTCAGCGATCGTCATTTCATAGCCATCGCTGACGCCAGTTATTTTCTATCCATACGGTATAAGAAATTATATTAAAGTAAACAAAGGCCAGCTGGTGAAGCCCTGGTAGTTATGGGTATTCTGCAGTGTCGTTGGAATATAGGAACAGGTACTGTTGATGAGCTTACGAAAAACATGGCGTCCAGTTGGCTGGGAAATGACGATCTATCGTTAACGTCTCCTTTTTGTTGCTAAGGCTAATATGGAGAGCAAAAAAAATGGTAGAAAAGCCAGAAGTGACATCCTGTGGACAAGTCAGGATTAAATAAATGGCAAATGCGCCAGGACAAGTCAGGATTAAATAAATGGCAAATGCGCCAGGAGTTGTCGAAAATTAGTCCATATTTTGAGATTTTTAAGTATATTATGGTGTGTGTTTAAATTATATTTAAACACTGACAAACCGAACCAACAGAATGATCTGGAAAAGATAGCTGAAAATAAATCCGTCAAACCTAAAATTCAGTGCGAGAAATTACACAGGCCAAAAAGAATTCGAGAAGTATGAGACAGTAAGAAAAATAATACAAATAAAAGACTTATGGACCTACTGTCAAGTGCAGATTACAACGACAAAGCAAAAATTTTAGAAAAATGACATAAGGAAAAAAAATACAAACAAAAAAGATATCCTCCAGAGCATCAAGTTCGTCCCCCCTCATCCGATTTAACCCTTGGCCGACGATTAAACCTCACCAGTCAGTTCCCATCCCAGCTAAGCAGCCTCGTCTCGGGTCGACCTCGTCACCCGTCGGACGGACATCCACCGGGACCCCCTACAGGCGGACCCCCCTCATCATCTTCAATGTGTCCGATATCCCGCCCCCTGCCTCTTCGAGGGTCACGGAATACGTGCACGAAGAAGTCTCGGAGCTTGGGTGCCAGGTCGTATCCGGCCGAAGCCTCTAGCGTTAGAACACCTAGCTCGTAAACCAGAGGGTGGTGACTCCCTTGGGTACCTATGCATGCTACATAGGTCATCGATGCCCGAACATCAGGGTTAGGGGGCGACCCGGGTCTCCTCTTTTGCGGGGAGGCTAGCTATCATGCTCTGGAGTCGACATTATTCAGAAAAATTCATTGGAAAAAATGGTAGAAGAGCCAGAAATGACATCCTCTGTGGACAAGTCAAGATTATTAATAAATGGCAAATGCGCCAGGAATTGATAGGAAATTAATCCTTATTTTGAGATTGTTTTTAACTATGTTATGGTGTGTTTAAATTATATTTAAACACGGACAAACCGAACCAACAGGAACCGTAAAATTATAGCAATTCATGGCATATAATCTGAAACAGATGGCCTGAAAATAAATTCATCAAAACTAAAACTCAGTGCAAGAAATTACACAGGCAAAAAAGTATTAGAAGTATGACATCATAAGAAAAATAATACAAATAAAAGAAGACTTATGGACATACAATCCATGGAATATTTTACAGAAGCAATGAATGATGATATTATTTTCACAATAAAGAAAACATGGGAGGCAAAGTATTATAGAGAAATGAAAGTACTACAAAACAACTGATGAATTATCAAAACAAGGATCATTGGAATTGTATCTTGGTCTAGAGCCAGTAATGGGAATACCCAAATGTAATAAATAGTAAAACTCTGGATCAGGGAAAAAGAGACTATCCAGTGGAGAAACAAACAGGGGTACAGGCATAACAAGGCCTAAATCCACGGACATAACTCTAGAACAACAAAGGAACTGCTAATATTTAGCAGGAATAAACTGCAGATTACAACAAAGCAAAAATATTAGAAAAATGACACCATAAGAAAAAAATACAAACAAAAAAGACATAGAAATACAGTCAATGGAATATTTTATAGAATCCATAAATGGTGCTATTGTTCCCACAATGGGGACAAAATATAGAAGTCAAGCTATTAAAGAAAAATGAAATTTAACCATAAACAACATGAAGGAAAATTCTAAATAAACAGCATATTTTACCAAACAATAAGACTTATAGAAATACAGTGAATTGAATATTATTTATAGATCAGTTTGCTGCGTGATACATTGAAAGTTCCAAATCTGTAACAAAACAAAATTATTAGCTTAAATTTATGCAAAAAACCGAGACACTAATAAGATTACAAGTAATGTATAGTGTATTTTGTTTCTGCATGGTGTATATTGTGTTCATAATTTGTAAATAGCATAAAAAGAATATTATTTATTTTTTATTTATACTGTAGTTTTAGCAGGAATATTTTCAGATTTACCTTGAGTTATGTGTGTTTCATATATAACTGTAACTGAACTATAATATCCACATCTTCTGTTGTATCTGTGAAGTAGTACTTGTATCACTTTGTGGATTAGATCTCATTCAAATAACTCATTTAATTGCCACAAAAATTCTTGACAATGCTTTTCAAAGTTCTTGTATAATCTTGAAAATTCAAAAAAAAACTTCATGGTTGTCATTTCTTAAATAAAAAAACAAACAATAAAGTACTATTTTTTTGAGGAGTCATAGTATTTCTTGAGATCTACTAGATCAAAATTTGCAAAGTAAATACATTAAAACAGTAGTAGATGAATCTAAAATGTATATTTAAAAGTAAACGCTATAATTTGATCTTGGATTTAACTTTAATTTTTTAAAAAATTAGGTAGGCAACCAGTAAAATTAAGAACTAAATTCAATTTCATGCAGATTTTTATTTATATTTAATAATGTGGAAAAAATATAAAATAAAAACTATGAGAGATATAATTTCTTCTATAAAATATTTAAAAAAAATAAGACTTACTTTAATTAATTTTGAAGTTGCAGTTGCAGATAGAGCTGAACTATTATTATAAGGCCTCCATTATCATAAATCTTTGTCTCTCGATGCTTATTTACCTTCCAGCATTAGAGTTAATCCTTGGTCAATGATTAAACCTCACCAGTCACTTCCGATCACAATTTAAGCTGCCTCATCTGAGATCACTCCATCTCCTCTTCTGTGAAAGGATTCATGATGACTGTGTACTCGTGTGTGTTATTATTAACATGTCTAAAACAAAATAAAAAACATATTTAGGACACTCAAAAATCACAATCTTCTATTAAAAATTAGTGTTCCACATCTAGAAAACATATTTGTTTATAGTAATTTTTAATGGTTATATAAAATATCCGCAGTCTTTTGGAACAATGTGACTAAGGCTAATACCCTTATACAGACATTTAAAAATCAACACAAAGTTTTTTACCTATGTTTTTTACCTACTATATGAAAAAGATTTGAAAAACTAGACTAAAAAAACAAATTCCTCAGTTAGTAGATTTTTTCCTGGCTAATATATCTAAAAATATTATTAACTATACGTATTTACCTTTCCTAAAACTAAACAACAATACAAAATACAACTAAAATAACATGTTATTTCTAAATGCGCAGTTTAAGAAAAAATCGGAACGATAAAAAACATTATGTAATACTCTATACTATGCCATAAATAATGAAATATTTAGAATAAAACATATCCAGACGTTTAAAGAATGTATTTTATGATGTTAAAACATAGAAAATAATATAGTAGACATAGAAAACTTAATAATATCTGAAAAAATCTTCAGTCTCAATGATGAGATTATAAGCGCAAAAAAAAACAAAGACAATGCTAATACAAAAAGAAATTGTAATTTGTATTTAAACTTTCAATTATGTAGTAATGTTTAATCATTTTTTCATTAGGGAATTATAAAAGAAAGTATCTAAACAATATATTACCTAAAAATACTGTTAAATACGAAGAGTCCCCATGATGGTTGGTGATAATAAAAAACTTTTAAGATCAGAAAATACGTAAAATAGCATGAAATAAACGGTACTTACTATTACAGGGGCTCGAGCAGAGCCTTAGGAAAAGTTTATGAACAAATATTACACAATAAAATCATTTTTTCCAGCTAAATTTTGAAAACCCCGCAAGACCGGCCGGCATATGTCACTTTCTTTTGGTTAAAATTTGAAAAAGTGTTATGCACGTGTTATGGTGTTAAATCTATATAATAGATGGCTCTGATTAAATACTTTTAGGGACCACAAAAAAGTAGATTTCTTTAATTTAATTATAAAATATAACAATATAATTATTTTCCAATAGATGTCACAACAGTCGATCTGTTACAGAACTCTATCTAAAATACATACTACTAGTTTTCGCTAGATGTCACCTAGTTATTACAGAAAACTTTTTATTGGCAATACAGTTTCGTTAATTAACGATTGATGGCGCCACCTATCAATGTAGTTTTAAAAAATGCCACTTCAATAATTCGGCGCTGCAATCGGTTTCGCGGGTTCGCCGAATAATTTGAATTACAGCAATTTTCTTTCAGAGCTTATATTAGTGTTTTAAAGACCAAATTCTTAATTAAAATGTTAAAAACAGTTTGACAACACATTTAGTTAGTTGAATTTTATGTAAACAATGATAATAAATAAACTTAGAGTAAATAAATATATATTTTTTTTAAATCATATATTTAATATAGTTCTATCTTAATTTATTTATTTATTGCAATAAACATATTTATTGCATTTATGGTATCATCAATAAAAACTACACACACTGCCCCATCAGTGCTAATTAGAAGAAGGGCACAATATATTACAAATATTTTAAATAATAAAATCAACAATACTAAATTTTTACCAAAAAAAAATTCTTTAAAATTTCATTAAAATTTTAGGAACGGTATCTTTTTCCTGTCTTTCAGTGGCACTTTTAAACCTAAATTTTCGTGAACTTGTTTCAAATTTTCATTGGCAATTTCCGACGCTCTGTTTTTCCCGATATTTAATATCTCTAGTAAATATCCCTGATCGTTAATATATCGAGCTATTGATTCTTGTATGGGCTTTACATATGACACAACTGCGTCAGCAACCACTGTTTTATATCTAAAAATTAACAAATTATTATACGAGACATTTTTTAGATGTATTAAACGAACTGTCCGGTGTTCAAGCCTTCCACCTCTCTACAAATGTCACCTACTGATTTTTTAGTAACAAAAGAGTGTATGCTTATGAGATTGGACACCCCCGGTCTCTCATCTGGATTATAAGTAACCTACAGAAAAATAAAACTGAAATGTAGCCATGGATTCAAAGTCTACTTCCGATGGAACACTAATATTAGTCCTAATCTCAAGAATTTGAATGAATATAGATGAATTCATTATCATCAAATACCGTATTCTTAATATTAGGCATATAACTCCTAACAAGTCCTAAGAATAATGGGATATTTTATATTCTTAGGGTTAATGCCAATACCTACTGATCATACCAAATAAACTTTTAGTCACGTGATTAAGCTTGACCGGTACAGCGTTGCCCACTTTTACATATTTTTTTTCAATCAAAATATTATAGGTGACAAAAATAAATTAATTATAAATACACACACCGGAAAAGTCTAGGGATATTACAATTTTATCCAGCCATCGTCAGTAATTTTATATTTGCATTTCTGATATACTAAAATTAAAATAAACAAATAGTTTACAGGACGTATTGGAAATAAAAATGCGAAATTTACCGAATTTTTCAAATTTACCTTGATTTTTATTGAACTCAAAAAAATACACACATTTTTTTTAATTCTAAACTGTGAATTAAAAAAAAGATAAAGCCATTTTTACTTAATAAAGGGTATGTGCCTCCTCTACTGTTCATTACAGCCCTACATCGTCTCTCCATGCTCCTGTTCAGGTTGTCGATCTCTTCTTGAGGTACAGCCTACCACCCTGCATTCACGGCCCGAACCAGATCCCTACGAGGCACGAGGCATACCCATTCTCAAAATTCTTCTTTGGACCGCGTCACATACGTGCTCGATGGGGTTGAGGTCAGGAGATTGTGCCGGCCAGGGTAAGATGTTTAATTGATGAGCATTGATAAACTCACTTACCACTCTGGCTGTATGAGGCCGTGCATTGTCATGCATGGAGATGAAGTTTCTCCCAAAATCATTGGCATATGGTAACACGACAGGCTCAAGAATTAAATCACGATATGTGATTCCTGTTAGAAACCTTTCAAGAAAAACGAGATCGGTTTTTCGGCCTAACTGGACTCCTCCCCAGACCATAACTGTTCCACCTTGATAAGGGTGCACTTACTGAACATGATCCAACCGAATAAGATTTTCCGGTTCTCTCCATACCCTAAGCCTTCTCGAATCCGGATGAATTCCAAAGCGTGACTCATCCGTAAAGAGAACATTGGCCCATTGTTCATTCGACCACTGAACATGATCTTGAGCCCACAAATATCGTACCTCTCGATTTCATCTCGTTAAGGATTGAGCTCTCCAGGGGCGTCTGCTTCTTAAGTTGACCTCTCTTAATCTATTGCGAACAGTGTCAGGACTAACGGTTACATTATGTGTTTCCTGGAGAATTAAACTAAGCTCTGGTGCTGTAAGAGTCGGTCCGCGTCGAGCATTTAATTGTAAAAGTGATCTTGCTGAGGGGTAGTAATGCGATGTCGCCCTGTGTGCCTTTCAGCAACATCACCACTTTCACGGTAGCGTGCACTTAATCGCGATATTACACTTTGCGTTGTATTTAATGCTCTAGCTACGTCGATTTGGCGCATTCCAGCTTCGAGCATACCCATGGCCCTTAGCATTTCCTCTGTTAAGATGTCTACGCTCCATAATGCCGTTTAATACTAAACAGAGTTATTTGAATGAATTCTGGCCAGTTATCATAAAAACATAGCCAGTACAGGTTAAATTCGAACAATTGATGCTAGGTGCCTTTTATACATTTGACAAAAAATGCACAAACACTTCTGCAAATATCCCAAATTTAGAAATAACTAGTGTGACTACTTCGTTTCAATCGAAGTAGAGAGAATCGGCCTACAAATATGTGGTTGTTTATTCAAAACATTTATTTTTAACTTTAATAAAATGATATTCCTAGATTTTTCCGGTGTGTGTATATAAACAGTTATTATTTACATCAACAAAACTCACCTCCCTAAAAGCACTTAAGGGACATAGAGGGCCATTACTACTGATTTCCCGTTCAAAACATTCTAATAAAGTTGCGATGAGTTTTTTGCAACGGCTATTAAGCTATCTTGTACACTTCGGAATGAAAGAGGTTCTAAAAAGAACAATGTTCGACTGCAAGGTCTGCTAATAAACATTTTTAAGCTTAAAGTTATCACAATACAATTCATTTAAACAAAAAACTCGTTATATACAGGTCGTGCGGCGCACGACGGCGCCAAAGCCCTAGAGGCGCCTGCGGTCACTGACTTTAAAAAATAATAAAACCATTTTTTGGAACTTATCAACAAATTAACATAAAATTTAAGTAATACTTTTATCTATGAACGCTAGTGGTGAACATATTGTTGCGGACCCGTGTGGACTCGACCTAACCTAACTATATGTCCCGCTCTCAGATGACCTTAACATCGCATTAAAGAATAGACACCCTAATGATTCATTCGAAGTTTCGAGAAGAATCGAGTTCCACTGGAATGGAGTAGTACATACGAGAACAATCGAAACCTTCTCTATGCACCTAACGATCTATGGACTATTCGAGAAATCTTTAGCTGTGGGTATAAAAGCCGACGGCTGGGGCCTAAAGAGGGCAGACATAAATAGACGAGTACAGTTGACGCGCTAAAATTCAAAATAAATTCTTTCTAGATAAATAGTTATAAATCATTTGAAATAGTTCTTTAAGTCTTTTATCGTTATTGTTTTTGTTAATTAGTGTTAAATAAATTGTGTTTAAATAAATTGTGACTTTCTATCCACACGGAACCGACGAAAAACGTAACAATATATTATTCACCAATGTCGAGCGCCGCGCCGCTGGTCATTGGAAATTTTGGCTTAATATTATAATATTGGAGAAAGGCGCCTACCCTTATTTCGCACGACGGCGCCGAAAATACTTGGCGCGTCCCTGGTTATATACAAAACTAAAGTGTCAAAACGAATGACAATGTCAGGAAAGAAACATATACATATAACTTTATATATTCAGCCTAATCTCTAAAAAGTGAAGTCCAAACAGTGAAAGAGAAATATGGAATTCTGCATAAGTCTATTTCACCTGGATAGTCACTTAATTGCGCATGCCTTACCTGAAGAAGTTTTCATTGGTCCGTGTTTTTAAAGGGAAGTGGTTGACTGATATTTCACCTAACCTTCAATTTTATTTATATTTTTATTATTTATAACACATTATCATGGAGTTGGAAAAATATCAAAAAATAGTTGGAAACAATAAACTAAACAAAATCACTCTTTTACACGCACAAATAAAAAGTAATCCAAACAGAACTAAAACAACAATCAATCGGAGTTTGGCGCAATCGCAGTTCAATCGATATCCGGGTGAAATAGACTTATGCAGCATTAATATGGAGCCGAGTTATGTTGTCTTTTTCTTACGGCACGGAAACAGCACACGGGGTTAAATAGGGAACACTGAGTATATATAGTTATATGTATATGGAAATAAATCAATAAATGTGGCAACTTGACATTTTTTACAGCAGAGCTACCACCTGAATCCCTAGCGGGAAATTTAAATTCCAGTTAGTCAGCCTGGGGCTGAATACGTCCATGGTTGGCAACAATGGATTTAAAAATCGCGCCTTCGATTACGTAACCAAAAGTTTAATGGGTATCGCTTATAATTAATTTGCGCATGCTCAAAACTAAGGTTTTTAAGAATTTTCGAAATATATTTGACATGTTGAATTTGACGGTTTATAAATCTTCTTAATTATCTATCTTTTTGGCGTAGAATGTCATATATTTATTCAGATACAAGTGAATGTTTTCATTCTGAAAGTTAGTCTCTCTAGTTTCCAAAATTGTAAATATATTTTTAAAGAAACTTGCCAAGTTGGTTAACTAAAAACAGATAGATACAGGCAAAGTCATATCTAACCTGTGATGTGCAATCTGTAACTGCTTTCTTAATTTTCGAAACAATATCATCAATACTATCTGTCAAACATATCCTACTTTTGGCATCCGGATCGGATTTCGACATTTTCTTTGATGGATCTCTTAAACTCTTTATCCTACCATACTCGCTAGCTAAAATAAAACATCACTTTATTTAAAAATGATAATAAAACATTACAACTTTGACTTCCCCAAGCTTATTGACATTAGATGACCTTATTATTTATTTAAAAAAGGGAATCAAAAAGCGTGAGTAATCTTTATAACCATTTCAATCAACCCTTATAGGACATGTATAGTTTGTCCAATGAGTCGGAGAAGACTTCAACAGAGAACATCCAAAATATGACAGAAAATACAATTTAACTGTGAATTAAAATGACAGACTTCACTGTCACTGTCACGAATCTCTGGTTGGATAGATTAAACAGCTATTATAATAATGTATACGTTACTGTAAATGTCCAAAATGCGGTAAAACCTAGGATAAGCGCGCTAAACCTAGAATTTACCAAAAGCATTAACTAATTAGGTTAGCCTGGTTATTTGGAGGGTGTTAATGCATTGGTTAGCCTGGTTATTTGGAGGGTGTTAATGCATTGGTTAGCCTGGTTATTTGGGGGGTGTTAATGCATTGGTTAGGTGGTTATTTGGTGGGGTTGGTTGGTTTTGGTAAATCCTAGGTTTTACCGCATTTCGGATATTTACAGTAACATATTATATAAAAATGAAATCCAACTGAAACTGAAATCCAAAATGGACCAATTGTGTGTCATAAAAGAACAAATTTTCGTATAAAGGTAATTCAAGTAATGCAATTGAGTACTAAGAAGCGATTTTTGGAAAATTCATCCCCTAAGTAGGTGAAAGTGGTTATTTTAGAAGCAAAAACATGTGCAGAAAGTTCATTTAAATGGCATTAGTTAATGCAACAAAGAGATTATTAAAAAAATCAGAATACAAGTTTGAATGAAAAATCGTTACTATTTAGTCTAGTAGATTGCATATTTCCTGGAGTAACATCATCAGTAAAAAGTACAAAATCTTTTTTTAAATAATTCCTTTAGTTTAGAGTGTAAAATAGGAGATGAAAAAAATAATTAAAATCCATTACAACAGTCTTACTTTTTATCACAAATTTTTTTCATTATGACCTTATCGAGGGCCAAAAGCGATCATAATGGTAAAACGGAGATTAAAAATTGTATAAAAGTTCATTATATCAAGAAAAAAAGCTGGAACCATTTTGACAGACATAATCAACAAAAGTAGACAGAAGAAACTATTTACTTTTGAAGTAAGATGATGGATTCAAAATAGAGTAATAGTATGAAGGGTAGAGGTAAGGAGAAATATCTTTGTGTAATGAAAAGTGGTCATAAAAGAGGGAAGACTTAAGATGGCGCTGCTATAGCAAAATTTCTACATTTGACAAGAGTGCCAAAAATTTTTAGAACAGGAAATAATTTAATAAATGAGATAAATATGATTTCTGCAGGCGCTTGTTGCCTCTCTTTTTAACTAACTTCACTTTATTTATAACTGCTATTAGCACCACTGTGGTACTTTAGTGAACTCTTATTCTTCCCATCTTAGTATTTTTAGTGATCGCTTTTTCAAATAAAAACCCATAGGTTTCTCCTTATCTCTACCCTCCATAAGTAATAGAGAATACCCAAAATAATTTTAATAATAATGTATAATAAAATATAAAAACCTACGTGTAGATTTTGATAGATATTATCCAAAAATTTAGTTACTTTTGAATTAAAATGACAGACCTACATATATTCAAAAGTAAATTTTTCATAATTGAGTAACAGCCAAAAATTAAGAACAATATAATAACAAACCCAACCTACATGTTATTAATGTGTGTGGAATAGGGAATGTCTGACCGTATCGATTATTAAACATCCTGGCTAATTCCTGACATAACTGTATTTGCTGTATCTGATCTTCTCCAACGGGTACATGAGTGGCCCTATTATCAAAAATTTATTAAATATATCAAATACACAGAATAATATTACACATACTTATATGTTAAAATATCTGCCGCTTGTAGAACAGGGTAAATATACAATCCCAAAGGAATATCCTTCAAACTAGCTGATTTTTCTTTGTACTGAGGCAAGTGAGCTAATCTAAAACAACATCAAACCATATTTATTTCATATAACATAAACTAAACTAGATTTTACCTAGCCATTGTCGAAATACAGCCCAAACACCAAGACAGCTCTGCGTGAGCTGGCACATTCGATTGCTGAAACAAAATTGTTCTTTCTGGATCAATTCCACAGCCCAGTAACGTAGCAGCTAGCTCAATTATATTCCTAGACAGATTTTCCGGTTCCTAAAACACTGTGACTTCTATTTAATTCAAATAAATTAAGTGACTTATATAATAATACATGTGGAAGAGTGATTGAATGTAAGTCAGCAATACACAGAATCAGATCCTCGTTGTTATTCTGAAGATTAATCCACTGAGCTATCGCTCCTAAGTAATTGCCTAAATGTATAGAACCGGTTGGTTGGATGCCTGAAAATATCCTTTTTGGATATTGTTTCTCTGAACTAAACTAAAAAGGTAGATGTTAAAATACACAAAAAGATAAAAATATAGACTTATTCTCACCTTTCTAAGGCAGTACCTTAACATTGAAGGCTTTAATAATAGATTTTTTAGCATTTTTACCTCTGTATCTTCAATGTCTCCTGTAAAAGTTAGGTTATCTTGAATATTTTTTGGTTTTATGGATTACTTCTCCTTCTAATTATTAATTTAAATTAAGATTCAACTAATGACTTTAAATACATAAAAACTAAAAATAAATTCATTTTGATTTTGGGAAAAGCATTTTCTAAACTACACGACAGGACCACAATTTTCTGTTTAATTGTGTGTCATTGTGTGTTTATGTGTTTAACTAATTTACGTTGGTAGCTTTGGTACATGAAGTTCTATACGAATATGAACTAATAATTATTTTTTATTAATAAAATGCATTTAGAAAATGATAGGTATGTATTTATTTACTAAAGTATATCATAACAGATTATCAAATGATTCTAACTATACTAAATATTTCTTTCTTTTTATTAAGAATAAATTTCCAGATTTTAAATAAAATTATCAAATGTCAAATTTTCAGTGCAGCCAAAATTAGAAGCAGAAAGCAGGAAGGGACCGGAAGCCGGAAGGACATACTCGTAAAAAATCATACAAAGCAATATATTTTACAAAACCTATAGTTTTCAAACAGATATCGTTGAGTTCTTTTAGCAAAATTTATTAGCAGTAAGTTACTAATATATTTTATAACATATTTCAACTATGTTAAATGCAATGGAAAATTTTAATGTTTCTGCCAGACATCACTAATCATGGATCGTCATAAAATGTTTATTCTTCATAAACAGTGTTAACTGGTGAGTATTTTATGTTATTCAATCCTGTGTCAAGTAATTAAACTATATTTTAGTGCAATATTAAGTTTGTACGTAACTTTTCAAAATTTGGACCAAGGGTCATTGCCAAAGAACTAAAAATTTGATTGCTACTACTTTTAAGGTAAATATACTATTGATTTTTAATGAACCATAAGTATTGACTTAAAGGTGTTTTGTTTTAGCCATGAATGGTCCTGCGATAAAAAGATATAATACTAACGAAATTATAAGCACTATTGTCATAGATTCAGATGATGATGATGATTTTCCAAAGCGTAAAAGTGATATACCTGAAGGACCTAAAAATAAGAAATTAAAAAAAAATCCAGTTGCGAGACCTAGTAATATTTTTAATGTAACTGGAAGTAATGCTAGAAATGATCAACGTCCAACAGGACCTAGAATTTCTTCTATTGTGACAGGAAATAATGCAAGAAATGATAAGTGTCCATCTACAAGACCTAGTATTAATCCTCTTGCAACTGTAAATACTGCAAAAAATGATAAGTATCCACCTACAAGACCTGGTACTGCTGATATTGTAACAGGAAATAGTACAAGAAATGAACAAAATCCGCATACAATATCTAGTATCCCTCCTCTTGCAGTTCTAAATAATGCAAGAAATAATCGATATCTACCTACCCGACTTACTGTTGCTGATATTGTAAATGGATATATTCCAAAAAATAATCAACATACACCTACAAAATCTAGTATTCCTCCTCTTGTATTTCGAAATAATGCAAGGAATATAATTTCTGATGCCACAACTGGAAATATTGAAAGAAATGATCAACATCTTTTTACAAAATCTAGTATTCCTCCTCTTGTAATTATAAATGATGCAAGAAATGATCAGTATCCACCTACAAGACCTAACATTGATCCTCTCATAACTGCAAATAATGAGAAAAATAATAAACATCCTCTTACAAGGCCTAGTACCGATCCTCTTATAACTGGACATAATGCAAGAAATAATCAATATACACCTACAAGACCTAGTATTGATCCTCTAATGACTGGAAATAATGAAAGAAATAATAAACATCCACTTACAAGACCTAGTATTGATTCTCTAATGATTGGAAATAATAAAAAATCACCTACAAGACCTAGTATTGATCCTCTTATAACTGGACATAATGCAAGAAATAATCAATATACACCTACAAGACCTAGTATTGATCCTCTAATGATTGGAAATAATGAAAGAAATAATAAAAATCCACCTACAAGACCTAGTATTGATTCTCTAATGATTGGAAATAATGAAAGAAAAAATAAAAATCCACCTACAAGACCTAGTATTGATCCTCTAATGATTGGAAATAATGAAAGAAATAATAAACATCCACCTACAAGACTTAGTATTGACCCTGTAATGATTGGAAATAATGAAAGAAATAATAAACATCCACCTACAAGATCTAGTATTGATCCTCTACTGACTGGAACTAATGAAAGAAATAATAAACATCCACCTACAAGACCTAGTATTGATCCTCTTATAAATGGACATAATGCAAGAAATAATCAATATACACCTACAAGACCTAGTATTGATCCTCTAATGACTGGAAATAATGAAAGAAATAAACATTCACCTACAAGACCTAGTATTGATCCTCTAATAATTGGAAATAATGAAAGAAATAATAAAAATTCATCTACAAGACCTAGTATTGATCCTCTTATAACTGGACATAATGCAAGAAATAATCAATATTCACCTACAAAACCTAGTATTGATCCTCTAATGATTGGAAATAATGAAATAAATAATATACATCCACCTACAATATCTAGTATTGATCCTCTTATAACTGGACATGATGCAAGAAATGCTCAATGTCCACCTACAAGACCAAATTTCACTGCTATTATAACTAAAACTATATCAAGAAATGACCTCAAAAATCAGCCTCCACCTACAAGACCTAGTAACACTTCTGTTGTAAATAGAAGTATGGCAAAAGATGAAAAACCTCTACCTACAATACCTAGTAATGACCCTACTCTAAATGAAAATATTTTGAGAGATGAGAAATTCGTTCATATATCCAATTTAAGTCAATATGAAAAAATTTTTGACAAAAAAAGATATTACTTTGTGTCTGTTGACACATTTACAGATCCATTGTACCAAATAGGGCCAGATATCAATACTTCATCGATACAATCTCATGATCCTTTAGCTTCCAATGACATTCAAGGATTCGAGCAATCTGTAAAATACCAGTCAATTGAATATAGGAAAATAAATCAAACATTAATACAACCTAACAATACTCTGGTGAAAAATGATAATAATATGTTACGAGGATTCTCTGAGTCTGAACAAAACAAGACAGCTGAATGCAGGAAAAAGTATAGTGCCATAGTTCACCGATACCATAATGTTATACATAGCAATTATTTTGACCTTCTTATGTTGCAACAGAAAATAAAAATTGCTAAACGAAAAAAGAAACAAAGTTTGGAGAATTCCAAAAATTCCCAGTACGACAGTGATCTGTTGATAATGAAAAAGGTCGAATTTCTGAAGTCGGGACTTGAAAAAAGAGGGCGGGGTCGACCGAAATCGAAAAAGAATGTGCGAACTAGTTTCACGCACATAAAAAGAGGAAAAAAACCTTCAGATAATCCTGACTCCTATGAAGATGACTCGAACTTTACTGTACTATATAACAATGTACCATATAAAATTAATCCGTCATACGTCGATATGAATATAAATAACGCCATGTTAAATAAACCAAATCTAACTAAGGAATCAGGAGATAAAAAAATAAAATCAGCCAAAGTTATAACAGACTTCGAAGAATTCAAACGAAAAATAACGGCAACCAGACCGTTTTTAATTCTGAACGAGGAAAGTAAGGTTAATGTAGAGACTGCAGAGGATTTTAATATTATTTTTCCGTTAAGTAAGAATACAGAGACTGTAGATATAAACTTTAGGAATCGAGCTATTCGTAAGTTAGCATTGAGGGGACAGGTTATGTTTGTTTTGTCAAGAATACTTTGTAGCTATTTGTTACAAGTGTAATGTACCTATAGATGGAAAGGATTACTAAATATGAATAGGGTTCTTATGTATTATTTCTGCAAAACTATTTTATATTTTGTTGATTATGATTACTTAATTATTTTGTTATTCTTATTTTTTACAGACCCTAAGACTTTTACATTAGTAGTTTTTTTTGATATATGGAATATATATTGAACTCATATCTTTTATATAGTATTGTAAGTTGGAAATAATGATTTTCGTTTTACAACTCACTTGAAGATAGTCTTGTATATTCGAAAAAATATTTGGTTGTAAATAATACAAAAGAAATACATTTGTTATATAGATTCACAACTTTTAATATTGTAAACTTACAATACATATATGTATATTGATAGAATCTCTTCTTATTTTTGTAAAATACAAGTTATTTAAAAATGTTTAATTCATTTTGTATCAGTTGTTATCTTTTATCTATATGACATAACTATAATTCATATTTTACAGAACGTCTTTTTTAAACTGTCTGTCTCGAATTTTTATCTTGTCCCAAATTTTACAAAATAAACCAATACTAATACTTTTAAATAAATTACTTAGATGGTAGCCCATTTTTATGAGTATTTACATTTTATATTCTGCAAATATGAATTACAGTTAGCCACTGTATATTGAACAAATAAATAATATATTAGCAAAATACTCTTTAAATTTGTTTTTACATTACAGGAGATAATTTGAAGAAAATACTATTGTATAATGGATAGGTCATTCTAAATTAGTGATCTGTATTTTAGTGAGTAAGATAGAGATATAATCTAACTTAAGTAATAACCAATTGATAGACAGGGATACAAGGAAATGCAGCATTGCGGTTCCTATCTGGGGTATGCATAATTAAAGGTAAACTATAGTTAGAAATAATCACGATCACCAATAGAAAATGTACAATATAATTAAAGGTGAAACACTTGGCAAAGAAACAAAATCTGGCAATACTGCATAGAAAAATATCTGCCCCTTTTTGTCTATCTTGCTTTAACATGTTTGAATTTTACGTTTAGCTACAGATCATTGAATTAGGCCAGGTTTATTTTAACCATGGCCAGGTTTATTTTAACTATTGGTTTATAACAGTTTGTTACAACTTGTTCCAAAGACGACGAATAAAAATTTCATTTTTTTCACTGATACTGTTGAAATTCTCTGGTGTTTTAGATGGCGCACTGTTAACTTAAGGAATACAGTAAAAATCTGTAGAAGTAATGGGAAGAGGAATATCAACACTATGACAATTCTCCATCCAATTGTGTTAATAAGAGTGCTTTCTTTTCAACTCCAATTAAGAAATAATTATCAAAAACTTTTGAGCTGACCATCACTATTTACTATAGATATTACCATGACTCAATGGACTGAAATTCTATCTATATATTTTGTGGTACAATAATTGACTGGCAGAAGAACTCAATAGAGCTGATAATGACACAGTTATAGTATAGCTTTTAAGGACAAAATTCTCAATGGATTTCCAAGGATTACCCCAGTAAAAATAATGGATATTTATCCATAAAGATTCCTGAACATGGGCTACTATGAGTAGTAAAAAATATAGTGTAAAGACTTTGATCATTAACAGACTCAAAATTATTGATAGTGTCTAAAATCCAGAAAAAAAATTCTAAAAAATAGTAAAAGAGGAATATTTTCATGTTACTATTGGTGTTAGCTTAGCACTATTTGAATGAACGCGACTGTAAGATACCCCCACCCATTGACATGACACCCTTTACAGAGAACCTGCTTATGTGCTTCATAGTACGAGAATCAATGAGCAGATGAAATCCCATTAAACCAATCATAACGAAGAAGTATCCAGAAACAGTACCACTGACGTACTCTTTTCTTAGAGAAAATGGATCGATATCTTGCACTTTCATGGTCCTTCTCCCGAGGAAAATTGCTCCTAAAAGTCCTACTATTGAGGTTGGGACATGTATTGATAAGTTTTCTTTATGGTCTTTCAAAGAGAATTTTTCTTCTAGTAATGTGTAGTTCTTCATCCAGCCGTATTGACTCCAAATCCAGTACATTAAGATCGGTTGATATATTGCGCTCAAAATTATGGTGAGTGTTAACAAAGGTAGTTGTCTTACACTAGCTACATATTAACATGCTTGAAGTTAAAGTTGAAAAACCTAAAACAAAAATTATATTAAAAGAGAAAGTATTTCTGGTTTGTAGTACCTATCCATGCAAGATTGAAGTTAGCATTTTCGAAACCAACAAATAATGTGGCATTTTTACAACTTCATCTATGCTTTATCTGCTTAGTGAGGTGTAGTATACTATGAATCCATTTGGAAAAATGGTTACCTACTACTTCGTTGATCGTCTTTCCGAATTTATAATGATTTTGATAAAATTTCATTATATGAATAAGATAACTGGACATAATGAAACATAAATATCTTAGATGTGTTATTCTATATTAATATTACATTTCCACATCTAATGGCTAGGAAAACTTGTGCGAAGCAAAGGACTCCATTGTTGATAATCTGTACCAAAACACGAAAAATATAAATAGTTTTAATAAGAATAATGATTAAAAAATATTGAATGTTTGAGTCATTTCACTCCTGTTACTATTCGGCGATATTTCTTTGTTCTTACTTGACGCAAACAATTTGTCGTAATAGCTTCTCCAATTCAGTCTTCCATACAATATATTAGCCCTTTCGTGGTTGACTTCTTCAAAATCGTTCTTAAGAACACCACAGCAAGTGAAGAAACAAAAAAGTATGACAAACACCACACATGTTACTACTATTACAGTCCCCAGACAAATAAGTTGCCAAAGCACATGAATTAGAATTACCTCTACAGAATTTTTGGTAAATATCGCTGGAATTGGAGTACCGAAAGTGCCACAAACTAGATAAACACTAATTATGTTACAACAGTCTTCTAAAGGTGATTTACGAACAATGAGAGAAGATATAAAGAAAAGTAAAGCCCCAAAAATGGAGACACCAAAAGTAACAGCTGGATTATAAAGGTCTATTCCACTTGAAACCATCACTATACCCGCTAATCCCCCCTGAAGACATCTCATGACCTTCCAGTACTTGTATATGTCCTTGGACTTTACCATTTGAATGAACGCGACTGTGAGAATACCTCCACCCATTGCCATAATGCAATTTACAGAGATCCTGCTGATGTCCTTCCTAGTATGAGAATCAATGGGCAGATGAAATCCCATTAAACCGATCATAACGAAGAAGTACCCAGAAACAGTACCGCTGACGTACTCTTTTCCTAGAGAAAATGGATCGATATCTTGTACTTTCATTATTCTTCTCCCGAGGAAAATTGCTCCTAAAAGTCCTACTATGGAGGTTGGGACATGTATTGATAGGTTTCCTCCATGGTCTTTCAAAGAGACTTTTTCTTCTAGTAATGTGTAGTTCTTCATCCAGCCGTACTGACTCCAAATCCAGCAGATTAAGATCGGTTGATATATTGCGCTCAAAGTTATGGTGAGTGTTAACAAGGGTAGTTGTCTTACTCTGGCTATTAGCATACTTGAAGTTAAAGCAGTTCCAATAATACAAGCTGAAAACCCTAAAAAATGATATTTTAAATGATAAAAAAGTCCATAAATAAAGTTTTTTGTATACCTATCGATGCGAGATTGAGATTAGCGTTTTCGAAACCAATGAATCCATCATAATTTACAATTCCATGAATAGTTTTTCTGCCAAAAGAAAGGTAGTACCCCAAGAACCCATAAGAAAAAATAGCAACGGCTATTTCAATTACATTTCTGAATATAATGATGTAAACATTCTCCACTGGAATACTTCCTACTTGTACGAGTATGAACCCTACCCTCAATAATATAACTGAAATAAATTTTTATGTAGAAAAAATAACAGACTAAAGTATTATTTTTTCTACCACAAATTATTCGAATTGATGTTATGGAATTTCCTTCCCATGTTTCATTAGAACTGCCTGTAGAATTCAGACCTAATAGATTTGCAGAATGATTGTTTAAATTATTTTCAAAATGTTTCATTTCAAAACTTCAACGTGACATAAATAAATACAGTAAAAAAAGAAACTATGTTGAAGTACTTTATTAACACAATTTTCTGCCTCATATTTGAATAAATATCTACTTTAAATATACAGAGCGATCCAAAATCATTGAAATAGTTGGCAATACTGTATATCTTAGGGATTTTAGGATTAGTTATTGGTACCGATGTATCGATCGAAAAATTCCATCAAATTATGTCAATTCATTGGCGTCGTTTTTTTGGCTTTTTTGTAAATTTATAGTTTTTATAGTGTCATTTTTTTGATTAGATTTAACGAGACGTGTTAGCGTCTCTAACATGATTAAATAAGTAACTGATATTCAAAGGTCTGATTAAGCCATGATTACGACAAATCATGATTAAATTTAGCATAACTGGAAGAAGTACTGGCCCTAAAAATAACTAAAAAATTAATCATATTATTTACTTTTTTATTTGTTTTTTACGATAATAAGAGCTGATAAATATTTGAATTTTTCAAATGTATTGCCAACCGAATGAGCAAAATCAGAATAGCAAACTACCTCAATTATTTTTTGGCGCCAATTTTAAAATATGGCGGGAATTGGGCTCAATATCGATTTTCCCCATTTATTCTGTGGCATTACAATAAAAATATACAGGGGGCTATTTGAAAGTAAGCTAAAACATTTAAAGATACTGTTTTGTTTGAGATTCTTGAAGAAAATGATTATTTTTAATTTTATTAGATCTATATAAAAAATTTTGACAATTTTTGTCTTTTATACTTAACTCATTTTTAGAGGTATATTAAATGAAACAAGACAACATTTGGCAACAAATATAATATATTTATACTATATACAATCAACAATATGTCAAGAAATGTAAATAGGACACATCCCAAATAATATATTGCATAAAAGACTCCCAATATTTTTTTAACAACCAACTATACGCTTCAAAAAAAAATTAAAAAATCTCAATTAATTCAAATAATTGTATTTTGTATAAAAAAACGAAGACAAAGTGATCTTTCCATTTTTTTGGCGTAACGATTCTTTAAAAAGCCTTTGTTTCGTTTTTTAAAAAAAAGTTCATTTAAATAAAAATTTAATATTTTTTCGGATCTTGAGAATCAAGTGACATGACAAATAACAGAAAACTATCATATGGCTGATGAGGTTAGAATTGCAAAGACATATATACTACAGGGACTAGAAAAAATGTAATATAAACATGAATAAACATAATATTTGGACTGTATGATACACAGGAATAAATATTTATAAAAATAAGATCAAATTTATAACGAAAATCTCATAATTCTAACCTCTTAAATCACTAGCTGTATATATCAAGATCAAAATCTTATTGTAAAGTTTTATAGAACTATTTAGTTGATAGATTAAAATATAGAAATAACATTTATAGAATAATACCCTGATAAAATATAACAAGTAAAACAAAATCGCAAAAAAATAATTTGAGGATAATGTTGGTTAGAATTATTATATACCGTGCCGTTCAGTCTTGTAAACAAATTGTAAATAGAGCATATTTTTAAATGTATACAGATCTAATCTTAGATTAAATATGGAGAAGATACAGCATAAGCTCAGTTAAAATGTCCGGACATATAGAAAAGAATCAACAACCAAACATCCATTGCTATTAACATGCTGTACCTTCTAGTATATTTAACCTAACTATTTAATAAAAGAAATAGACAAAAATATATTCTTTTCATATACATTACTGAATCCATCTAATATAAATGTTTATGCAAAATACGATTGTTCTTCGAGTCAATAGAGAGGTATAAAAACAGCATCGAAATCACAGCAGTGTGCTTAATATACAGTGCGTCAACAAACGTGCATATACAGAGTGTTTAAAGAATTAACGTAATATATGGCTTGGTAATCTACGAGGAGTTTATGTGTATAAGGGAAGACAACTTTCCTGTTTGAAACGCTTTTAAGAAACTATGCAAGGTAGAGATGTGTTTTTAAACACCTTGTATATTATAGAAAGCTCCTAGGAAGAGTATTTTGAAAATTTCTATGAAATTGTTTTATGTACAAAAATTCAAACGTTATTTCTATCTAAAGTATTAAGAGATAATCAAAATATAGAGTTTGTTTCAAAATTGATTCTAACTGACGATTCAAAGCTTTGGCAACATGGGAAGTAGGTTTAAAATATTTTTTATATACAGGGTGTGTCTTAAATACTTGCACCTATTTTCAGGGCTGGTAAATCTCGACAAAAGAAACATAGTTTCTCCTTACCGTTTTTTAAATTCCAAAAAAGTCGAAAATGAGTTATTTTGGTTTGAAAATTAAAAAAAAATGTTTTTTGCTTAAATTTTCAGAACCACTAGATTTTTTTTCTGGGGTTTTGTTCTTCTAGTTTTAATGTACTATCTATGTTGTGAAAATTACAAAATGTTCTTAGGATCGAAATATAGCCCTAAAATATGTGAGCTTATTTAAGACTCACCCTGTATAAAGGACGGACGCAAATCTAGCAGCTTTAGCAATCTTTGTATTTTTTAAAGCGATGTATTCTAAATTTAATTTATTTTTGTTTAAAATTTCGATATACAGGGTGCACAACCCCGTTGAAGAAAATATTAATTCATTCTTGCAGACGATTTTTTTTTTAAAATTACTTTTGTAAAATATTCATGTTCTGTATATTTTCTACTGAAACAGCCATATCAAAAATCAATAGCATCGATCCACGTGACATAGGCGTATCATCAATTAACTTTAAATCAAAAATATATTTAAAAATTGAGTCTAATTATATCTTTTTTGTAATAATAATAATTATTATTATTAAAAGTAATATAATTTAATATATTTTTTATAAATTAATCAAATCTCAAGTCTCACTCTTATGTAACTAATTTGAGCAGTTAACAATCCATCGCAAAACCTAACTAATATTGAATTTCAGAACATTTGACATAGTTTAGTGAATTTTGGTCACCCAAACTTCTGTGAAAGATCGGGACTCATTGTTACTGAGTTTTTAATCAACCAAATTTAATATTTATGCCAAAAACATATTTATTTTGGATAGAATATTAAAAAAAAATTATTGATCGAATGTAAGTAAAACAGAGTAGAAAGAAAAAATTGTCAAAACGTTCTGAAACAATATTATAGAAATTAACAAAACCGTCAAATAAAAAACACTGTCATAGCAGGTGCAAAAATGTAAAATATTAATTCGAACTTTACTATATCTATAACTGAAGTTCTTCAAAGTAATAGCTGACAGATATTTGAAAATATTACTGTGTAACTATTAAAAACTTTAATAAAAATATTTAAATAATATTTTATCATAATAATAATTATTATATTTTTATAACTTGTAGTTTATTTAACAAAAAATTCAAATAACTAAAAAATAGTTGTCACTGGGTCACTTCAACCGAACTTCAGTGTAAAATATAGCAAAACTAGGCGTGACATTTTCTATCCACGTATACCATTGAATAAAAAGACTAAACAAGGATTCTGCTTTCTTTTGTTAGTTTTGTTTGACGTTTCATTTGTCAATTTTATGAATTTCACAAAGTAGTTTCAGTAGCGTATCTGTAATTTTGTTAATAAATAATTATCTTAGCTTATTCATTTTAATTAGAAATATATTTAGCAAGTTTTATATCTATTAAAAGTGAATGAATCATCGCAAAACAAAACCAGCAAATCATTAGGAATTTGAGTCTTCATCCTTAGTCTCTTTTTTTTTTCAATGATATTGACACTCAAATAAAATATCGAGTCTAAATCAACCATAAAATATGTTTTGTGACGTAGTTTTTTTGGATCACACGGTACATTATAACAGTGTTTTACTTTAAAACCCTGTAACAGTGTCTTACAGTTACTTAGTATTTGATTTATAGTTAATATTCTGTACTTTTACTAAGCATAAGTTCATCCAAACAGCAAATATAACTTGGAAGAAAAACTTAACAATAATTGGTAATACCTAAAAATCTAGTCAATAATAAATAAATAAATAAATATCTTTATAAAAGCGTAGAGAATGAGAAAAATACTTTTTTAAGCTTCATTCAGAAGCTCGAAGTTAATGAAATAAATTAGTCATTGATTGAAAATCACTACCACTAATTTTAACCTTCTGAATGCTTACTTTAAAATTATATAGGAACAATTTAAAACCACTAATTTCAAGGTTCTGAATGAAGCTTAAGTTTTCGAAAATCCACGAAATTCTTAACCTCTTTATATTATTACTTACCGTGTTATGAAAGTACAAAAAATTGTTTCAACAATCCTCGCTTCGAAGCTAAACATTTCGATTTTTTTTCTAAAAGCAGAAAGAGAAAAAAGTTTCAAAAATTTTCTTTAAAAATTGTTATAATTTCTTATCTATCACTTTGGTCGTTTCGCTGGTTTTTTGTGCTTGTTGTTGCTGTTGTGACGTCAATACTTTCGTAGCGTCAACGCTAGATGTCGTCGTTTCCGGTGACGTAGGCGCAGTTCGAGCAGTGGCGTTCGTGGGAAGGCGCAATTTAAGAGGGTTTCTCAGTTTTTTCAGTTTGTACTCGACTTTGTATAGTTCGTCTTTGAGGTAGTTGTAGCGGTCTAAGTCCACTCCTTGTTTTTTTGCTTTTTTGTGCAGGGTTAGTAGATGTTGGCGGTTTTTTACGTCTGCCAAGATGTATTCCTGAAAAGAAATATTGGAGTTAAATATCAGGGAAATAATGAAACAAAGAGGAACTCTAATATACAGGAGGTAAAAAATAGTGTGCCAAAGCACAGTGAATTATAATATAGATGGGAATAAAACAAAAAAAAGTCTGAACAAATAATAGTTATTTTTTATACAAGACGATAAAATGGTATTTTATCGTCTTGTATAACGGAATTAATTTCGGGAGACGATAATGCAATTTTATTGTCGTGTATAAAACAATATTTTTTTTCCATAGCGAGTTACGTTTGAAAAAATATTCAGAAATTATTATTTCAAGGAATTTATTACGAGTAGAAAAATATTGTGATGGGTTGGCGTTGGTTTCTATGTAATTTGACAAATAAATAAAGCTGTCTCTTTAGTTGTCAGTTTTGAGTCAATATTTTTTAATTCTCTTTCGTGTCGATTGCTGATTGAATTGGAGCCAGAAATGGCTCAAAACGAAATAAATAAATTACCAACAGATATTCAGGCTGAGGCGACATATCCAAATTACTTCCATTTAAATCCCGAATAACTTATGAAAAGGCCTACAACAATTTTCAAAAATGGAAGTAATTTAAAAACGTGCGAGAAAAAATAAAGTTTTTAACCTATCCTCGCTGTTAAAGTATCATTTAATCTACCCTTGCGGTTAAAGTACTATTTTATCTACTAATTTTGATAGATATAAGGGAATTTTAACAGTTCCTATGGAAAAAAATATATTCTGTTTATTTTTAAGAATACTGGTAAGTAATTTTTTCTAAAATTTGGTGAGTATTAAATTCGTTTTAATAGTTCCAAAGCAATAAAATAAAATTAATTAAAAATGTTTTACCTCTTTTGTAAGTACGAAATAAGCGTAGCAAGCTATGGCGGTGCCGTACGTCACGAAGTACGTCACCGGTTCCATGATATCCCACGAATATTCCCACCACGTCAGTCTAGCCAAAATACCGAATTGTACGGACATCAGACCTAGTCCGGCCCATGCCAGCCAATTACTCTTCTTCTGCGCCACCATTTCCAATTCCAGTTTTTTCTGAAAGAATTGGCAAAAAAATAAATTTATATAAAACTAATAATAATAATAGCTCCCGTATATAGCGTTTAACGCCTTGGGAGTAAGCAAGGTACAGCTTGCCATGCTAGAGCCGTTCGGTATACAAGGAAGGTAATGTGGCCAGCACTACGCTTTAACCGCCTATTATTACCTCAGGATTGTGAATCCCAAGTACTCATTTAAGGCTGCGTCGACCTAGGTACCCAAACTATTTTTATTTTATTAAAAATAGTCGGCTCATCAAATGTCGGCTGTGGGATTCGAACCCACAACCTTTGGTTTGGTAGATGAGAGCTTTACCTCTACGCCACTTTGGCTATAAAATTAAAAAAGTAAAAAATCTTAAAAATACAACAAACGACACTATATTATTATAAACCTTTTTCCGATTTAGCTGAAATGTTGAATGCGCGTATAAGTAATTTAAAAAAAAATGAAGAAACACATTACTAAAAATTGTATTAATTAATAATAAATATGTAAAAATAAATATGTAAAAATATGTAAAATTAAAAAAAAACGATTAAAAAAAAGTCGCCTTGACTAGGATTCGAACCTGCCTTACTACGGCTCCAACGTCATAGCAGCGTAAAGTCCTAACGCTTTAACCACGTGGCCACCGAGGACTTGAAAGATTCTATGTAAAATTCTTACATAAAAGATAATGTTTAGTGAAAGTACTTTTTTATTTATAAACATTTATTTAATTCTGTTCTTAGTATTTGTTCTTATAGCGGCAACATAGATACATTATCTGTAAAAATTTCAACTGTCTAGCTATAACGGTTCATAAGATAGACCTTTGTGACAGACGGACGGACGGACGGACGGACAGCGAAGTCTTAGTAATAGGGTTCCTGTTTTTACCCTTTGGGTACGGAACCCCGAAAAAGCGTTTTCTTGCCAATTTTTGACCTAAATTCATGTTAAACGTCTCGACGACTCCCTTATTTAAGGGACACGCTGTATACTTTTCAAACAAACAAAAAAAATCACAAGAAACTTACATCTTCCAAAGGTTGTATTTCTTGCATCAATGTCTCCATTTGCGTTGCCAGTTCCTTCTCTTTCGTTAATTGGTGCTCATCGACATGAAGCGCTTGGTATAACCTATTGACTAAATTTTTTACATCTGCTAAGCTGAAAACAAAGCATTAATTTGTATTAAAGAATACAGGTATTAAGTGGTTAATTTATTTTTAAAAAGAATCTTAAAAAAATACTAGTAATGCCATACATAGAAACTAAAACCCTTGAAAGAAAATGACGGTCTGTCTAGCCATGTTGACTCATGTTTCAAGCAAAAAACCCTTTTAATAAACTGCCATGTTTAAATTTATAACGTTTGTTTTACGCGACATTATCTGAATTTGCTATCTTCAATTTTTGCAAAATAGCTCTACTACCGTTCATTCTAAACAGGTCGCATGCGTTTCGAGAATGCTACAAAGTATTTTCTGATGAGATAATATTTATTATATCCTCGTAATATACTTACACTTGTTTATGGGCGTTTTTGAAATGTTTCATTTTATAGGAAACCTTGTTTGAGAAATTTAAGTAATAAATTTAGTACAGTTAGTTCCAATTTCAGAATATATTTAAATTAGTTATTTTAATCAAATGAATTATAGGGTCAATAAAGACCCAGTGGCGGCGCCGGCGGCGGCGTGGCTAATTAAAGGATCTTTTATTGTTAAAATTTATTCTACTAACTTATTAGCTACTAAAATCGCATTATTGTCTTCAAATATGAAGAAATTAAATCGATATTGGAATATATACTGTCCACGAGTAAGATTAGCCTGAGTAGCATTCTGCAAATTAAGCATATATTAAAAAAACATAAAAAATATACATATTAAAAAACAAAAAATATGTACAATACCCAAAACCAGAGTATATAATCAATGTACAGCCCCTGTACTCACTTACAGATCCCAGACCTGGACACTTATAAAAAGAGGAGTGTTGAGGAAGACCTCAGATGAGATGGCTGGATGATCTGAAGAAACATGCAGGCAAAAGATGGATAAACGTGGCAACAAACAGAGAAGAGTGGAAGAGATTAAGGGAAGTCTATGTCCAACAATGGACTGAAGAAGGCTAAATAGAGAGATAAAATAGAAGGAAGAAAAGGAATAGAAAGGAAGAAGTCATAGCTGAGAAATATCCAGGAATGGACAGTGAATATCGAACAGCTCTCTTCTGGAGCTTGAAAAAAAAGTACAAAAGGCTGTAGCGAGTTTTTATAGGACAAAGCTTTAGTTTTAGAAATGTTGAGACTCAGGAGGTTCGAATCGCACCAAGATTAATTACTGGTGATTAAGTCATTTGATATAATCCTATGAAGTGCCGTGACGTCTTTGGTGCTTCAAGTGAAGCTAATGCCGTCCGCAAAAAGACATATTTTACCACTGATGTTTATGTTAGCAATGTCGTTAATAAAAAGAAGAAACAAAATAGGGCCTAGTACTGAGCCTTGAAGTATTCCACATTCTATTGGTTTGCTAGAGGACAACGTGGTATCCACCCTCATAAGTTGAGTTCTGTTATCTATTGTATCTAATTGAACTAGGACTACTTAATTCTATCTCTGGTCTGAGCTCCTGTATGGTGCCGATTCATAAACTTTGACGAAAGCGTCTACAAAGTAGCTTGAATCTTTCGTGATGTGGCTATACAGACGAATTTTAAGAATTTCCTTGGTGGATCACTGGGACGTATCCAACAGGACAGTTTTGGAAATGCTTCAAAAGGAAACCGAAATAGTAGACATTATTAAAGAACGCAATATCTCAGACTGATTCAGTTGATACTCTATGGAAAGGTCTAAGACAAAAGGGGACCTGGAAGGCCCAGAATCTCCGGATTGAAAAATCTTAGAACTTAGTTTTCCTTGTCTACACAAGTTACACAAGTTCAAATCGTTTTTCATATTGCCAACATCCGGAACGGATAGGCACATTCAGAAGAAGAACTATTATATCGTCTTACCATTCCAAAGGCTGTTCTGTCTGACCTGTTCAACTACTGACCTTTGAACTCCTTCGCTGGTCAGCCTCTCGTTTTTCGGCGTGTTCACATTGTAAGAGCTATCGTTGATGACCAATTTGAAGTCTTCGTCCAGCAGAATCTCTATGGTGTTGGACGAAGCTATCCTGGTCCCGTCCATCGACTTGCACACCACCCTGTCGATACCTTTGTCTTCTTTCTTCAGCATCTCCAAAAAATCGCCCACCGTGTTCGTGATGGGCTTCAGTACAAAACTGCATTGCTCCTTGCGACTAGGGAGAGGAACTGTGATTTTTGGCAAGCCTTTGTGGTATTCTACGGTTACTTCACCTAGAAATAAGGAAAAAGGACCGTTAGAGAAGTTCAAAAAAACTTCTTACTAACAGTTATTAAACTGAAAGATTTGAAGGATATATATTTTTTTATCAATGCTTTTTATAAACTTCAAAAAAATTAGAGTTAATATAAAACCGTATTCTAGCTCTATAATTTTTCTTTATACAATGAAAGTGCGAGTTACTAACTCTAAATTCTAATTCTGAGCTGGCAAGTGAGCTAGATGCTTTACCTAGATCGTTATTCAGAAACTAGAAACCTATCAATAAAGGCTATGGCTAGTGTATATCATCTTATATTAGCAAATCTGTGTAATATACTCTACAGTTCCTTCTACATAGTGTAATAGAAAATTTATTACACCTTTTTAAGTCAATATTAAGTACCCAATCCGCGAGAATTAATAGGCCCGTATTTTGAAGGTGCCGAAAATGGCACCACGAACCGCTATGGTACTTAAATCAGTACCATCTGCCGTACTAAAACCCATGAGGCAGATTGTTGTTATGTTTAACAACCAATAAAAACTTACACTTGTGACGTGTGTCGTTAAGAAACGCTTGTCAGTTTTTTTTCCGCTATAAATGATAATTACACATTAATAAAAATTATGAAAGTATGAAGATATATGTCTAATTTTCAAGTCACAGACACATAGAATAATATATCAAAGGTATAATTGGTCTTGACTCACAGAAACAGAGAAGTAAAAAAATGTGGTTGTTAGTTACGCCTTCATAACTTTTTGGGTAAAGCGGTATATGTGTGGTTTTTAGATCTAAAATGTGTCAAAAGACACTCAAGATATGCTATATAAATTCGAAAAAAAACAGTGTCTCAGTGGGCTTGGAAATGACGATGGACGATATAATCTTGAAAAAAAAATCGAAAAATGAATGCCTGGAAAAATAATCAAAAAACATCGCATATATTCAGGGGGTATGGGAGGGGGCTAAAAATTTTAAAAAATCGTAACTACAAAATTACAGTAGCTGGCGAAACGCGGTTTTCAATTTAAGATTAGGAATAATATTTGCAACAAAATTTGTAATAACATCAAAATCAGTCAAAGTCGCAGTTTTTGAGATATTCCGTATTTCCGTAGTCCGTTTTTGTGAAAATCCGTGTGGAGAACTCCAAACTCCCAACGGACGCGACCCCAGGTGGCGGATAGGGGAAATAACCGCGGACCAAAATTGGAAAAATTCCTTTACTTTGAAACTAAAAGAACTGCCTACCAACTTTTTATTAACATATTTTAGTATGGGCAGCTATACGTGCCTCCCGGCGCCAATTATCATCCCCTAGCTTTTAACCACACTATCTCGATTAATTTTGATTAATTAATTATTAATTTTGATTGTATTCTGGTTTTTAATTATACCATAGAATCGAAAAAAAAGAGATGATTTGGAAATGAAGATAGCTGTCAACTTATAAGTAAAATTATATGGGAAATGTAATCGATTATCATTTTCAAGTCAACTGTATATCGTTTATTTTGATCATAGGCTGTTTCTTTATTGCCTCTGTTGTGTGTGTGTACCTTTTTTTTTCTTTGAGAAATAAATCAGTTATGTGTAGGTAATTTCAGTTATTTTTTGTTGTAACCCAATCTCTAATCTAATGACTATTTTGCGTCTTCCTATATAGCTCGACATAGAATAAATAACAGAAGATCGGTGGTTCTCACACAATGCAATATTAATAAGGTCGTACGGTACAAGCCAAGCAGCGGCTTCGTAAGAGCGGGCACAATAGGCCCGAATCGCTTCATTATATATTTATTATTTACCATCAGGTGGCTGCGTATATACACTATAATATAGTACCCGGTATGTACGTTTATATGCAGCCCCGCTAGTCTAAATAACTTGTCAAGCAGAAAAGCAAGAGCGCGAAGACATGCCGATGAAGGATCAAGTTAGACGCGAAAAAGTGAGCCATTAGAGTCGGCCGTGGAGAAAGAAGTACTCAGTGTTTGGTACCGCGCGGGTAGTACAGTGATAAGACAGTGTGAAGTCGGGATTTTGGAGTGATAGTGAAATCATTTTTTTTTCTAATAATATTGGTAAAATTTTATTTTATATGTTAAAAAAATAAGTCTCGAAAAATCGTACAAAAAAAATTAATGGTATGAGAAAAATTTCAAAATTTATGTACAGGGTGGGTCGAATTCGACGCTCATCATTGGGATTTCGGAAACCGTAAGAGATATACAGGATCGGTTAAATGGAGGCAAAGTTGCGCAATTTGATGTTCAATAAAATGCCGTATTGCATTTTTTTTCTCGTATTTGGAATAAAACGAAACGTCGGCAAATATAAAAGTGACTGTATATATATATATATATATATATATATATATATATATATATATATATATATATATATATATATATATATATATATATATATATATATATATATATATATATATATATAGTGTTTTATGAGTGATGAAAGGATTTAATTAAATTGAAAAAAAATCAGGTCCGTATTTAAAAAAAAATAAGTTGATGATGGTCGCCAGAAGCCGAAAAGTCAGAGTCAATATTTAATCACACAGAGTTATAGAGCAGAAAATGTGGCCATGAAAATGTGTTTTTCATTTTAAGTTATCTTAACAAATAAAGCCAGGAAATAATAGAAAACAAAATTGAAAATTCCGTTTTTTCTTTGAATATATTCGGAATTTTTCAAAATGCAATACGGCATTTTATTGAGCATCAAATTGCGCAACTTTGCCTCCATTTAACCGATCCTGTATCTCTTACGGTTTCCGAAATCCCAATGATGATGAGCGTCGAATTCGAGCCACCCTGTACAGTATGTCCCTTCTTCGTTTCTAATCTGGCATGAAATAAAAGGTATACAGGTTGTCCCAATATTTTGTGGACATAGAACTCTTGGAATCAAAATAAGCTCATTAGATACAATTTACCTCTATATACAAAAATGTTTCGTTTATCCGTTAGAGGGTATCAAAATTTAGAAAAATAAACACATTTTTTATGATATTTTAAGAACAATATAATTCAATTTGAATGAGATTTGGGGTGCCTATATTTTGCTAAGCGCTTTTACATTTGACTCTCGCAAAAAAAAGAAAATGTACGGGAAGGGTGAAATCTACCCCGAAAATTTTTCCTACTTCACCGACCACTATTTTTTTTTTCGTAAAATAGTCCTTGTAATATTTACTACATATTTTGTATATAACAACGCACTTTACGGACTTTTGTATGAAGGTAAATTGTGTCGAATGAACTTTTTTGATTCCAAAAATACGTACTAGTTCTATGTCACGGAATATTGGGACATCCTGTATACTTAGGTAATAAGAATAGGAAAATTTTTAAAAACGTCAATATTTGACATTTCTACTATTTTATCAAACTTTTTCATATTTGAAAAATCTTTTTCGGGGATCAATCCTAACCCTAGTTTACCAATCTACCGAATATAGCCTTAATAAATTTATAATGCATATCAGCATTATACTCAAAAACTATATACTCATAAACTACCCTAGAATTGTTTTGCATAGACATTTAACAAACTATTGAGCTCTCATCGTGATTTTTAATTTCCATTTAAATAAAACGCGAATTTTTTTTTATTTTATTGCTTTCTAAAAAATAAGAATAATTTTTATTTTTTATTCAATCATAATCATAATTTTTCATTTAATCGAATTTCCTACAAGAATATGTATTGATTTTTACAATACTCTGATTTGTCAGAATGCAATAATATTCCAAAAAAAAATCGATCCCCGCGTTGTTTCAATGGGAAATCGCATCGAGATGCCCCACTATGTTTGTACCCTTAATATTAATATGAGAACTCAGACTTAACCAGATTTTTTTTCACCATCGTAAACGATATTTTCGCGGTAATTCAAAGACACCATTTTTTTTTCTGATGCACTCTAATATTTATAAGTATACCGGGTGCGTCTTAAAAGTGGCTCACCCCTATAACTTTTTTATTTCTTCAGATAAAAAAAAACAAGATTTGGTATTTTAGTATATGACATAAATTAGGATTGATTGATGTATTCAATTATTTTCGGCCACTTCCGGTTTCACCGGAAATGACTACAACGTTTGATTTTTAAATGACACCCTCGGTTTTTTTTACTTTGTTCGATAGAATGACATATCATATGTTAATATTGTTTGACATTTTCGCTTAAAACAAAATTGAATTTTAAATTTCAATCTAGAGTGCCATGGCTGTGTTAAAAACACTAATTTTTAATCAAGGAGCCTTGGAAAAATAGATTTGATCGTCTAATGTTTTTCGTGTCTTGTCCTGGCCAGTTACAAGATGCCCAAATCGTATTTTTAATCATATCTCAATTGTTCAAATGGAACGAGGATGGCTCATTAGCATATTTGGAAAAAGCATTTTTTTACGAATAATTTGGTACCACACACTTTCGAGTCAAATTGTCGTTATGAATCGCATCTCGATTTTTATCTGAAAAAATAAAAAAGTTATAGGGGGTGAGCCACTTTTGAGACGCACCCGGTATATTGCAATTAAATAAATTAATTAAATACCAATCATCAAATTATTATTGTTTAAAAATTGTTAAGATGTAAAAAAAAGAATGAAATATTAATAAAAACGTAATAAATGTGCCTTAAATACTGGTAACAAAATATTATAAAAGCTTTACGAGAAATTATTATATTCTATACACTTAGAATTAATATCAGTTCTTAATTTATTCTATTATTGATTACAGCACAATTTCGAATAAACCTTACTCGTATTGATTTCAACTTTATAAATCAAATAAATTTCATATTAATAAATCTAATAATACAGATCCCTAAATCTTAGCTCCTATAGATGATTTTACTTGATGTTTTAAAAACATTCGATAAATTATAGTGTTCAAACAGTGACTGAATCGACTGTTTAGTGATTAGTTAAGTGTATCAAAAATAGGCGCTTCACAAGGCTGTCACTATGGCTCGGAAAGTGTTTTACGAGAGGATACGATTTGGATGGTGGACGACAAGAAGTCCAAAAGTGAGAATCAGAGAAAAGGAAGAGGGTAAGTCAAAAATCTCTGGATATTACAAAATATTTAAACGTATTTCTGAAAATTATATCATATCGCAGCAAATATCCACTAAAAAAATGTATTACATATTTATTAAGAGACAAATCTTTCCATCGATTTAAATTTACTTATACGGTTTGAAAATTAAAATCTATAATAGAACACCTTTCATTATGCATAATATATCACTTTTGCATATCGTATTCCTAATGACCAATTTATAGAAGGCATATAAGACTCAGGAAAGAAAAATGGCTTGCTTAAATTTAGTAACAACTTTCAAACCACAAATTAATTTAAAATACACCTTCGGTAAAGAATTCCACCACCCTAAAATGTTTGTCAACAATCTGTTGGAAAAATAGTTTTGTTTACGAACGGTTGAATAATTTTATATGTACAGGGTGGCTCGAATTCGACGCTCATCATTGGGATTTCGGAAACCGTAAGAGATACAGGATCGGTTAAATGGAGGCAAAGTAAAAATGCCGTATTGCATTTTGAAAAATTCCGAATACTTCCGAATATATTCGAAAAAAAAAACGGAATTTTCAATTTTGTTTTCTATTATTTCCTGGCTTTATTTGTTAAGATAACTTAAAATGAGAAAAACACATTTTCATGGCCACTTTTTCTGCTCTATAACTCTGTGTGACTAAATATTGACTCTGAAGTTTCTGCTTCTGGCGACCATCATCAACTTAATTTTTTTAAATAAGGACCTGATTTTTTTTTCAATTTAATTAAATCCTTTCATCACTCTTAAAACATTATACATATATAGTCACTTTGATATTTGCCGACGTTTCGTACAGAAAATTCCATCACCAGAATATTTTATGCAAAAAAAATAAAAAATAAAATGCAATGCGGCATTTTATTGAGCATCAAATTGCGCAACTTTGCTTTCATTTAACCGATCCTGTATCTCTTACGGTTTCCGAAAGCCCAATTATGAGCGTTGAATTCGAGCCACTCAGTACAGTGTGTCCCATTTTCGTGTGTTTTACAGGGTATCTCGTTTATGAGTAGTACAAAGATGCGGTTTTTACATTACTTTGCTAACTTTTTTATAAAACTAAAGATGCTACTAACAGATTTGTCTTAACTCTAATAGTTTCTGAAATACAAGGCGAATTTGAAATTGTTATCTTATAACTTATTTTGACTAACTTCATTTTCAGTGCAGTTTATTAAGGTAACACGATTGGAAAGAAAAGTTGCATCATTAAATGAAAAAAAAACAAAACAGGAAAATTGAAATGGTTAATGTTTCGATTAGGAAAACCAATTAGAAGATATTGACGCTAACACGATGCAGATTTAAGATAAACCGTGGAATTGGCACAAATACACGGACGCATTTACAAGTACCGAGAGTACTAACGGTGAATCGGATATTGTAATTAAATATTATTATTCGTCCTAAAAAGTTGAAATAAAACAACATTCGGCTAACAGCTGTTTACGACCGATTGCGATTGCGGTTACTTCACCAATTCAATAAAGACCGAGATGTAATGGTTAGTCGTGTTTGAGTTAAGTACCTAGGTACATAGCGAATTTATCTAAATGATCAATTATTTAAGCGAGAGAAGAGTAGACAATTGTTTTGAGTATAAATATAGACATAACAGTTATACTAATTTAGAAAAGCACGTTTCTATTAACCCACAGCGCTGCTTTAAAATAAAATTTGTAATGATTTTGCTAGAGTATATAATCCGAAAATCTCTTCAAAATTGTCCAGAAGGGGCCAAAATAAATGGGAAGATTATAAACAATATAAGATACGCAGACGACACCGTGGTATTAGCAGAATCCGAAGACCAGTAGATCCGCAAGACAGTGAAAACACCGACATAATAATAAACGGCGTCCAACTCGAAACCACGCAGAGATATATTACTTGGGCAGGGAATTAAACAGCCAGCTATACCACTCTAAGGAAATCAGAAGAAGGATGAAATAACTAGGGCTGGTTTCCTCAACATGCGGAAGTTCTTATGCAATCCGCGAATAGCAATACCAACGAGGCTAAGAACATTAAAATGTTATATATGGTCCCTGCTTCAATATGGATGCGAAACATGGACGCTAAAACAAGAAGACATCAAACGCCTTAATGCATTTGAAATGTGGATGTACCGTCGCATGCTGAGGATAAGTTGGACCTCCAGAACAACAAACTGTGAAGTTTTAAACAGAATGAAAACTAACAGGAACAATTAAAATCAAAAATACTTCCTACCTTGGGCACATAATGCGGCTCTCAGAATATGAAGAAATACAGCTCATAATACAAGGAAAAATCAATGGAAAACGTAGCATAGGGAGGAAAAAGAAATCATGGCTACGTAACATAAGAGATTGGACCCACACCGACGGAAACACACACAGATTCACCAAGCTCTGGACAGAGAGTCATATGCCATATTAATCGCCAACCTCAACACAGAAGGCACCTAGGAGGAGGAATGATTTTGCTACTTACCATTTATAATTCTGTTAATAATATTTATTTCTTTAGCTGTTAAATATTAAAGGGGGTAAGTTAATCACCGCGACCTTATAGATATGTTGTGTATTGTAACCCCTTTTTTAAATATTTTTTAAAATTTTTCTCTTAATCTGCAGGAATATAATTACAATATCTTTATTATTTATTTTATTATAATAAATTAGTATATAAAATTGTATTGGCAAAGGAGTACGACAGGGAGACGTGATATCCCCGAAGCAGTCTACAGCAACATTAGAAGAAATCTTCTAGAAAAAAAAAGAAACTAGAAGCACAAATTAATTAATTAAATACAGCCAGCAATAAAGTGGGTCTCAAAATGAATCTAGCAAAAACTAAAGTAATATTCAATGAACTAGTGGAAAGAAAGGACATTCTAATAAATAACACAACACTGGAAATAGTCGAAGAATATATCGTCCTTCATCCTATTGCTACCAAAAGTCACTAACTAACATTTTTCCGAAGAACCAAATTCAATCACTAACTATGTTTTGAAGCGGAGAATCGATTGCAAAAGTCATTAACTACGATTTCTGGTTATTTATGTTTTATTTTAATACCGAATAGTTACTAACTATAACATCTTTATGCAATGCAATTCATCTTTAGACGCATTTTTCTCGGAAGTATAAAGTAAGTTAGTGACTTTTGGCAGCAATGGGACGATATATATTTGGGACAACTAATACACAGCTCGGGATCTCTACTACCTAGAAATCAACAGAAGAATTATGTTAGCATGGAGTACTTATGGAAGAATCTCAATCATATTCAAATCTAGAATGTCATTTTATCTAAAGAAGAAAATATTCGACCAATGTGTACTACCAGTCATGACCTATACATGCGAAACCTGGACACTTAAAACGGACATCATAAGAAAACTGGAGGTCGCACAATGCTCAATGGAACGCAATATGCTGGGAGTAACCAAGAGAGACCGTAAAAGAATAGAAAGGATACGACAAAAGACCCAGGTAATAGATGTCATCCACAGAATCAAATCCCCCTCAAGTGGCAATGGACAGGATACCTGGCAAGAAGGACAGACAACAGGTGAACCACAAAAATTAGAGCATAGTACCCAAGAGGAATTAAGAGACTTAGAAAAGGACGAAACCTGAGATGGGATCATGATATTAGGAAATTAGCCGGGATAACTTGGGCCTGCATTGCCAATAGACAACAATAGGCTCAACTACCAAGAGAGTCTCTAAATATATGAGGGAGGCTACACCATAATTGGAAATGGTAGAATAAGCTGAAAATGATGATGATGATGATGATATATTAAAAAAAATGATAATCTACCTTTTGTCGATGAGATGGTGTCAATAGATCCGCAAATGGACTATTCAATGGATCTTCAAAAGCTAACAAAGCAATAATAGTTCTTTCAATCTCGTTAAGTACTCATGGACAAGAAGAAATGTTTCGTGAAACATTTTGGGCATAGTGTAAGTAAATTTTCAAGAAGATAAAGAGAAGCCAAAGAAAACTGACGGCAATAAATCGACAATACTTTTTGATCGATAATTTTTTTAGCATCAGTACCAATTACTAGATTTTTTGGATGAATATCTTTTGCACCTTCGTTTGCTATAATAAGATTTGTCTATATTATACATTATATTTTGTATTTCCCTGATATATGAATCTATACATAATATCTAGACCTACTATTACATGCACTAGTATCGTGCATCCCTAATACAATTCCTATTGTTAGAAAAAAAAACTGTTTAAAAATAATTAAGATAATAACAGTAGCTAAATGGCTATAGACGTAATTTCGGATAATCAGCCCCGTTGTTCTTTTCATCCCACTAAATAAAAATAATTAAGAAGTAACACGCCACAGCGCGAAATATCGTCCGCATATTCAGACCGGAAAACTATATGCGGAAAAAGTAAATTGATATTTAACTCTTACCAGTTCTTCATCCTAGTCTAGTTTCTCGCCTATAGCATAGGTAGATGGACAGGGTTGAGCTGAAGTAGTAAATTGCGAATGTAGACGCAAAAATTCGTAGTAAATTTGATTAAAATTACAATAGACTAATAGTTATTTTTTATACAAGACGATAAAATGGTATTTTATCGTCGATCGGAAAAGATTAATTCACCAGCAATGAAATCGCGAATGAATTAATTTCGGGAGACGATAATGCAATTTTATCGTCGTGTATAAAACAATATTTTTTTCCATAGCGAGTTACGTTTTAAAAAATATTCAGAAATTATTATTTCAAGGAATTTATTACGAGTAGAAAAAATATTGTGCTGGGTTGGCATTGGTTTCTATGTAATTTGACAAATAAATAAAGCTGTCTCTTTAGTTGTCAGTTTTGAGTCAATATTTTTTAATTCTCTTTCGTGTCGTTTGCTGATTGAATTGGAGCCAGAAATGGCACAAAACGAAATAAGTAAATTACCAACAGATATTCAGGCTGAGACACACGCCATATAAAAAACTCTTCCATTTAAAGCCCGAATAACTTATGAAAAGGAATACAAAAGTTTTCAAAAATGGAAGCAATTAAAAAACGCGCGAGAAGAAATAAAGTTTTTAACCTATCCTCGTTGTTGAAGTATCATTTAATCTACCCTTGCGGTTAAAGTACTATTTTATCTACTATTTTTGATAGATATAAGGCAATTTTAACAGTTGTTATGGAAAAAAATCTAAAATATTAAATTTCAACTAGATGTACAGGGTGTAGGGTGTCCCAGACTTAGAGATTACCCTCGAGATTTCCACAACGACTGTGACAAAAAGAAAAGACATGTGGCTAGGTATCTATTTCAAAAATTAAATTATTTGAATGTCATATAATATTGGCCGTAGCTGTCATGAAATTGATAGATTTAAAAATTATTATAAGTTATTTTTTTAAATGTAAATTTTTTTTTACTTCACTAGTGAAAAGATTTTTTAATTAATAAAAATTATCTTTTTCAATAAACAAAAATATAATGCGCTTTGAACTTTTTGTGATACACTGTACAGGGTGGTCGAAATTGGTCTGTTTTAACAGAGAAAATCTATTTCCTGACTAGATAGAGCAAAACCGACATGGATGACATGGGCTCGATTTCTGAGAAACCTTTAATGGCCTAAACCGCCTGTTCATATTTTCACTGCCAACCGAGATACGGAGCCTTTTTGAATTTTTTACCATTTGGAAAATTGCCCATAACTTTTGTATTTCCCGGAATAATAAAATTCTGTAAAAACGTTCTTAAGGCACTTTTTTAAGCACAATCCAGTGGCATAATCAGTTTTTTTCTATACTTGCTTTTTTAGTCAGAAATAATAAAAAATATAATTTTTTAAATGGAAATCAAGTTGGCTATGAACTTAAAAAAATGCTGGCGTGTAACCCTTTCCAACGATATAAAGTTATGTGTATCTATTTCTAAAAATGAGAGGAATATTACGTTTTTTATCTTTGTATCGAAGCGGGCCTTGATTTTGTGTTGACCTATAGTTGCCTAATTATTTTTTAATTACAATTTAATATTCTATGTCATTATTTATTTGCATAATTAAAGACTTTTGAAAAGGTAAATCAACATTCTATATTAGTATTACCATTTACAATTAAAAAGCCAGGGTTACAACTGCATGATTAAATGGAGAATTTAGAGAGAATTGGATTGGAACAAGGGATCCCATATCTTGGCCTGCTAGGTCCTGTGATGTAACTCCTTTTGACTTTTTTTATGGGAGAAATTAAAAGGCCTTATATATAAGGGAAGAACCATTGGGACGAGAGAAGAATTACAGAAGGCTACTAGGCAAGCTTTTGGACTTATTACACCAGTTCGTCTAATAACTTGTTGTAACTCTGTGCGCAAAAGATGCTAATTGTGTATTCAACAAGGGATGATGATTTTTTTTAGAAAACTATATTCGTCACTCAAAAAAGACTTTTCTTTTAGTTTTATTCTTTGTTTATTGTATCGATTTCAATTGTAATTACTAATACTAATATAGAATGTTAATTTAACTTTTCAAAAGTCTTTAATTATGCAGATAAATAATAATATAGAATATTAAATTGTGATAAAAAATAATTAGGCAAATAGGTCAACACAAAATCAAGGCCCGCTTCGATATAAAGATCAAAAACCTAATATTTCTCTCATTCTTCGAATTAGATTTCCATAACTTTAGATCATTGGAAAGGGTAAAACGCCAACATTTTTTTAAGTTCATAGCCAACTATGATTTCCATTTAAAAAATTATATTTTTTATTATTTATGACAAAAAGAGCAAGCATAGAAAAGAACTGACTACGCCACTGGATTGTGCCTTAATAACGTTTTTACAGAATTTTATTATTCCGCAAAATAAAAAAGTTATGGGTAATTTTCAAAATGGTAAAAAATTCAAAAAGACCCCGTATCTCAGTTGGCAGTGAAAATATCAACAGGTGATTTACGCCATTAAACGTTTCTCAGATATCGAGCCCATGACATCTATGTCGGTTTTGCTCTATCTAGTCAGGAAATAGTTTTTTTTTTCTGTTAAAACAGACCAATTTCGACCACCTGGTACATAAAATACGAACTCCAATAGCATAGAACACGTTTACCCAACCCTGGTGATAGACCTTCTTTTCCTAATTAGCGCGCCTGCAATAGGGCATAATTAAGACCTCTCTAGAGATCGCTCTTCATCGCTATTTATTAACATAGAAATTATTAATTGTAAAAGTGAAAGACCGACGGATGCGTATGGGTGTTATTACCCGCCGGGCAAAATGCAATAATTACAAGTTTGGAAGGCCGCAACGTGCTAAATTGACTAGCTTGGTTATATGAAACCGGAATACGGCGTTTGATGTAGTTGTTTACATTAATGCGATAAACTAAATTATAATCCTTTATTTGTTAAAGAAAATAATATCCTAATTACCATAATTTCACATTAGAATTACCTACCCCAAATGAAGAAGGAAATTAAAGATAAAGGATTATACTATATCTGTATTGTAGCACGTTTTTAGACAAGTCAAAGATAATTCTATAACTATAATATTCTTTGGACAAGTTCTTTATTTTTAAAAGTTTGATGGTCAAACATCAACAAAATATTCCTTATGTTTGGACTAAATTTCCTCGAAAATAAAGACATAATTTAAAATTCCGTTACAATACAGAAATCGATTGAAGTTTGGTGATTACTGTGATATATAATTTATATGGTTTTGTAACAAATTGCTCGCTATTTTATGGCACATATTGAAGCTTTGCAGCCCTTAATCAAATCTTAATCAAAGCACGAGTGTTTGGAATTTTGGATGTGGCCTTTGATGTGGTTTAACACGACAGGATCGGGCTAAGTCTTAGACAAGTTTCTAAAATATAATATATATTTCCTTCGGCCACACACCCACTTGACCCGACCTCTGAAAGCCACCTGAAAGTACAGTATTATTCCTGTTAATTTAGAACTATATCCAATTCTTGGATGAGTTCACGGTTGTTTTATCTTGTTTAGTTTAGAAGTATTTTTGGTCACCTTCCATCTCCATCTACAGACCAGCTTCATGGTACCATAATATTGTCACCAAAGATACGCAAGTATACAAAATTTCAGCCCAATCGAACGTCAGGAAATGGTTCTAATTCACCTCAAAAACTTTGCACAACAAAATCCACATATATGTGGTCTATCACACAGAATAATTAGGCAAAGAAAATAAAGTCCTCCTACTCTGGGTGCCAGCCTACCAAGGGATAGAAGGCAATGCAAAAGCAAATGATCTAGCTAGGAAAGGAGCGAACACTCCACTAACTGGACCAGAATTGTTCTGTTTTCTAAACGGGAACCAACTGAAAGCGGAACTGAAGAATCTGTAAGACTATCCGTAACTTGGAATGGGTGTCCTCCAACGGTCTAAGACACTCGAAAAAGTTCCTCAGAACTTACGACCGAGAAAAATCAAAGGTTTTCCTTGATTTAAGTAAAAACAATCTTCGGATTGTCACGGGGTTTCTAACAGGACACTATCTCCTCAACGAACACCTCAGGAGGCTGAAGCTGAGAAACAACAGATTCTGTGGGGAAAATGGGGAAACACCAGAACACCTTATCACTGAGTGCGCCGAGACGACGACCATTCGTGCCATGAACTTTAGTACGTCTGATGTCGAGGATGGAGAGCTGGCGTCTGTGAAGCCGTCTCAGATACTGGCTTTTGTTAAAGCCCTGAGACTGTATGAGGAGTTATAACTCGTTATAACTCAAGAAAGGGGAACACACCATAGATCTATAAGGTCGCGGTGATTAACTCCCCTCCTAAACATTCTACATTCTATCCCACAGAATATTATAAAAGAAATGATGAACGAAAAGAACCTACAAGTACTTATACATAAATTATTACGATTCTTACAAAGATAAATGTACACAACAGTAGTTTTTCCAAATGAATTATATTTGTACACACGGTTCATAAACCACAACTCCTTTACAATTATTTTTATTATCTTTTAAAACTAATAATTCGTTACGATGCGGTATTTTATAACGTTCTCTAATTGACTGTATATATTTCTTCGTGGTTTTAAGACAAACATAAGTCGGAAAAAGAAAAATTAAAAGTGTTCCGGCACACTGCCAGAACCGAGGCTGCACTCGACAGAGAATTGGAACAGAAAATAATACAAAATTCAAGAGATCGCTCTTTGAAAATTTTACACCGTAGCCTATTGAACTGCAGCATTCTTTTATGTGAAGCTATAAAGAGGAATTTAAGGAATAAAAAGGACAAGTCAAGTACGGATACTTTATAATACTCAGTATACAGTGAAAGGTCAAAAAATGCAAAATAAATAGGATTTTTTTTTAAATTTTAACCAATAGGTATGCGTTAATTTGTTTTGATCCAATATATTTTTTCTCAATAAAAAAGGGGTCGTCCTATGCCAAAAACTCTTACTTACTGCCATTAGCCCACGGCCACATAGAAATAAAACAAAATAACAGGATTATATAGGAGTGGCCACACTAAAAGCGTGTAGCGTTCGGCGTGCCTCGCGAAAAACGCAAATGAAAACAAATCAGTTTGTTTTCTGTAGCGTCTTTAGCGTTTTCTAAGATGAGACCCCGTCATAGGCGGACGTTATATTTAATAATACAATAAAAATAAATTAAATAGTATGATTTTTTTTTCATTTTAGGGTATTATCTAAAAATATTTTTATAAAAAACATCTACTCTTTAGGAAGATTCTATTAAATTCAAAAATTTGAAGGAAATGTTTGAAAAGGTATAGTTTGAAATGTTGAAATAATAACAAATTAAAGGAATATTTTCTTACGCGTAAAAAACAAACAGAAACAAATAGTTTTTGGGGTAAAAATAGTTTTTTACGTGTAACAAATAGTTTTTTACAAGTAAAAAATATATTTTTTGGGTAAAAGAGTTTTTTACTAGAAACAATAAGTTTTTTACACGTAAAAAATATTTTTTTTTGCGTAACAAAAGTTGTTTTACCAGAAACAATAAGTTTTTGACGCGTAAAAAAATAATTTTTTACGTGTAACAAATAGTTTTTTACACGTAAAAATATTTTTTTTGGGGTAAAAAAGTTTTTTACCAGAAACAATAAGTATTTGGCGCGTAAAAATTAGTATTTTACGTGTAACAAATAGTTTTTTACACATAAAAAATAATTTTTTTTGCGAAGAAAGGTTTTCACCCAAATCAATAAGTTTTTGACGCGTAAAAAAGAGTTTTTTACGTGTAACAAATAGATCTTTACACGTAACAAATGGTTTTATACGCGTAAAAAATAGTTTTCTACCAATAACAAATAGTTTTATACGCGTAAAAAATAGTTTTCTATCAGTAACAAATAGTTTTATACGCGTAAAAAATTGTTTTTTACGTGTAACAGTTTTATTTGCGTAAAATATTAAAAATAGTTTTTTTACTTGTAACAAATGTTTTTTTATGCGTAATAATTTGATTCACTTTTACAAAATTTGTATTCAAATATCAATATTTTTGTAAACACGTGGACTGCTTACAAATACACGTCGCGTCACTACGTATTTCTAAGCCGTTAACACGTTTCGTTAGAAAGAGCTCGTGTGTCAGGGCCGTCTCACTAGCTCGTATGCCACGGCCTTGAATTTTTACTCCCAGCACGCGTAAAGAATTTTCACTCCAAAATGTTTCATAAATCATGTCCTAAAATTGCATTAGCAACTAGAGATATTTACTATTCTATTATATAATTATAATTATTTATTATATTCTATTATAATTATATCAACTACTAACCACTTCACTACAACATAAAAAAACTATAGACATAAAAACTAAAATTCGTAAAATAAATGGCAAATAATAATAATTATTTTTACACACACCACTGGCATTATCAGTAGATTGTGTTTGTCTCCGAATATATACCCCGGCCCGTCCACAATTCAATCCCAGCATCTTTTATCTTCGTCTCTTCAACGCTAACGGCGCCGATCTCGCCTATCTCTTTCTCACAGGATTGATTGTTGGACGGGCCGGGAATCCACGAGCTTGCGACGTTACTAATTGACATATTGATAGAAACTGCAGACCTGCCGCGTCTTTTGCGTCCGCCGCGCCGTGTCGCCATATAAAATCAAAGTCTCGGGCGGCGAGGCCCGAGTGGTCTCGCGCGCGGCCTATTCGTAAACTTAATTTAGGATAACAAGAAAAGTATTAGCATTAGAAAATTGTACCAAGTTTCAAAAACTTTTTCAATATTTTTACTTTATTTCATACGCAGATACTATGTAAAAATTCCTTCAAATAAAAAAGTTTCTCGCTTACCGAAAATCATGATACAATAAAGTTAATGTTTGAAGTTTAATCCATTTTCCAAAAAAAATACACTCACTATGGAATTTTAATTACCTCAGCTATCACCGCCTATGTGTTCTCAATCGATTAAAAAAAAGAGTTTGTGAATAAGTTGATTAGTTTAGGAGTTATCGCGTAGGAAAGATAAAAAAACATGGTTATACATTTTTGACATTTTGCTAGTTAAAAAATTTCTGACACCCCCAAAAAGGTCGTAATTAGTTATTTCACATGCACAAAGGCCTAACTGATAATCCTGTATAGATATCATGTAGTTATACCTCCAAAAAAATTTTTGACACATTTTGATATCGTTTTTACTCCACTGAAATAATATGGGAAATATTCAGATGTGATTTACACTGAATGCGTCCGACCAAAAATCAGGCGGTGGGGGATCGTGAACGGACCGCCTTCCACAGCACACCCGCTCTACCCGACCCCTGAGACCGACCCGAGCGGTGTAGCACAAATGGACTCTTAATGCGTTCATGTGCCGATTGTACGGCGCGCAGGTTTTACATCCATATAACATGGTGGGGATTATTATTGCTCAGTACACTGCACAGATACTAAGTACTACTAAAAGTACTATACAACCTTTTGTACTTAATAACACCACTATTGACGTCGTGGACTTTGTGAAATTCTTAGGACTTGTTGTAGGCAACTCGTTAAAATGGGACTTGCACATCGAAGCTTTATCAAAGAAACTAAGCGCTGCCTGTTTTGCGCTAAGATCAGTTTCTAAGGCACTTAACTTATCAACCTCTAGAAAAGCCTATTATGCTCTTTTTGAGTCACATCTTCGTTATATGCCCTTCCATTCTGAGGTACTTGCTGCGCAACAAAATTCGATCGTATTTTCAAACTTCAAAAGAAAGCAGTTAGATATTTTTTGGGACTGAACCGTAGAACTCACTGCCAGAATTTCTCTAAAAATTTCAAAATACTGACTCTTCCTTCTTTATTCATTTTTGAATCCGTTTGCTTAATCCGCAAGCACATATCTGCTATTCCCGAAAGGCCATCTCACAACTATCCACTTAGGAATGCGGGGCACGATCTTTATCTGCCAACCCCGAGCTCAGAACTAGTTAAAGGCTCAATACTGTACAATGCCAACAAAATGTACAATCATCTGCCGTTGAATATCAAGTCGCTTTCATTCTTACCCACATTTCGCAAAGCTCTGAAATCATACGTACTGGAGAGAGCCATATATGCGGTAAACGACTTTTTTGTTGATGTTTAATCATGAACAATTTTGAATTTGAAAATTTTGATCATCTCACACACTGGTTAAAAGTCTAGTATTTAATATTTTATAACTCTTAAATTAAATCCATTTACAATTTTCCTTTACAAGTTTCCAAATGATATGATTAAAAAAATGAAATAAATAAAAAAATTCTCTTCTCAAAATCAACTAAACTACAGCAAAAATAAAATCGGAATGTAAGTTTCTTTCGCACGGAAGTGAATCTTCTAAGTAAATAATATTTTCTCTTTGATATCCTTTCAAAGATGAATATTTAATACTGCCGGCAGATACATTTTTAATATTCGCCATTTTACTTGGAAATTTACATTTTAAGAGCCGTATAATTCGAGAACGTTATGGTTATAATGTTGGCACGACTCTTTTTTCCTTTTAGCATCTTCGTTTACGACATTTTTAACGACCAATAGTTGTGGCACTTAATGTCTTTATATTTGAAAACGCTTTTCATCGATTAGGTAAAGAATAATTGAATGGTATTTTTAATTAGAAATACGTGTTTCTGGTTTTATGCTACAAAATAAGACTAATGGTCGCTAAAGTAGGGATTGTAGATTGTATGAGAGTGTTTTGTGTCCCTCATTTGAGTTATAGCTTATCGTACAGTCTCAGGGCATTGGCAAAAGCCAGTATCTGAGACGGTTCTACAGAGGTTAGTTCTCCATCTCCAATATCAGTCGTATCCAAGTTTATGGCAAGAATAGTTGTCGTCTCGGTGTACTCAAGTTATGAGGCGTTCTGGTGTTTCCCCATTTTCCTTACAGAATCTGCAATCGCCGTTGTTTCCCAGTTTCAATCTACTGAGGTGTTCATTAAGGAGACAATGTCCTGTTGACAATTCTCATGAAGATTTCTCATACTTAATTCAAGGAAAATCTTTACATGATTTTTCTTGGTCGTAAGCCCTGAAAAAATTCTCCGAGTGGCTTGGTTGGTTGGTTGAAGTGGCGAGTGCGACCGCTTGTCAAATTCTAATTAGCAGAATTGCCGTTTTGATACCACTCACTCTGAGACCCTATCCCTAGGGATAGAAAAGTTGGACTGTTAACTGTTTATAACCATTCGGTGGCATTACGCAACGGGTCACTACCGTTATGCTCTTCCCGGCAACATCTTCAAGACATACAAAGCTGTAACCACCGAGGAAACGGTCGCGGGTCCTATACAAAGCCGGACAGTGGCACAGGAAATGCAGAAATGTGCAGAACCATTTCCCCTTCCTTCGTATCCTTATAACTTCGGCAAACTTCGTTAAAAGAGATACCCATCCTCGTCGCATGTTCATCAATTGGCTAGTGTACCGCAATATACCGTCGTAAGCCTGGCGATATCCTTACGCGACTAAACTTAGTTATGAACTCTCCCGATTTCTTAAGGTCGTATTTGGGCCAAGTTTTCCTGGCTATCCTGCAGGTGCTTAAAGTTTTCCATCTACTGTTCGCCATAGACAGAAAATGGTGGTAAATATCTTTTTTATGGTATTGAGGGGAGTAAAAACTTTGAAGCATCTAGCTTAAGAGTCCGTTTCACTAGTCCGAAAAAGTAGCAAATTAAGCGTTCGGCATTTAACGTTTTATGTAAAACTGGCTAGGTGTTTTTACACAAATGAAGAAGGAAATTAAAGATAAAGGATTATACTATATCCGTATTATAGCACATTTTTAGAAAATTTCTTTATTTTTAAGATTTTGATGGTCAAACATCAACAAAATATTCCATTTTGGACTAAATTTTCTCGAAAATAAAGACATAATTTCAAATTCCGCTACAATACGGAAATAGATTGAAGTTTTGTGATTACAGTGATATATAATTTATATGGTTTTGTAACAAATTACTCGCTATTTTATGGCAAATGCTGAAGCTCTGCAAACCCTAATCAAGCCTTAATCAAAGCACGTGTGTTTGGAATTTTGGGTGTGGCTTAACATGACAGGATCGGGCTAAGCCTTAGGCAGATTTCTTAAATATAATATATATTTCCTTCGGCCACACACCCGCTTTACCCGACCCCTGAGAGTAACCCGAAAGTACAGCGTAATAGACTCTTAAGGCACGATCCTCGCCTTGCAAGTTCATCAGCGCGTTCGTTCCCTTCGGTGTTCCAGTGGCCTGGAATCCAAAGCAAGGTTATATCATATCTACTTGCCATGTAGGATAACTTGTATTATTTTTTTTAAATATTTTGGAGGATATGGTAGATGAGTGTCTTAGACACGTTGGATGATTTCCATTCCAGGTTACGGATGGAGTTTTCCAGGTTCTCGAGTTCCGCTTTAGGTTTGAAATGGTTTCCATTTAGGAAGTAGAACGGTTCTGCTCCAGTTAGTAGAATGTTCGCTCCTTTTCTAGCTATAGATCGTTTGCTTTTTCATGACCTTCTATCTCTTTGTGAGATGGCACCCAGAGTAGGAGGAAATTATTTTCTTTGCCTAATTTGTTCAGCTTCTTTAGACATTCTTTGATCAACTTCGAATTGATGGGTTTTTTTCCACAATAAGGGGCCGTCCTCTGCCGGAAACACTGCGACCTGTGAGGCCTATTGTGTTTGTCCCCTTTCTATATCTGCACCCATTCTCCTATCCCTGTGCCCTGCACTAACTTATGCAGGTCCTTGATAGGATGGGAGCATAGTTCCTCCGGTTCTAGCCTAGCTTTCCCAAATAAAAAGTGTCGCTTGCGATCCAGAGCCTCGCAGTGACATATTATGTGCTCGCTGTTTCAGGATCTTTATCGCAGAGTCTGCAGCAAAGACTTCCTTGATACAGATTGAGCTTGTTCAGGTAACACTTTACAGCCATATGTCCTGTCAAGAGGCCTGTTGTAATCCGCAATTTATTCCTGCTAAGCATTAGCAGTTCTTTTGCGGTTTTGGAGCTAGGTCCTTGGATAAAAGCCTTGCTGTGCCTGTGCCCCTGTCTGTTTCTCCAGTGGACATTCTGCTTTTCCCTGATCCAGAGTTTTAATGCACTACGGGCCATACATGTGGGTATTCCCAGTACTGGCTCTGGACCAAGATAAGATGCCGATGATCCTTCCCTAGCTAGCTCATCGGCTTTTTCGTTGCCTTGGATGCCGCTGTGGCCCGGCACCCAGAATAATTTAATTCTGTTCCGTCGAGCCAGAGCTTCCAGTTCACCTAGGCATTCCCAGACGAGTCTCGACGATACCTTTGGGCTCATAAGCGCCCCAAGTGCCGCCTGACTGTCTGAGCATATGAATTGATGGTTACTGAGTTGTCAATAAACTTAATATTGAGCTTATTCATCCGAATACATAAGTAGACCACCCTGTGTATAAGTAAGTAGAATCAACAAACCCTCTTGGGACCATTTGCTATGAATTCCAAACAGCAATTAATTAATAGTTGTATTCTCCGAATGTATGTTTTGAAGAGGTGTTAAAGCCAACAGGGACATTATTGATACAATTTGCTACGTATATTATCAGAGATCCATTTGTATGATTAGCTGTTTGGCCGTTCTATCGTATATTAAAGCTACATGGCTATAAACTTTATAACACAAATTATAAGTGTGTGAGAATTTTGTTTATCTTTAACATTCAGAAATTTTATCAGTTTTTGAATTTGGTGCAGAATGCTTTGGGATAGCCAGGCAATTGCTCTTTTTATTTACGTCAAAATCGAGCTATTTTAAAGTCAGTGCTATTAAAGGAATTTATTCATTTTAGAAAAGCTGACAAATTGGAGTCGATAAATACTGAAAATCTGCTTCCCAAAGAAATTATGGATAAATCTAACTATAGGCTATAGAAGGCAGTTGATGATAGTGTTGATATTTTGGTGAAAGTTTGAAACACCCTGTTATATATATTAAGAAACACAGGAATCTAGAAATCATTTCGTCTAGGTGCATCTTTTTTCGATAGTTCGATTTCTGGTTCATCTGAATAGCTTTGTTTTTTTTGTCTTTTGAAGAAGACACTAACATTTTTTGACATGACTTTCCAATAACGGTGACATTACAGCAACAATAAATTCTATTTTACAAGTGTGTTGAGGACCCAAAAGCAAAGACATGCTTTCAATGGCGAAATTGTTACAAATCGTTACTGTCTTATTCAAAAGCGAATATCTCTAAAAACAATCAAGCTATTGAGATGAATCAAAAAACAAACTATCGAGAAAAGATGTATCTATATGAAAAAATGAATTTTAGATTTCTTGCTTTGTTAACATATTCCACAGGGTGTTTCAAACTTTCACCAAAATATCAACATTTTGTTTTCCCTCGTATAATTCACAGATGGGAACTTCATTTATAATTTAGAGAAGACTAAAAAGTCAAACGATTTAGCTACAAATTGCTTAAGAAATCATCAAAATCGGCCCACTAGAACAAAATATATTTAACTTTAAAATACATGAAAATTTTAAAGTGCCCGTTTTTCGTGCCGGTGAGTGTATATGAGCTCAAAACCACCACACCGTGTCCTAAGGGCATTCCGTCATGAATCATGATTCATACTTTCATACTATTTTACTGTTAAACTGACATTAAAAAAATAGTGCACGGTTCGACAAAAAACGTGCGTGTTTTTTTGAAATAAGGTAAAACATGACAAAGTCCAGTCAGCGGATGCGGCACTTCCTGGGTTCTTCACCCATCGTTTCACTTTTACCTAATATTTAATCTGATTTGTTCAGAACAATTCATTTGCCGGGTATTGCATTAACATATTTATTTACATTTCATTATAATTTACTATAATTACTTTCGTTATATTTTATACTTATACAGGGTGGTCTAATTTACTGTTTCAGGATTTTAACAGTCTATAGAAAAAAAATTGGCGCCGGGAGGCGTTTTAGTTTCAAAGTAAAGGAATTTTTTCAATTTTGGTCCGCGGTTATTTCCCCTATCCGGCACCTGGGGTCGCGTCCGATGGGAGTTTGGAGTTCTCCACACGGATTTTCTCAAAAACGGACTACGGAGACACGGAATAGCTCAAAAACTGCGACTTTGACTGATTTTGATGTTATTTACAAATTTTGTTGCAAATATTATTCCTAATCTTAAATTGAAAACCGCGTTTCGCTAGCTACTTTCATTTTGGAGTTACGATTTTTTTAAATTTTTAACCCCCTCTCATACCGCCTTAACAACCTCCACCAAAAACCAACATTTATTTAAAGGTTTAAATGTTTCACCAAATATAAATAATTTCTGTGTGTGTTTTTTATTTCACATTTTTTTTGTTGTTCATTGCTCATTGGTTTAGTAAGGGAAAAATAAAAAAAAAATTGTCAGACAAATATGCTAATAATTTCTTTTTTTAAAGTTTTATTCGCAGTAAATTAATAAAAATACTATTTATTTAAAGATTTTATATATTCTAACAAACAAACCAAGAGAGTCCGTAAAATAATAGAATGTATATGACAAAATCCCTCAAATGGCAATGAGCAGGACACCTGGCAAGAAGGACAGACAACAGTAGGACCACAAAAATTACACCATGTTGCCCAGGAGGAATTAAGAGACCTAGAAGAAGACCAAACCTGAGATGGGACCATGATATTACGAAATTAGCAGGGATAACTTGAGAGGCTACACCATAATTGGAAATGGTTGAATAAGTTGAAAATGATGAGGATGATGATTTAAAGATTTTATATGTAGCAAGTGCCTCTAGGAAACATCTATTAAAAATATGCAAAACTTGCAAGAGGTTCGCAGCAAGACCAAAACCAATATTAGACCAAGACCAAGACTACTTATTAATGTTTTTTTTCTTACTGTCTTCATTGTGTGGAATTTGGGTACATATTTTTAACATATTCACAAACACACATTAAAAACACACTACATTTTATAGAAAAAAAATCAAAAATATAAAATCTCAATATAAATGCTAATAATTTAAAAATCTCGGTGTTATATAACTGATTATAAGTTTCAGCACCCTGTACAGCCGCGAGACAAGTCGAAAACAAGTGATTTAATGATAATTGTGAAAAAGAAAAGTTGCCTAGTTAATATACACACACATGTATAACTCCAGCAGACACGTAATTAGCGTTTGGTGACGTTTATATGAAAAAGAAAAAGTTCTGATACTAATTTCGTAAAAGTGGACACATTAACAAATTGCTAGTGCCCCAGTTTCCGTAACAAGCAAGCAAAATTAAACATTTAAATTCATTATATTCAATAAAAAAAACAAGAAATTTCAATCAAGGAGAATAAAAAACATATTTTATTGAATGTTTTATTACAAGAAATATGAAGGCAATGCCCTTGCACTTATTAACAAGACACGCTGTACGTTATTTATTAAAAAATATAGTATAAAAACGTAGAACTAAAAACCGACATTTTGAGAACTACCGGTACAAAAAAAATTGGCGCCGGGAGGCACGTAAAAATTCAACTTTAGTATAATTTCATATTTTTAAGCACATGGTAAAACAACAAACCCATGCAAGGTACATTATTACCTAAAGGTTACGGTCAATTGACCACTAGCCTTGCCTCGAGAATAATTTTAACGTAAGAAGGTTATTGTAGAAATCGAAAAATTCTCATAAAAAACAATTACCAGAAAACAGAGGATATTATGCTAATAAATAAAAATTATAAACAATGATTCTACTGTTTAATTTCTCCTTGACTTAATGTTTTAAATAGATTTAAACAAAAAGATCTCGCTTAAAAATAAAGACTATACAGGGTGAGCCTTAAATAAGTGCAAATATTTTTAGAGGTAGTATATTTCCATCCCAGAAACACGATTATAAGGTTTTTTTCGTGAAAGAAAAAAATTGGCGCTGGGAGGCACGTATAGCCGCCCATACTAAAATATGTTAATATCTCAAAAACTGCGACTTTAACTGATTTTGATGTTATTACAAATTTTGTTGCAAATATTATTCCTAATCTTAATTTGAAAACCGCTTTTCGCTAGCTACTGTAATTTTGGAGTTACGATTTTTTAAAATGTTTAACCCCCTCCCATACCCCCTTACCAACCTCCCACCCCCACCAAAGACTAATAGCCAGATTCTCGGGTGCCACAGTATTTTTGTGCCAAATTTGGTTAAAATCGGTTCAGCGGTTTTTGAGAGATATCGTGTTACAGACGGACAGACAGACACCATGAAAATATTTTGTATTTAGGTCATTTATGACCCAAATAACTCATTTTGAGTGAAATTAAAAAAACTTTTTTTTGCCGATCTTAATAGCCTACTATACTTATTGGTATGGTCGGCTAAAAATTGAAAATTGGAATTTTTTGAATTTTTTTTAGTTAAAAAGCATATTTTTTGATAATATAGCAACATAAGTAGGTAATAGATTAAATTTAGAAGAAAGAAAATCCAGAATAGATTCAGTGGTTCTCAAAATTTAAGCAAAAAATATTTTTTTGGAAATTTTCAAAGTAAAATAACTTGGTTATTTTCAACTTATTTGAAAAGAAGTGAAGAGAAAATATGTTTCATTTATCGAGATCTACCAGCCCTGAAAATATTTGCACTTATTTAAGACTCACCCTGTATATTTCAGGAAATCTTTTCAACACAACTTTATTGAACGTATATGATAAAATTTATAATAAGGTGATTTAAATGAAAATGATAATGTAATAATGAAAGCACTATGTTCTGAACCAAGGGCAAATAAAATGTAATATGTTTATGTAATATCGCGGTCAAGACAATAATAAAAAAATATGTATTAAAGCATATAATTTTTCATTAAAGTTTTTTTTCAGTTAAAAAACATAATTTCTTGATAATAAATTTTCAAAGTAAAATAACTCCGTTATTTTTGGACATATTTGAAAAACGATAAAGAGAAAATATGTTTCTTTTATCGAGATCTACCACCCCTTAAAATACTTGCACTTATTTCTGGGACACCCTGTCTAAGGTAGAGGGAATTATGGCATCTTAATTCCCGTTAATAATGTCCCAGGAGTTATAATTCTATTTATGGTTAGAGTAACCAAGGCCTCAACCGATCTGGAGTTCATGACTAAGAGGCTTTATCAAGAATACAACAAATGGGGACTTCAGGTTAGTCTAAAAAAGACGGAATACTTGGCTGTCAATTCCAACGCTTGTTTTGAAGTTTTCATTGATGATAACGTCCAGATTCAACAAGTAGACAAATTTAAATACCTGGGTGCTACTATCAACGACGAGGGTTTGGGAAAAGAAGAAATACAAACCCGATTTCAGAAGAGCAAACAAGTTATTGGATGTCTTAATAGCCTCTGGTGAGACCGAAACATGTCTGCAACTACTAAAAAGAGACCTTGGACGAACATTGGTGTAGTCAGTTCTTTGATATGGTTCAGAGCTATGGACTCTGAGTGCAGACGCGAAATGGACTACCTTAGAAGAAGCGCAGGTATATCAAGGATGGAAAAAAAGACAAACATCGAGGTCAGGCGTATCATGAATGCATCGGAGGAAACAGTACTAGATCGAATCGAAAAATCCAGCTTAAAGTGGTTTGGACATGTTCTGCGTATGCCGGAGAACAGATGGCCAAAAAAAGTTTTGAGAGGTAGACCTAGAAAATCCTGGAACGGAAGGTTAAGGAAGCGATGGAAGCTCGTAATCTAGAAGCTGATGACGCTCTAAATCGAGATGTGTGGCGTAGGGTAACGGGTAGCCAGCAATAGGGTGTAGTTGGAAATGAGTACTAAATACATAAGCCAAATTCCGTTTATATTGTTGCGGACCCGTGTGGATTCGACCTAACCTAACTATATGTCCCGCCCTCAGATGACCTTAACATCGCATTAAAGAATAGACACCGTAATGATTCATTCAAAGTTTCGAGAAGAATCGAGTTCCACTGGAATGGACTAGTACATACGAGAACATTCGAAACCTCTATGCACCTAACGATCTATGGACTATTCGAGAAATCTGAGGAGAACAGACATAAATAGACGAGTACAGTTGACGCGCTAAAATTCAAAATAAATTCTTTAATAGATAAATAGTTACAAATCGTTTGTAAATAGTTCTTTAAGTCTTTTATCGTTATTGTTTTACAGCCTCTGGTGTAGTATAGGTGTAGTAATAGGCTGTAGTTGGAAATGAGTATTAAATACTACCTACAAACCAAACCAAATCCCGTTTATATATATATATATATATATATATATATATATATATATATATATATATATATATATATATATATATATATATATATATATATATATATATATATATATCGTTATTGTTTTTGTTAATTAGTGTTAAATAAATTGTGTTTATAAATAAATTGTGACTTTCTATCCACACGGAACCGACGAAAAACGTAACAATATGTATAGTAACCAAGACGATATAAGCTTATATTAAGTCGAGAAATAAATTAATTTATTTTTTACTCTAAATTAAAGGAATCTGCCTTCAGTTAAGTTGTAAAGTTTTCACAGATTTTCTCATTTTGTGAAATAATAAAATTTTACAACAAATTTTTATTTCATTTCTCCCACTCTTTTAAAACTAAGAATTTAACTGCTTGCTTGAGATTTTTCCTTTTTATTTCGTACGTGTATTTTCACAGTAACTAACGTGATTTTCTCTTCCTTGGGAAATAAATCTTGAGACTATTCCGAATTTTATTTATTCCACTAAAAGAACAAGCAGGGGACGTAATTTTATTAGACCTGAATTAATCGTAACTTGAAGCTTGGGAAATCGAATTCCTCTCGATTATTGTTCTTCTGATTGACGATTTCATTTAACGCGTTCCTCAATAAGGAGAATTGTTCGAGTAGATTTGCAAAATGGAGCCTTCCTTAGCAATAAAATGTAGTTCTACTTCGAAATAATGTTTTTTGGAAATATTTTTTTTTATAACGGGTGCGTCTAATAAGTGGCTCACCCTTATAACTTTTTTAATTGCCTTATATCTATCAAAAATACAGGGGCGGATACAGGAATTTATTTTAGGGGGGGGGGCAAATAAAAAGTAATGTAGAATATGCTTTTTAGGGAACCATTTTTCACTCAAAAGGCTAATACTTAACCCAATTTATAGATTATAGGGGGGGCCCGGGGCCCATGCCCCCCCCCCCTCTGTATCCGCCGCTGCAAAAATAGATAAAATAGTACTTTAACCAAGACTTTAACCGCAAGGGTAGATTAAATGATACTTTAACAGCGAGGATAGGTTAAAAACTTTATTTCTTCTCGCACGTTTGTTAATTGCTTCCATTTTTGAAAATTTTTGTATTCCTTTTCATAAGTTATTCGGGATTTAAATGGAAGTAGTTTGGATATGGCGTTTGTCGCCTCAGCCTGAATATCTTTTGGTAATTTACTTATTTCGTTTTGAGCCATTTCTGGCTCCAATTCAATCAGCAATCGACACGAAGAGAGAATTAAAAATATTGACTCAAAACTGACACCTAAAGAGACAGCTTTATTTATTTGTCTAATTACATAAGAAACCAACGCCAACCCATCACAATCTTTTTTCTACTCGTAATAAATTCATTGAAATAATAATTTCTGAATATTTTTTTAAAATGTAACTAGCTATGGAAAAAATATTGTTTATACTCGACGATAAAATTGCATTATCGTCTCCCGTGAATTAATCATTTCGGTCGACGATAAATTACCATCTTATCGTCTTGTATAAAAAATAACTACATATTAGATTTTGAGTTTGGCATGTAAAAAGAGAGGACTTTTTTCAATACGTGAGAGAAAAAAGGATAGTGAGATGAAAAAGAGGGCTGTCTACTTCGACCCTCTATATCCGGAATATCCAAAAACTTATGTATGGAAATCCTATTTGCAACTGATTTAGTTCACTGGCACTGAGGTATTGAGCACATGAAATAGAAAAAATATAAGTTTCTTCAATTAATACCTAGAAAATAATTAAATATAATTAAAAATCAGTTGTAATTACCATCGTACCACGAGCAGGAGTAAAGTTTACGTCCTGTGGTTCCCCTCCTACACCACGCTGTTATACCATAGACAGTACCAACAGTACCCAGCGCTTCAGTTTTAACCATTTCAAAATGCAAGGACACAAATCGTGTGTGTATTTGTTTATGACAGAAACGCGGGTGAAAATAAAATAGTAGCTAATAGACCGCGGGTTCGCGGACGTTACGTCGCCCGTTATCAGTTTTTCGGTGTTATTAATTTGTGTTCGCTTGTTTCCAAAAACAAACGAGCCGTTTTTGGTTGAATTAAGCGTGGATTTGACTGGTTTTGTTTGGAAACTGGGACATTTTCGGTGATTTGTTTCATGTTTTTTGTTTATTTTTTTGGATAAAAATTCTAAATAAAACACACAAGGTAGGCTATTTAATTTACTTTTTTAGTTTTTAGAGAACTATGACATTTATAAACAATATACAGGATGGTCCGAACTATATTCCGGAAATTTCGGCAGCTTATTCTACAGATAAAAATAAGTAAAAAAGTTCGTATAAATATATGTCCTAAAATGCATAGTTTCGGAGATACAGGGTGTAGAAATTTTATTTTTATTTCGATTTTTTGCAAATATTTTTTGAAGTAACGTGAACTTTTGGATGTCTGGGAGTTTTTGACATGAGAAATTTGATTTTGATATCAATATGGCTCCTACTTGTAGAGGGCGCCACCTACATAGTTTTTAACTGTTTTGAAGAGTAATAACTTTTCGTCCGTACCTGTATAAAACTGCTGAGTGAAAAAAATATACATTTCCGTGATTTTTTACGTAAAAAATGTCTCTTTTAAAAATCGCTACGAGTAATGGTTCTCTAAGATATTTAGAATGGAAATAGTCATATACAATAATACATGGCATTATTGACAAAAAATAAACATGTCGAGTAGATAGATTTAAAAAAATAAAAATTTCCCAAATTTATTATTTCATCAGTCAAATAACTTACTACTAACGTGTTTATTTTTTGTCAATAATGACATGTATTGACTATTTCCATTCTAAATATCTTGAGAACGGTTGCTCGTAACGATTTTTATCAGGAGGCATTTTTACGTAAAAAGCCACGGAAATGTATATTTTTTCACCCAGCAGTTTTATACAGGTACGGACGAAAAGTTATTACTCTTCAAAACAGTTAAAACACATGTAGGTGGCGCCCCCTAAAATAGGAGTCATATTGACATCAAACTCAAATTATTTGTCATGTCAAAAAACACCCAGACACCAATTTTCATCCAAATATTGGCATTACTTCACAAATTATTTGGAAAAAAAAATCGAAATAAAAATGAAACCTTCTACACCAGTATCTCCGAAACTAAGCTTTTGCTAGGCTAGATCATCAGAAAATGGTTACGCAATGAGTTTTCTTTCTTGAGCCTTTCTGTGACTGAAAAACCCGATATGTGATGTGAGAGATAACACATTCCGAACTCCGGACATTCAAAAATCTCATTGCTTTGTTGCCTCTTTACTCTTTGGTTGTCGCTGTTTTTCAAAAACGAAATTTCACTCAAAATGAGTTATTTGGGTCATAAATGACCTAAATACAAAATATTTTCGTGGTGTCTGTCTGTCCGTCTGTAACACGATAACTCAAAAACCGCTAAACCGATTTTAACCAAATTTGGCACAAAAATACTGTGGCACCCGAGAATCTGGCTATTAGTTTTTAGTGGGAGTGGGGGGTTGGTAAGGGGTATGGGAGGGGGTAAAAAAAATTTAAAAAATCGTAACTCCAAAATTACAGTAGCTAGCAAAACGCGGTTTTTAATTTAAGATTATGAATAATATTTGCAACAAAATTTGTAATAACATCAAAATCAACAAGAAAATCAATTCAAAGTCGCAGTTTTTGAGATAAAAAAATGGAAAAATTCCTTTACTTTGAAACTAAAAGAAGTGCCTACCAACTTTTTATTAACATATTTTAGCATGGGCGGCTATACGTGCCTCCCGGCGCCATTTTTTTTCCAATACTCTTGATAAATGTACATAAATCCGCAAATTAAACAACCTAAATATTGTTATTAAACAAGGCAAAGTAATTAAAGAGGATTAAATTAATAAAGACAATTCTCAGATCGAAACTCGTGAATTTATTAAAACAAAGTTGCTGATTGGAAAGGAGTGCCGAATACCCTTGTCTTTTGTTCGGCCATCCTTAAGCCGTAATTATATTCAAATAGTTACGGCACGAAAAGATATGACCTTGAACCAGTGACAGAAAATGTCGATTTCCCTTTGCAGTTCTCATCATTCTGTATCAATGCTGCATTTAAATTGTGATAAGTGAAAGTTGAACAATCCCATTTATATATTTTAAAAAAATAATGTGTAGGTATTTAATATTCCAAATAGGTTTGTGTAATAGCAGTTTTGTTCAACGTTAAATTTTTTTAGACAAAATAACGTGAACTTTAAATATTTTGGTAAAGGCTGTATTCTATGAAAAAAAAACTTTTTTCTGTGTTACAAATGATAGTCAATGACACACGTGTGACATAGAAACTAGTAAAACCAGCCTTTTTGGGCTGGTTAAATTGGTTACAATAATGATATATGTTTTTCATAAACAGTGTTCCATAATAAAAAAAATGATACAACTCATAGAAACTAATCATATGACCATAACAATGATTAGAAACCAAGAAAGCCATATATAAAGGTTTTTTTTTCTCAGGTAAGACTTCGACAGAAAATGAGAGAAAAAGAAATAGATGACGTCCACAACAATATCTTTATTTCATTAAAAATATTGATATCACAGATTAGGTATACTATATGTATACAGATAAAAATCTTGTTCCTAATTTTTTTTGAATGATGAGCAAACGAGTAAGATTTCCTGTGCGCAAAAATAAACTCGCGTTTAAACAGCGTAATAACTGGGCCAGTCAGGCGCTGGGCACAATTTTAGAGGCTATAAGTGGGCGTGCTATGTGCGCAAACTAGTAACTTAACTAGTGCGCGACTCTGAAAATTGGAACCACGAAAAACAATGCTTTTGACGATAAGTTTAAAATCTGTATAATCTGTGATAATATTTTTTAAGTTAATTTTGGTACTAAAAACTGGAGTAGCTGTAAAATAACGACAGCACACGATAGGTAAATAATAGATTTTAGTACTACTGAAAGATAATGTCAAATGGTACTGGTTTAAATAAAGAAGATTATAGTTAATTAATCTACTTTTAATGTATAAAGTTCAGTAACAGTTATTATTAATAAAACATTTTGTTTTATTTATGTTGTATTAATATTCAGAAATGTAGCATTGTTGAAGTTTGAATATAAGAAATAGTTCTTTTTTACATTTTTTTAGTTGTTTTGTTTAAAATACACCCTGGTTAGCTATGTCTTAACACATACCGCATTTTTTTTTAATAAAATAACTCGATTAGATTTGACATATTTATATCAATATTATTTTTTTGACATTTGATTCGACGTAAAATCTAACTAAATGTAAAAAATGGTTACTTATCAGCCAAAGCGTACAGTACTACTTACCGTAGATCATGTAGATCACGTGTAGATCTAACCAACTAAAAAACTAATTGCAGTGACATTACAGGCAATTGCATGACATACGATGTTTAATATTAAAGTCATTTTACACTAAAAATATATCTTTTTCCATATCCACTGTTAAAATTGCCTTATATCTATCAAAAATAGTAGATAAAATAGTACTTTAACCGCAGGGGTAGATTAAATGATACTTTAACAGCGAGGATAAGTTAAAAACTTTATTTCTTCTCGCACGTTTTTTAATTATTTCCATTTTTGAAAATTTTTGTATTCCTTTTCATAAGTTATTCGGGATTTAAATGGAAGTAGTTTGGATATGGCGTTTGTCGCCTCAGCCTGAATATCTTTTGGTAATTTACTTATTTCGTTTTGAGCCATTTCTGGCTCCAATTCAATCAGCAATCGACACGAAAGAGAATTAAAAAATATTGACTCAAAACTGACACCTAAAGAGACAGCTTTATTTATTTGTCTAATTACATAGAAACCAACGCCAACCCATCACAATCTTTTTTCTACTCGTAATAAATTCATTGAAATAATAATTTCTGAATATTTTTTAAAATGTAACTAGCTATGGAAAAAAATATTGTTTTATACTCGACGATAAAATTGCATTATCGTCTCCCGTGAATTAATCATTTCGGTCGACGATAAATTACCATCTTATCGTCTTGTATAAAAAATAACTACATATTAGATTTTGAGTTTGGCATGTAAAAAAGAGGACTTTTTCAATACGTGAGAGAAAAAAGGATAGTGAGATGAAAAAGAGGGCTGTCTACTTCGACCCTCTATATCCGGAATATCCAAAAACTTATGTATGGAAATCCTATTTGCAACTGATTTAGTTCACTGGCACTGAGGTATTGAGCACATGAAATAGAAAAAATATAAGTTTCTTCAATTAATACCTAGAAAATAATTAAATATAATTAAAAATCAGTTGTAATTACCATCGTACCACGAGCAGGAGTAAAGTTTACGTCCTGTGGTTCCCCTCCTACACCACGCTGTTATACCATAGACAGTACCAACAGTACCCAGCGCTTCAGTTTTTAACCATTTCAAAATGCAAGGACACAAATCGTGTGTGTATTTGTTTATGACAGAAACGCGGGTGAAAATAAAATAGTAGCTAATAGACCGCGGGTTCGCGGACGTTACGTCGCCCGTTATCAGTTTTTTCGGTGTTATTAATTTGTGTTCGCTTGTTTCCAAAAACAAACGAGCCGTTTTTGGTTGAATTAAGCGTGGATTTGACTGGTTTTGTTTGGAAACTGGGACATTTTCGGTGATTTGTTTCATGTTTTTTGTTTATTTTTTGGATAAAAATTCTAAATAAAACACACAAGGTAGGCTATTTAATTTACTTTTTTTAGTTTTAGAGAACTATGACATTTATAAACAATATACAGGATGGTCCGAACTATATTCCGGAAATTTCGGCAGCTTATTCTACAGATAAAAATAAGTAAAAAAGTTCGTATAAATATATGTCCTAAAATGCATAGTTTCGGAGATACAGGGTGTAGAAATTTTATTTTTATTTCGATTTTTTGCAAATATTTTTTGAAGTAACGTGAACTTTTGGATGTCTGGGAGTTTTTTGACATGAGAAATTTGATTTTGATATCAATATGGCTCCTACTTGTAGAGGGCGCCACCTACATAGTTTTTAACTGTTTTGAAGAGTAATAACTTTTCGTCCGTACCTGTATAAAACTGCTGAGTGAAAAAATATACATTTCCGTGATTTTTTACGTAAAAAATGTCTCTTTTTAAAAATCGCTACGAGTAATGGTTCTCTAAGATATTTAGAATGGAAATAGTCATATACAATAATACATGGCATTATTGACAAAAAATAAACATGTCGAGTAGATAGATTTAAAAAAATAAAAATTTCCCAAATTTATTATTTCATCAGTCAAATAACTTACTACTAACGTGTTTATTTTTTGTCAATAATGACATGTATTGACTATTTCCATTCTAAATATCTTGAGAACGGTTGCTCGTAACGATTTTTATCAGGAGGCATTTTTACGTAAAAAGCCACGGAAATGTATATTTTTTCACCCAGCAGTTTTATACAGGTACGGACGAAAAGTTATTACTCTTCAAAACAGTTAAAACACATGTAGGTGGCGCCCCCTAAAAATAGGAGTCATATTGACATCAAACTCAAATTATTTGTCATGTCAAAAAACACCCAGACACCAATTTTCATCCAAATATTGGCATTACTTCACAAATTATTTGGAAAAAATCGAAATAAAAATGAAACCTTCTACACCAAGTATCTCCGAAACTAAGCATTTTAGGACATACATTTATACGAACTTTTTTGCTTATTTTTATCTGCAGAATATACCACCGAAGTTTCCGGAGCACAGTTCGGACCGCCCTGTATAATAGAAAAATTTTAAATAAATTGTATTTTAAGTAATTTAATACAAATGAAACAATATTTCTCTGATGAAACATTTTATTTTTCAATATAATATATTGAAACAGCATTGATTCCTTTAAAATGATATGCAAAGCTAGGAAAACACTATTTGCAATAAATTTAAACAATAATTTTGAACCAATATGTAACTTTTTATATCGTATTTATTTATTTGAATGTTTTAAAAAACATGAAAGCCTTAAATAATTCGAAAATATTCGATATGTTTCGACAAAAAAAGCTTTTAAAAGAATATGACATATTGTTCACGGCAACCATATTCGCTGACAATAGCTTCGGCAAAACATTTTTTTTAATTATTTTTTATTTAATAAATTACACTAGAGGGGTAAGTAAATAAAAATTTCGTTTATTTGTTGGAAATTATTTTCTATGAAAACAAGATATAAATAAAAAAGGTGTAAGAGACTTGCATGCTTGATCCTGCGGAGAGAATGTAGAATATTTAGGAGGGGAGTTAATCACCGCGACCTTACAGATCTATTGTGTGTTCCCCTTTCTTGAGTTATAACGAGTTATAACTCATCATACATTCTCAGGGTTTTAACAAAAGCCAGTATCTGAGACGGCACCACAGAGGCCAGCTCTCCATCCTCGACATCAGACGTACCAAAGTTCATGGCACGAATGGTCGTCGTCTCGGCGCACTCTGTGAGAAGGTGTTCTGGTGTTTCCCCATTTTCCCCACAGAATCTGCATTTGTCGTTGTTTCTCAGCTTCAGCCTACTGAGGTGTTCGTTGAGGAGACAGTGTCCTGTTAGAAACTCTGTGAAAATCCAAAGATAGTTTTTACTTAAATCTAGGAAAACCTTTGATTTTTCTCGGTCGTAGGTTCTGAGTAACTTTTTCGAGTGTCTTAGACCGTTGGAGGACACCCATTCCAAGTTACGGATGGAGTCTTACAGATTCTTCAGTTCCGCTTTCAGTTGGTTCCCGTCTGGAACATAACTGTTCTGGTCCAGTTAGTGGAGTGTTCGCTCCTTTCCTAGCTAGATCGTTTGCTTTTTCATTGCCTTCTATCCCTTAGTGAGCAGGCACCCAGAGTAGGAGAACTTTATTTTCTTTGCCTAATTTGTTGAGCTTCTCTAGGCATTCTTTGACCAACTTCGAATTGATGGTTACTGAGCTGATCACGTTAAGTGCTGCTTGACTATCGGATAGGATGGCAATTTCCTGTTTTCGATAGTTCCTATCTAAGATAAATTGTACGCATTTTTCGATAGCGTAAATTTTTGCTTGAAGGATACTGGGGTAGGTGCACATTGGTTCGGAGTATTTAGTTTTCGGCCTAAAACTCCTATCCCTGTTCCTGCTTTGGTTTTAGAAGCATCAGTATAAGTAATCGTTTCTTTTCTTCCAATCCCTTTTTTTTACTCAATACTACAGTGAGGTGTTTCTCAAAGTTGTAAATTCTTGGTCCTGCGTAAGTCTTGCATTGATTGGTCTTGCTGCACCAATTAAATAAATTTGATGACCAGCTATGCATACAAACAAAAATATTTTTAAAATTCCACCTCGAATTCCATTGACCGAAAATTTGAAAAAAAAGTTAACATTTCAAACAGAAAGAAAAATTGAAACACTTCTTTGCCAGGTTTAAAAATAAAATCTACAGAAAACCTTAAACTCCAAATCTCTGGAAAAATGCTGTAAAATATCTTTTGCGCAAGAAACAAATGGAAAAACTCACGAACAAACTTTATATCTCTGACGCGTTGTATCTCTAAAAGCAAGCGATTTGTTCCATGAAGAAAATCCCAGATATTACAACACTAACTTTCAGCGCTAAAGATAAAAATCTGAAAATAAATTTTCCGAAACCTACGCTTCATCCTATAAGGCTTTTTATAAATCAAATTTCCGAGAGAATAGAATGATGTCCTTTAAAAATTCTCAAGTGGATTTGACATAAAAGTATTTCAATAAGAATCTCAGTTGGGACGTTTTAAATTTAATTTGAGGATTCTATCTAAAGCTTCGTCTATACGGAACGTTTTAGCTGTCAGTCTTACCTGTTCAGTTAAAACGTATCATATAAATCCTTGTGTTACTTTAACTGGATTTAGACGGAAGACTGTCGTATAGAGAACTCACGGGATCATTCGGTATTATATTGTTTTATAAGAAAACTGTCGTTTTGCCTACACGGAAAAAATATATATAAGTAAATTTGCCAAAAAATATGGATATATTACAGCACCTTTAGTAAGCGAATTTTAAAAATGTAATATTTTTGCATAGTTTCACAAAATAAGGTAATTTTACAAAATTATTTAGAGAATTATTACCCAACAATACTATTTTCACAATTAGCTCTGCGTGGTGAGAAATTAAATGTAAACCATAAATACAATTTTGTATATAGTAAAATTCCATGAATTTCCTTTTCAAGTGTATGATGCTGTAGCCACAGAAATGCTTTAAATTTAAAGAAATTTGAAATTTACCCTTGGTAAATTATCTTGTGACGTTTTAAATTATAATATTTTTTGAGAATATAATATATTTTAAGATGATTAAATTTTTATTTATTACAAGAAGTATTCGTATCATCGTTCATTACATTAATATTCGCCCAATAGTATTCTAAACTTTAAAAATAATATATATATTATCTTAAGAAAAATCTCCTTATTGTTATTCTAAGTTTGTACAATTGGATAATACCCTTGTATATGATACTATACCCTCGATTATAATATATAGAAATAAGGCTGAACGCATTAGGAATATTTAATACATTTTTATAAGTATACTAGCGTGTACCCGCGAGTTCGTTCGCGTCGAATTAATCTTTGTAATGGTGATGCTAAAGCAAAGCAAGAATTTCCATTAACATACAAACTGGATAACATTTTCTCACATTTATGTCAGGATGAGAAAAAACAATATAGCGATATTATAACTTGGTAATATTTGAGGGGTAGTTTCATTTCGTTGAGAGTTTGACTTTCGAAAAATCCGTTTGCCAAAAATAACCTTTTTACGCCAAGCATTTTAAGCAGAATCGTGGTTAATCAATTACCCAACTTTTTGGAACACCCTGTATGATTATTTAAAAAATTTCAAAATATGTAAAAAACCAAAATAAATTATGCGTGTCCAAGTGTTTTCCCGAAAGACTAACCGTCTTTTAAATAACAAATATTGTAATATTTGAGGGGTGTTTTCACCCTCTTAGAATTTGAGATTCGAGAAACCCCTCCTTATCGAACCTCTACACCCCACAGTCAATCCGTTTGCCAAAAATCAGCTTTAAACGTCAAGCAGTTTAAGCAGAATCGTGATTACTCAATGGTCATATTTTATGAAACACCCTGTATAAATTTTTAAAAAATCATAAAATATGTAAAACAACACAATAAAATATAAGTGTTTAAGAGTTTTTCCGAAAAACTCATCGGTTTTTAAATAAAAAATATTCTAATATTTGAGGGGTGGTTTTACCCCCTTAGAATTCGAGTTTCGAAAAATACCTTCTTATCGAACCTCTACACCCTAAAGTCAATCCATTTTCCAAAAATCAGCTTTTTACGCCAAGCGCTTTAAGGAGGATCGTGATTAATCAATGATCAGATTTTTCGAAAAACCTTGTATACATTTTTAAAAAATCTTAAAATATGTAAAAAACAAAATAAAATATAGGTACGTGTTTAAGCGTTTTTTCGGAAACGTTCGTTTTTTAAATAAAAAAACATTGTAATATTTGAAAGGTGATTTCACCCCCTTGGAACTGGAATTTCGAAAAATCCTTTCTTAACGAACCTCTACACCCTAGAGTCAACCAAGTGAGTTTCTTACGTTGAGTGGTTTAAGCAGGATCGTGATTAATCAGTGAGTCAGTCACTTAAGGATTTTATATATTAATATAGATTAAATATTCCTTCACCATTTTATCAAGATTTCAGATACACTAAATATTTTAGTTATTGTAGTTTTTTAACTTCTTTAGGAATTAACTCTTATGTTACTGTGAAGTGACATTTTTTTTGTCAATTATGTTTGAGACCAATCGATTTAACAGACTGATTAAAGTATTTTCTATATATTTGAATATCTTCCAAGAGTTTAATATGCTATTTTCCCACCGAGTTTCCCACCATTTTGAATTTCTAGTCTACAGTATGTCCCCGGGTTGTCTTTACAATAAGAAAAACTTTTTTATTATTGACATTTTGAGAAAAATACAACCTTCATAAAAATTTTTGCTTGTTCAAAAATGGTAAATCTCCGTTTTTTTTGAAACGATGGTTGAATTTTTTCGAAGTCCAAAAATTAAATGGCGTTTCTAATATAATTTCGATTTCATTCGAAAAATTCAAACACATTTTCATGTTTTTTTTTATTTTTCTATAAAACTGTATGAAAATTTACAAAAACAGAAACGGGATTAACCATTTTAACACAAGCAAAAGTTTTTATGAAGAATGCATATTTCTCAAAATGTCAATAATAAAAAAGTTTTTTTTTCCTCTTGTAAAGACAATCCGGGAACATACTGTATAACGTCTAGTATGTCGCAGATTTGCATTATGACATTATGCATAGCTGTCAATTGTGGAAGATGGCGTAGTTCAAAGCCTAAGTTTTTTAGATATTAAATTTCTGCATAATTTTTTTTCCGATATTCTAATAAAAAAACAAATCCTAGAACTACACTATTTAGAGCGCCTCTATGTTTTTCTTTATTTCTCTGAAAATCCAAATTTGTAAAATCCAAATTAAAGAAGTAAAATTAGCAAAACAATGACATTTAAAAAATAGACTATGTGTTTTGAAAATGTATATTTTGGTTATTTTAAGTAATTTAAAAGTGATATTTCACAGATAATAAAATTTATTAAATAGAAAACAGGCACAAAGTGTAGTAATACAGCGATCGATCTTACATGACTAATTGCAATTAATAAAATGAAAGTCATTACTGGTGTGGTATACTAGGTCAAAATCGTCAGTAATTAACTTGTTAATGAAGAAAACACTTACCTACCTATTTAAAACATTATTTATTTATAAAATAAAATATTGAAATAAACATAATTCTTTCTATACTACTTCTCGCGTAACTTTCTCATGTTGACAAATAATCACGATCTGTCAAAACAATCAAAATTGTTCCTTATTTAAATTACAAACAGAATAGAAGTAATGATAAAACAGGACGTACTAATGTTAATTAAAACTATATAATTAAGTAAAAAAATGAGATGGTTAGAATCATGTCGTTATAGCAGCAACCTTTTCTTCACATAATGTCAACTTGACATTTCTACATACTATTGAGAAGGTACAAAGTTCATACTTGCTACAACTTTGAACATAATAACAAAATAAAAACACTAAATCACCACAATACACCAAGCGAAACGCGCGTCCAGTGTAAAAGTAAAAGTGTTTTGGTGTATTGTGGTGATTTAGTGTTTTTATTTTGCTGTGTAACACCAAAGGTTCCAACCCTAAACGGTAATTTTTGAACATAATAATGACAAAAGATGTATTTTTACATAAAATTATTTGATTCAAAGATGAAAAAACGTTTTTCTCTTCAGAGCTTCTATATTTTATTTAGTTTTATATGTATTTTGACGTTTGATTTATTGAAAAATTTCCTTTGTAATTTATTTTACGCGGCTGATTGAATTTTCCTTCACAAAGGAAATAGTTCTTTTTAAAATAAGAGGAAATGATACAAGATTAATCTTCCTTCGAAAGAGCTGCTGCTTTTATTTTATGAAAGATGTATTATTCGTGGTCTTTTGTGGCGAATAGTCAATTCGAGAATATATACAGGGTGATTTTTTAAGAAATTTGGAAACAAATTATACACAGTTAAATTTATTATAAAATATTCAACGATATTATTCTTAGTGATATTGATTTTTTCATTGAGAGAGACATAGTACAAGAGCAAGAGCAAGAGCAAGAGCAAGAGAAAGAGAAAGAGAAAGAGAAAGAGAAAGAGAAAGAGAAAGAGAAAGAGAAAGAGAAAGAGAAAGAGAAAGAGAAAGAGAAAGAGAAAGAGAAAGAGAAAGAGAAAGAGAAAGAGAAAGAGAAAGAGAAAGAGAAAGAGAAAGAGAAAGAGAAAGAGAAAGAGAAAGAGAAAGAGAAAGAGAAAGAGAAAGAGAAAGAGAAAGAATTATTTAGTTCAGCATTAAAAGATGTTTCTTTTTCTGTATTTAATCTAAGGTTAGCAAGGTAGTAATTGACTAAAATTACAATTTTTAGGATGAAACTAAATGAAAAACAAATTATTTCATGCTAACAAATACAATTAAATAATCTTTAAGTAGTAACACACAACAAAACGAAGAAAGACCACTTAAAAACTCCACTAATTAACCAATTATTTCGCTCAATTCCAGCATTCTATTTCCTAACCTCCACCGATAATCCTATTTACCGAAAAGCTAATTTCTTTGAGAGAGTTAGAGAGAGTAAGTAAATACGCTCCACAACAAAGATCCTCTTATCCGGCTCTGTCTGTTCCAGGAAAAGCGAAATTTTCCACCGCTATTCCGACCAATTTTCCATTTCTAAAGAGGTCTATTGTGTTTCCAATTCTATCTAGTTCGTTGGACATCGTTTTAAAGTGATTTTGTTTTGAAAAATATGGAATAGTTTCTCCATAAATGCAGTCTTTTATATCAGAAAATTTAATATACGTTTCAGATAGTATATTTAACAGAAATAAGTAAATATAGAAAATATAAATTATACAAAAATAAATATAAATAAATGGTTTGTTTAAATTTTGCTTGTATAATTATGTTGGTTCAAAAACAAGTTCTTGAATGCAGCATTAAGAACTGCGTTATAAGACTTGGACAGAAAATGTGTGGAATATTGTGAAATACAATCCAAAATACACACTTTTATGCAAAAGCCTAATAATGTTAACGCTTGAATTTATTTAAGAAGAGAAAAAATTTTGAACCTAACCAACAATTCGTATTCATAGTGGTTTACAGTAATTTTGTTAAATTATACGAATATTCTCGTTGACTATTGGTTCGAAATAAATATGACAGGGTATTATGACAAAAATTTAAACAAGTCAACTGTAGGATATATAAAAAAAACTACTTTTAAGAGTCTATACGCTGTACTGTTCGGGTCGCTTTCATAGGTCGGGTAAAGCGGGTGTGTGGCCGAAGGAAATATATGTTATATTTCAGAAATCAGCCTTAAGACTTAACCCGATCCTGTCGTGTTAAGCCACATCCAAAATTCCAAACACACGTGCTTTGATTAAGGCTTGATTAAGGTTTACAGAGCTTCAGCATTTGCCATAAAAAAGCGAGCAATTTGTTACAAAACCATATAAATTATATATCACTGTAATCACAAAACTTCAATCTATTTCCGTATTGTCACGGAATTTTAAATGATGTCTTTATTTTCGAGAAAATTTAGTCCAAACGTAAGTCTTAAAATAAAGAAGTTGTTTAAATATGCGACAATACGAAAACAGTATAATTCTTGTGTGAGCATATGCGTGCCAGAATATTATTATGTATGGAGCACCTGTGTGGAATGAAGCAACCAATATGCACGTAAATAAAAAAAAGACTTGAGGGTGCACAGAGAGTCATGGCTTTGAGGGTCTGCTCGGCGTATCGGACAACTTCAACTGAAGCAGCCTTGGTGATATCGGGTCTGGTGCCCCTGCATCTTCTCTCAAGAGAAAGAGGACGACTCTTTCTCAAGGGTGAAGTACAAACCAGGGCAAGCAGAAAGATAGAGAGAAACCGCTCAGTGCAGCAGTTTATATTATATTATATTTATATATATCGACATGCCGATACTGTGCTGAACCCAATGATACTCCAGAACACACAATGTTTGCCTGTCCAAGATGGGAACAGGAAAGATGTGAGGCACGCATGACGATTGGTGGCAACATCTCCGCAGATACCTTCTATAAAATCGGTAACAGAAAAAAGAGAAAACTTTGAAGCCATCTCAAAACTGGCCCAAAATATACTAGAGAAATATACTAGAGGCAAAATACAGCGAAGAGCAGGGGTAATGAAACAAAAAGAACAGTCCGGCGTCTACTTGAGAGATGCGTCCAGCGGGTTCAGGTAGACGTGGCAGGAGCGAGGGGGTGATGTTTAGTGGGTAGTGTCCTCCAGTCAGCTTAAGGAGAGATTGAGTCCCACACTCCGTACGTAAAGGTACACTGATAAAAAAGATAGACTTGAAGTAAAGTCGTCATCGTTCTTGAAAAAAAAAATAGTGGCAAGAGAATTTATTTTAGCGTAAAAGAAAATATTTTGCCTGAAGAAAAACTCTCTTAACTCAAGAAAACTGGTTCTTTTAAAAAATTTGAAAATTTCTCGAATCTATTTTCATTCAACCAAGTGCAAGTTACTTTGTTTTAAGATAATAAGAAAAATACGCTAGGAAGTACTTCATTCAAGAAACATGGCCATTTTTTTAATAGCTAATACTCTTTTGATGAAAAATAATAACGACACTCAAAGACGGTGACGAAGGACGATATATACAATCAGTCGGCAGTCCGATCAGTCGTACGTCGCATTTCATAGGTCGCACATCATAGTACGCACAGGTTTTGTTGCTTGGAATTTTCCACTTGGAATTTTGCATAATTTGCTTTTTAAACGCATATCGTATAACAAATTAATTAGTGATCGTTATTAACATGCATTTGTCATTTTTTATGGACAAATTTTAGGATATATGGATTCTTTAAAGGAGTTTCTGAAAAAATGGAAATTAGAGCATTTATTTGCTATATTTGAAGGTAAGAGACATTTATAATGCATCTGTTTAGATAATGCATGCGTGACTATAGATAGAATAAGAATATAGGTATTGATTTTCTTATGCAAATAATTACAAAAATTTTAGAATTTCAAGTCGTCGCGCGTCGTATTAAAAAATTCAAAATGTGACAAAAGCTTATAATTTTAATAATTAATTTGCTTTACTTTGATTAATCGTGATGTAACATTTTTTGTAATTTGTAGAGTGATGAACCACCCCAAAGAATACCAAGGAGTGAAGAAGCAGAAATAACTACTATCGAGGAAAATAATATCCCTTTACTTACTACAGACCAGGAAAACCTAAATTTATCAGAAAATAATATACCTCGTAATATGCCTGTATATGATGTATAGACTTCTCTTAGATTAAAATAAATTTTAGTTGAGTCAATAGTCTTCGCTGTTGGTTTAAGAAAAGTGTCTCTTTAATCAAGAAATGTCCTTTTTCAATCAAGAATTTTTGCATGAATCAAAGAGACTATTGTTCTTGTAGCAAGAACTTCTTTGCATATTCATTTTGGGTCAAGAGTGAAATACTTTGGACAGATAGATTCTTCTATTCTCTAAAGTAATTTTTTAAAGCTTATGAAAAGATAGTTAATGCTTTGGGTAAAGAAACGTCGCTCTTGGCCCTATTCAAAAGCGCCAATCTTTTGGGTCAAAGTCATATTCATTTCGACTGAGAGATCCTTTTTTCAGTGTATTTTACACCTCCAGAGAAAAAAAAAGTATAATCCTCTATCTTTAATTTCCTTCTTCGTTTGTACTTCATGTAAAAATACCTAGCCAGTTTTACATAAAACGTTAAATACATCGGACTAGTGAAATGGACTCTTAATAGTAAAACTCTTTTTTTTTCTGAAATTATTGATGAGTAAAGTTTATAAAAAATTACCTTGTACTCGTACGATATAATATAAATATGCTAATGGAACTTGGAATCATCTGCCTGGCGCGATGTCGTCACGAGGAGGCATTAAAAAAAATAAGGAGCGGTAATAATTTATAGCATAAACAAGATTATTTCAATGTTGAACCAAGTAATTATTGGCGGGTAAGTCCTGCTTTTTTCTGTAAATTTAACAAGCATTTTATTAATATAGCGCGTCGCGTGCAAGCGTTTGTATTTTGTATTCGTTTCGTTTTTTAAACGAATTGTTAGTGAAAATATAATTTCATTCAGGTAAGGAAAATTGGTTTTGTGTGTTCTCTTTTGTATAACAACAAAAAAATATACAATGGGTTTGTTTTAGGGTGACTTTTGTTTAATCTAAATAAATAAAACACAATTTATTTCTTACTGAATTTCAATATATAGGCTTATATGGTCTTGATTAAGCTAACCATAAAGAATTATAACTCCCTTGGGACATTATTAACGGGAATTGAGATGCCATAATTCCCTCTACCTTTTTTAGGTAATAACCAAGAAAGACAATAGGGATTTTGAATAATAATATAAAATGAAAATGGACACTTATCTAACTACTCTAATAATTTATTTACATTTTACATCAATAATGTCATATATAATAAATTTATAAGAGAACCATGAAATCGCGCGTGAATTAATTTCGGGAGACGATAATGCAATTTTATCGTCGTGTATAAAACAATATTTTTTTCCATAGCGAGTTACGTTTTAAAAAATATTCAGAAATTATTATTTCAAGGAATTTATTACGAGTGGAAAAAATGTTGTGCTGGGTTGGCGTTGGTTTCTATGTAATTTGACAAATAAATAAAGCTGTCTCTTTAGTTGTCAGTTTTGAGTCAATATTTTTTAATTCTCTTTCGTGTTGATTGCTGATAGAATTGGAGCCAGAAATGGCTCAAAACGAAATAAGTAAATTACCAACAGATATTCAGGCTGAGGCGACAAACGCCATATCCAAACTGCTTCCATCTAAATTCCGAATAACTTATGAAAAGGAATACAAAAATTTTCAAAAATGGAAGCAATTAAAAAACGTCCGAGAAGAAATAAAAGGTTTTTAACCTATCCTCGCTGTTAAAGTATCATTTAATCTACCCTTGCGGTTAAAGTACTATTTTATCTACTATTTTTGATAGATATAAGGCAATTTTAACAGTTGCTATGGAAAAAATATACTAAATTCGGTAAGAAATAAAATTATCTATGTACCACGGGAATTATATTCGGGCAGTTATGGTCCAGAAACTTTGCCCTCAGTAATTAATACCTTTATAATTCCCTTGATACATAAATAACTATTATATAACGCAAGAACAGCAGGACATATTTTAATAATCTCTGATTTGTTGGATTTGTTTTCGATCTATTAAAATATCGGGAAAATTCAAGAAAAAAAATTATATAGAAAATTAATAACTAAATAAACGATGCTCAAAATTGTGATTCTCTGTTGATTAAAAGTTACTTATCTTTAAATTTATAACCTTGTTTTGAACGACGCCGCACAGTGGTTCCCAGATAGGTCATTACTTAGAAATATTAATTTCAAAATGTTTGCATGAAACTGTTGCTAATACTTTTCTTATATTCCCCTGTAAACGATACATAATAAATAACAAAATAAAGTAAGCCTAGTGTAGCGCTTTTTTTATTAGAAATGTCACATTTTTGCTACTGGTATCAAGCTGACATAAACAGTTTTCAGATACCGCCAATTAATTACTTGTTTTATTAAAATTGATAAAAGCTGTTGCCTTTTCTGTAATGGACGTTCGAAAAGAAGGTAAAAAGAACTGTTTTTTTTTTTTTTGCACTTAATTAAACCTAAGTAATATTAGTTTATGGCAATTTATTTGAAGGCAACAAAAATTGTATTTTTACATTTACGACTTTATTACGACTTTTAACTACTTTCCCTTTCAAATCCTCTTAAACGGCATGATAATACTTGTTGCTTAAAGTATGTATATATATATATATATATATATATATATATATATATATATATATATATATATATATATATATATATATATATATATATATATATATATATAATATGCTACCGCACATTGCCGCTGGATCTTATACCGGTTGGTTAAAGATTAACTTTTTGTCTTAAAATAAAAGTAACTTATTTTTTCCTCTTCGTGTCAATTTATTTCGTGGACACACTGTATATCAATTGAAAATAAAATTGTATTTATAAAATGAAACAACTGTCTCTTTTATTTTTTCAACATTTAAAATAAATTTGACCTCTTCAATATGAAAAAACATGTACATATGTGCAAACATAATCTGTATACCTTTCCGAATAGTTAGAACTTAAAATGCAAATCACACGAACTGGGCCCAATTTTTTTAATACATATTACATTAAGTTTTTTATATACATTTATTTAGCATTCGTTATCAATTTCTATTAAAAAAGGTGCAGTCAAGCTATATCTAGATATCTAACAGTTATGATCGCGCAGCTAATTAAGGGGAACCACTGTGCGCCGCGCCGCACAGTAGTTCACTCCCTTATAAAAATTTGGCCAAAACTCAATATATCGAAAAAAATTATTTTGATCATATATGATCAAATATTTTATAATATATATTTAAAAACATGAAAGGTTTGTTATAAAAATATATTTTGGAAAATCATGCACTTTAAAGCACTTATGTGATAACATTTTATATGCAATAGTCTAAAAAAGCATATATAACTGTTTTTGTATCGACAATGAATAAATTACTCACTTAGTGTTTTCAAAATAATATTAAATAGTGCATTTTATAATTAGACCATACTGCACGTATACTTTCCTCATATAATATCAGTTTTTGACAGATAAAATGAAAAAAAATAGTACTAACCATTTGAAAATATCAAAATTATATTGTACCTGTGAAATATATTTTATATACATAACTAAATCAAGGATATCGCAGCTGAACTAAGTGATTGTTTTTAACTTAAATGAAACTTCATAATGTCTTTTTGAGAACCATGTCAAATTAGCTGCTAATATCTGCTATTCAGCATAAATTGTCTTGTAAACAAACGTCTTATATAAATGTTGCATGGTTTATAAATGTGCATTTAAAAAATTGAAATAGAGCATTTTAAATATTTCATTGTTAGCCACGCCATAAAAAATGACCGGTATAAGATATGTGAGTTTTTCTTCACAAATTTATTCTATTTTCTTTGGTGTTAAGAAAATATTGGTTTAAAGTACAGGGTATTAACATAGTATAGCATTAGATATTAACAAATATAAATTAACCTCAGATTTTAACCAATTTTTCGGATATACCTACTATTATTAACGAAAATTTTAATAAATAAGAAATAGCATGGCAACACCGCATAGTTTTTCAAATAAAAATAGTGTCCTATATGCACAATTTTATGCTGAATCAAATTATGTACAGAAAAAGGGAGTTATGAATTAAAAAAGCCCAGGACTTTATCATTACTTTGGGACACCCTTTATACAACAAAATATTTTTAGTATATGCACCTTAATAAAACATGCAAATACCGTATGATCGAGAAAAAACGGCGTCAACGATGGCTATGAAATGAAGATAGCTGTCATTTTATATGTAAATTTGTATGGAAAATATCATCGATCGTCATTTCCCAGCCAACTGGACGCCGTTTTTTTTCGATCATACTGTATTTATATAATACTTTTTTCATATTTTCGTCTACGCAACGACGATATTAAACTTTCTCACACTTATGGGCCACCCTGTATCTTTATTAGCTTATCAACGATATACCGCATATCTTCTAACCGTTGTTCATTCTGTTTGTTGTTTTTTAATTTTTCCTAAATATCTTTATAAAGTAATACTTATTAATATTGGTAAATAAATTGCGCTTTTAAATTCTAATGAACCATCGTTACTTTACCTGTATAATTGAAAACGTCTAACGATAAAGAACTTTTTTTATAGGTTTAGCAACTCCAAACGCCTAAATTATTTATAGATTTGCTAAAAAATATTAATTGATACATTAATTTTCCCCGATATAATAATATACAGGTTTTGGCCACGTACGTCCATAAGAGCGAACCAGTGTGCGCCGCGCCGGGGTGAAAATAAGCTGGTGATTATGACAGTATTAATTTTCCATATAGAACACTATAGTTGTATTGAAAAATCGTAAATTTTTACATTAAAAAATTCCTGTGGATTTCACAAGTAACAAAACTTGTATTTTTTTAGCAAAACCAATCACTAATTCTAAAATCCACTAACACAGTACTGCCTACTATTTCACTCATTGTTAATCGCTCCGTATTATTTTTCTAAGCAAAAACCATAATAAACCTAAAACGTAAATATACAAAAGAAAAACAAATTTTCTCTTGTTCTTTTTCATTTTCTCTGACAAGGCCATAAAATGGAAATCGCAGGGACGAATATATTTCAGAAATAATGAGATTGACACAGGTCTGCGATATTTCATTTCATATGTTATTCGGAAAAACGTCAATATTTTATGGATGAGGTGAACCATTTTCCTGGAAAAGGCATTTAGACTCTAACATAAAATCCATAGTTATACGTCATAATATGTGAAGAAATTACTAAAAGTCTAAAAATTATTATATAGGTAATATTTTATGAACAAGAAAGAAATAGTGAGGGAAATGTATATATAATATTAGTCTTTTTCTTCTTTGGTAATATTTTACATTATCAAGTATAAAAATACATATGGCGATTTTAAGTGTCCAAAATAAGTGTTCAGCATTTAACGTTTTATTTAAAACTGGCTAGGTATTTTTACACAAATAAAGAAGGAAATTAAATATAAAGGATTATACTATATCCGTATAGTAGCACATTTTTAGACAACTTCTTTATTTTTAAGATTTTGATGGTCAAACATCAATAAAATATTCCATATTTTTGGACTAAATTTTCTCGAAAATAATGACATAATTAATATGATAGATTGAAGTTTTGTGATTACAGTGATATATAATTTATATGGTTTTGTAACAAATTGCTCGCTATTTTATGGCAAATGCTGAAGCTCTGCAAACCTTAATCAAGCCTTAATCGAAGCACGTGTCTTTGGAATTTTGGGTGTGGACGACACGACAGGATCGGGCTAAGCCGTAGGCAGATTTCTGAAATATAATATATATTTACTTCGGCCACACACCCGCTTTAACTGGCCTCTGAGAGCGACCCGAACAGTACAGCGTAATATACTCTTAAGCAGGGTTGGAAAAAATCATGATTTTTTTTAATAAATGAAAAAAATCAGATTTATTTGATTTAAATCAGATTTTTTTGATTTTAATTCAAAACCATATTTAAATCGGATTTCCAAATGACTAGGACTTATTTCCAATTAAAGTTCTATCCTAAATGGCTAAATATTTATAACTTTGCCCGATATCGATAACATTAACAATTCTACGGTGCGTTTTGTCATTTTTCCACATCGGTCACCAATATATTTCGCAAAAAAGTCGCTTCATATCAAAAGGATTTTTTTTAACATCTCAAAAGTATTAATTTTTGTCATTTTAACGCCTGAGCATAAAAGTAAAGCACTATTAGGCCTAAGCACAAAAGTACAAAAATATATTATTAAAATGATATTAAGTGTCAAATTCAACTAGTGTACAAATTGTTGCTCGATTACTGTTGATATTATTTGCAATGTTTGAAATTGATTAAAAAATTATTTGTAATTTAAAAAAAATAGTATGTTCTATTCGGAGTAAAACTGTACTTTTTGTGCGTCCTTGTAACGTCGGAATAGCTTTACGATGGTCCTTCAACGGTACAGCATCATCAAAAAAAGTATAATTTTTACTCCTAATAGAACAATACACTATTGTTCGGAAATAGTCTTAAGTCGTGAATGAAATTAGTATTATCTAATGTCAAAGTGTAAAATACTTACTGCAGATCAAAATGTCGGTAAGAATTTGCAAAAATACAACTTCAAAAAAATTACGTTAATTAATTTAATAAAATTATAATAATAAATTATATAATATAATAATATATAATATTATTATAATAATAAATTACGTTAATTAATTAATTATTATTTTTTAAGAAATTATTTCAAAAATCGGTCCAACATTTAAATTGATGAATAGATATTTTTATATATAGTTTTATAACATTTAAAATTACTTTTCGATTTATTATCTGTTATATCTTTTAAAGAAATATTTTTTATAGTTTTCTAGGACACATTTTTATAACTTTTACAGTTATTTTTTTATTTATAATAAAATTGCTTCGAATGAGGCAAAACCCTATAACGTTTAGAAAATACAATTTGAGATTGACAAAATTATAGGATGACAACTTAAGGTATGTTGACATTCGCCTGGTTTTGCTTTGTTACCTGTTCAGTTTCAATTTAAAAACAGGTGCAGTTTTTTTAAATTAGTTAAAATCAGCTTGTCCAAAACTGTTCAAATTAATCCATGTAAGCATATGTATATTAAGCATACGTAGGCCTTAAAAACCATATTTACGGCTTGGTTGTAAAATTAACAGTGGTGTCAATATTTAGACAGTTCAAAATTTGCATGGGATTTCCTATGTTTCCATTGACGATGCATCACCCGGTATATTTTATTCCACTCGGAGATAAAACTATCACTTTGAACGCTCTATGTGGATAAAACTATCATTATTATATGACTGTGGATAAAAATGTTTACTTTAAGTTTTTATCACATTCTATTAAATTGACATGAATTAGCAAAATGTTTAACCCAGTATGTGTAAATTTTTAAGTAACATAGAGATGTTATTTTCTTCATTTGCTTTAATAAAGTTACTTGAATTTTACTAACTTAACAAAATATTTTTTTTTCAATAGCAACTGTTAAAATTGCCTTATATCTATCAAAAATAATAGTAGATAAAATAGTACTTTAACCGCAAGGGTAGATTAAAGGATACTTTAACAGCGAGGATAGGTTAAAAACTTTATTTCTTCTCGCACGTTTTTTAATTGCTTCCATTTTTGAAATTTTTTGTATTTCTTTTCATAAGTTATTCAGGATTTAAATGGAAGTAGTTTAGATATGGCGTTTGTCGCCTCAGCCTGAATATCTGTTGGTAATTCACTTATTTCGTTTTGAGCCATTTCTGGCTCCAATTCAATCACCAATCAACACAAAAAAGAATTAAAAAATATTGACTCAAAACTGACAACTAAAGAGACAGCTTTATTTATTTGTCAAATTACATAGAAACCAACGCCAACCCATCACAATATTTTTTCTACTCGTAATAAATTCATTGAAATAATAATTTCTGAATATTTTTTAAAACGTAACTCGCTATGGAAAAAAATATTGTTTTATACACGACGATAAAATTGCATTATCGTCTCCCGAAATTAATTCACTCGCGATTTCATCGCTCGTGAATTAATCTTTTCGGTCCACGATAAAATACCATTTTATCGTCTTTTTTTATGAAATAAAAATAACTATTTTTTAATAATTTTCTTTAATAAACAAATTAAATGAACGCGTAATAATAGACAAAACCGCACTTTTCTATTATTAAAATACCATCAATTTGAATGGTTCGACGTTTTACCGCAAGGCTACCACAGACAATGATTTCTTCGAAAACCTTGATCATTTTTCATTTGAAGTTTTTTTTTTCAATGTAGTTAAATCTATTAATAGGTAATAATATACCTCAAACGAATTAACTCATAACTCATAACATTAATTCAGTGACTACCTGACAATTACTTAATTAAATAACAAAAAAAAATTACATCTTAGATTATCGCAAATCTAAGATTTGTCAGCATTCATGGGCCACAGGACACAGAGTAGATTATAACAATGCAAAAATTATAATGAATGAATTCATAGCCTCTAAACGACAAATAAATGAGGCTTCTGTAATCCAATCTAATATAAATACAGGGTGTCCCAGAAATAAGTGCAAGTATTTTAAGGGGTGGTAGATCTCGATAAAAGAATCATTTTCTCTTTATCGTTTTTCAAATAAGTCCAAAATAACGGAGTTATTTTACTTTGAAAATTTCTAAAAAAAAATGATTTTTTGCTAAAATTTTGAGAACCACTGGATCTTTTCTGGATTTTCTTTCTTGTAAATTTAATCTAATACCTATGTTGCCATATTATCAAGAAGTTATGTTTTTAACTAAAAACTAAAAAAATTTCCAAAAAATTTCGAATTTTCAAATTTCTTTTTTGCGAAAAAAACTCATAGGCGTGTTTCTGCGGTTGAGCTATACTACCAGTTAAAATACTTGCACTTATTTCTGGGACACCCTGTTAATGTATCGTTCAGGCATATGCAGAAGTCAGTAATGTATAGGTATGCTATCATTTCTTTGATTTTAATAAATATAATTAGGGAATGCAATCCCGGAAATGCGGGATCCCTCTGAGATTCCGCGGGATCAAAGTTGCGGGATTTACCGTGCGGGATCCGCGGGATCGACACATTACTACTAGGTAACCGAATCGATCTCGATCCAGGTCAAACCACTTCGTTCCGGGCCGATGCTTCGACACTCGGAACCCGGGGGATACCCCTTACAGCTTGGCCATTAAAAATAAGTGAAACAAACAGGTTAGTTAGATTCCTTTCTGGCGTATGTTCGTAAGTGAAGAGTATGTGAGAAAGCGTTTAACTAGTACTTGAGGATAATTTCGTCAAATAAACTGCCGGACATAATTATCGGGACAAGCAAAATTTTAGGGTAAATTTAAAGTTGAATATCTCTTGAACTAAAAAAGATTTTGGGATGCGGTTTGGACCAGGTTTAGATGCATCTATTGTGATTAAGATGCTATGTGGTTTTCGAAAATATATTTAGCGAATTCTCGTATACAGGGTGTTTTATAGGAGTGTGAAAATTTGGTCAAGAATCTTTTTTACCGCAAAATTACAATTTTTAAAAAATCGAAATTTTTACCAAGTACGATTAATCTGTATTGAAATTAGAAAAAACAATTCGATCGGCTTTTTATTTTTTTTTTTGTTTTAAGGAAAATACGACGTTTTTTACACACGACAGTTACATAACACAATTTACAGTCAGTTTACACAAGTTAAAAAAAACTTCAACATCAGAATAATATTTTTATTTATAAAATAGGTAGATAAATTATAATAAAATTTAAGTTTATTTAATATTAAATATATTTTTGAACACCCTGTATACATCGGTCCAAATTTATGTACAGCTAGTTTAAGATACACGCTATATCAATATATTGTGGGCCTCTATGCAAAATGAACAATGCCTTTTGTACCATTTATGACCAAATGTATGACTATTGTTTACAGTCCTGCAATTTTGCGGATCCGTGGGATTGATTGCTTTGATCCCGCAGGTTTGCGGGATTGAGATTTTGGTGCGGGATTGCATTCCCTAAATATAAGTAAAAATTAAAACAAAAAAGAAATTATACACAGAAAGTTTAAGCTTTTTGGGTTTTCCTCGTTAAGTAATTGTAATTTCTGTTGCTACAGCATTGAAGATTTTTATTGAAATATTCTTATGTCAAATCTACTGGAGAATTTTCAAAGGATATTATAATATCCTCTTAAAAAATTGATGTACGAAAAGCTTTATAAGACGAAGCGGAGGTATCGGAAAATGTATTTTCAGATTTTTATCGTTAGCGCTGAAAGTTAGTGCTATAATATCTGAGATTTTCTTTAGAACATACCTCTCGCTTTCAGAAAATATTAAGTTTGTTCGTCAGTTTAGTTTTTTTGTTTCAAAAGTTTACTGTATAAATTTTCTTTTGAGACCTGTAGATGTAGAATGTAGAATGTTTAGGAGGGGAGCTAATCACCGCGACCTTATAGATCTATTGTGTGTTCCCCTTTCTTGAGTTGTAACGAGTTATAATTCATCATACAGTCTCAGGGCTTTAACAAAAGCCAGTATCTGAGACGGCTCCACATAGGCATCAGACGTACCAAGGTTCATGGCACGAATGGTCGTCGTCTCGGTGCACTCAGTGATAAGGTGTTCTGGTGTTTCCCCATTTTCCCCACAAAATCTGCATTTGTTCCCCACAAAATCTGCCGTTGTTTCTCAGTTTCAGCCTACTGAGGTGTTCGTTGAGGATACAGTGTCCTGTTAGAAACCCCGTGACAATCCGAAGATTGTTTTTACTTAAATCAAGGAAAACCTTTGATTTTTCTCGATCATAAGTTCTGAGGAACTTTTTCGAGTGTCTTAGACCGTTGGAGGACACCCATTCCAAGTTACGGATGGAGTCTTCCAGATTCTTGAGTTCCGCTTTCAGTTGGTTCCCGTTTGGAAAACAGAACGGTTCTGGTCCAGTTAGTGGAGTGTTCGCTCCTTTTCTAGCTAGATCATTTGCTGTTTCATTGCCTTCTATCCCTTGGTGAGCAGGCACCCAGAGTAGGAGGACTTTATTTTCTTTGCCTAATTTGTTTGAGCTTCTCTATAGGCATTCTTTGACCAACTTCGAATTGATGGTTACTGAGTTGATCGCGTTAAGTGCTGCTTGACTATCGGATAGGATGGCAATTTCCTGTTTTCGATAGTTCCTATCTAAGATAAATTGTACGTATCTTTCGATAGCGCAAATTTCTGCCTGAAGGATACTGGGGTAGGTGCCTATTGGTTCGGAGTATTTAGTTTTCGGCCCAAATACTCCTATCCCTGTCCCTTTTTGAGACCAATTGTTTTGAGACCAATTGTTTTGAGACCTGACAATGTCATTGTTTTTATATATTTATTCTTATACTTTTCGTTTTTATCTAATTTTATGTTACCAACGAAACCAAACAAAATTTATGACCCGTACTGCAGTAAAATTTTGAATTAGGGAAAGGCAGATAGTGGAAAGATAGACACAGCGGCAATATCATACTAAGGCCTTAAATAAATAAATAAATGCCTTTATTGTCAAAAAATTTTACAATTTGTAGACAAAGGTAAAGTAAACAAACAAAAGAGAATACAAAACAAGTATACAAATTACATTGTCAGTCTTATTGTTAAAAATAAACATTTATAAATGTTTACAATGTCAAAGAATAAAAAAATAAATAAATAAAAATAAGATTCAAAAATATTTAGTAAATTTATAGTAAATATAGTAATAGCAAATATTAGATCAGTATTTACAAGATCAAATTCGATTATCAAAATATAAGTCATTTACTTGTCTAGTAAATACAATTTCAATGCTTTGCGAAATGAAGAAAATGATGTTATGGATTTGATATCAAATGGCAGGTGATTGTGCATTTTTTTTTCGAGATGTATAATATTGAACTTTTAACTAACTCTGAGCGTGGAGTACGTAGATAAAGATTTTGCTCCGCGTTCCTGAGTGGACAAGTGTGAGATGGCCTTTCTTGAGAAGCTGATATATGCTTACGTATTAGGCAAACGGATTCAAATATAAATAAGGAAGGAAGAGTTAATATTTTTAATTTTTTAAGAAAGTCCTGGCAATGGGTTCTGCTGTTTAGTCCCAGTGAATATCGAACAGCTCTCTTCTGGAGCTTGAAAATACGGTAAAATTGAGTCGCACAACACGAACCCCAGAATGGAAGGGCATATCTGAGGTGCGACTCAAAAAGTGCATAATAAACAGTTCTAGCCACTGACAAGTTAAGCTCCTTAGAAACAGATCTTAATGCAAAACAGGCAGAGCTTAATTTTTTCGACAAAGCGTCCATATGCAAATCCCGTTTTAGAGAATGGTCTACAACAAGCCCTAAGAATTTTACAGATTTTACGGCGTTAATGGTGGTGTTGTTAAGTACAAAAGGCTGCAGCGAGTTTTTATACGACAAAGCTTTAGTTTTAGAAAGGTTGAGACTCAGATTTAATGGTGATTAAGTCATTTGATATAACACTATGAAGTGCCGTGACGTCCTTGTTGCTCCAAGTGAAGCTAGTGTCGTCCGCAAAAAGACACATTTTACCACTGATGTTTATGTTAGCAATGTCGTTAATAAAAAGAAGGAAAAAAATAGCTCCTAGTACTGAGCCTTTATTTTTTATATAAATATGCACCCCGTACGTTAGATACATCTGACATATACTTTATGATCGAACAACTACGCTATATGCCTATGGTAATTAGGTTATTCAAAGGGCTGCACCATACTATAATGGGCTTCCGTATAATTCAAGCGAATAGTATGCCGCATCCATGAAATACCAATCTAATTTTCATTAGCAGACCCAATTTCAAAATGGCAATAAAATTATGCTTGTAATTCAGTTAATAATGGATCAGTAAAAAGGTTAATATGCAATTATTTAACGTACAGGGTTTTCACAGATATTCAGTGCGTTGCATGTATAGGCTTACATAATATTGAAGTAGTAAAAAAACTGCTAAAATTGCCTTATATCTATCAAAAATAGTAGATAAAATAGTACTTTAACAGCAAGGGTAGATTAAATGATACTTTAACAGCGAGGATAGGTTAAAACTTTATTTCTTCTCGCACGTTTTTTAATTGCTTCCATTTTTGAAAATTTTTGTATTCCTTTTCATAAGTTATTCGGGATTTAAATGGAAGTAGTTTGGATATGGCGTTTGTCGCCTCAGCCTGAATATCTGTTGGTAATTTACTTATTTCGTTTTGAGCCATTTCTGGCTCCAATTCAATCAGCAATCGACACGAAAGAGAATTAAAAAATATTGACTCAAAACTGACAATTAAAGAGACAGCTTTATTTATTTGTTAAATTACATAGAAACCAACACCAACCCAGCACAATATTTTTTCTACTCCTAATAAATTCCTTGAAATAATAATTTCTGAATATTTTTTAAAACGTAACTCGCTAAAGAAAAAAATATTGTTTTGTACAAAACGATAAAATTGCATTATCGTCTTGTATAAAAAATAACTATTATATTTTGTAGATTATATACATGATATATTCTTAATATACTATTTAGAGAATGCAATGTTTTAATATTTGTAGGTGTCACCTCTGCATAGAGGTATTTTCGTAATTCCTGGATACGGAGTCCTCATTAGACACATACATAAGTGTAAATCATTGTGTTTTTCGTTTAATTCTATATATAACCGTCGCCATGTCAATAGCCTTGGTCAGTTAGTGTACTGAAACGATGTGAATATTATTTTGACGTAGATAATCATCGAGTGTAAAACACATAAAAAAACCACAAGAAAAAATGCGTGACGATGCATAATTACAGCTGACGAAAAAGGTCAAACAATGGACAGAATAATAAAATTTAAAAATAATTAAATCGAGAGAAAAAAGATGATTATATTGTTTAATGTTCAAAAACATTGTCTTGAAAATTAATTTCTATACCTACAATATTAAAAATGCTCTAAAAATAGCAAATGTGGATATAGACATAAACAAAAGCTAATGATATAAATCAATTAAGTACCTCAAGTATCAAGATTTTAATTAATCAATTAGAAAAAAATTACAAATAATTTTTGAAGAAACTTTTTAGCTTCATCCTGTGGTGATGTCAAAGATCAGTTGACGTTCCGTTTTTTTTGAGACCATCTTTATTTTTTAAATACGGACCCAAATGGATGATTTTTCCCAAATATAAGTATAATAGTTAACTTGAACAAGAAATATACCGGATGCGTCTCCGAAGTGGCTCACCCATATAACTTTTTTTATTTTTTCAGATAAATAAACGAGATTTGGTATGTTAGTATGTGACATAAATTGGATTAATTGACTTATTCAATTGTTTTTGCTCACTTGCTGTTTCACCGGAAATATCTACAACTTTTGATTCCTAAATGACACCCTCGGTGTTTTTTACTTTATTGATAGAAAATGATTCTCTGATTTTCGCTAAAAAAATCGTATTTTAAGTTTCAATCTAGAGTGCCATGGCTGTGTTAAAAACACTAATTTTTAATCAAGGAGCTTTGGAAAAATAGGTTTGATCGTCTAATGTTTTTCGTGTCTTGTCCTGGCCGGTTAAAAGTTGCCCAAATCATATTTTTAATCATATCTAGATATCTTCAAATGGAACGAGGGTGGCTCATGAGCATATTTGGAAATATGCATTTTTTACAAATAATTTGGTACCACACACTTGGTATTTCGAGTCAAATAAACCATATGCGAAAATATCAAAAGTTGACATATGATATTATGTCAGTTTCTATCGAATAAAATAAAAAAATACCGAGGGTATCATTTAAGAATCAAAAGTTTTAGTCGCTTAAGTGAAACATGAAGTTACCAAAAACTATTGAATGTCAATCAATCCTAATTTATGTCATATACTAACATACCAAATATCTTTTTTTTTATCTTAAAAAATAAAAAAGTTAGAGGTAGTAGTAAGGGTTAGCTACTTTTGAGACGCACCTGGTATAATAAAGAATATTCGTATAAGAAAACATGTGTTGGAGAGATGGTTCTCTTATTTTCGTAATGTGTGTGTAAAAAACAAGAGAGGTCCTAAGCTTTTAAAATAAGAAATAACAATGAAAAAATAAAAAGCACGAAGCTTGAAAAAATAAAATACACATAAAAGCCTGTTTTATATGTTCCTGAATAGGCAGAAAAAAACAGCCACTACTTGTAATCTAATTTAACATTTTCAGGTCCACTTTCCCTTGACGTGCTGCACGAAACCATTATGGTGATCGTAAAGAAAATGAAAAATTAGCGAAAAGCCCAGTGAAAACACTGAAAACTGCGAACTTATTTTCTTTTTTTCGTACTGAAATATTTTTTCTTTATTTTTGTTTGTTTTTCTATGAAATTAATTATTTGAAGGAATTACTTTTGTAATTAAAAACAAGTTTTAATTAAAAATTAAATTTAAATTTTTAAAAACTGAAAATCCAAATGTTCCTTCTCTTTTAGGTATACAAAAAATATTGTATTAAACAATATGGGAAAATTTAAGCTTTTTCTAATAAACTTTTTAATCTTTTTCAGGTTTGACCACTGCATCAACAATATAAAACTCAGTTCAGATAGTGATCGTAAACATCACTATTTAAGATCGTCTAGAACTTCGTATCCATCAACCAATCACCTCCCAACAACTGTCAACTCTGAAAACGTCTATATCAACAACAACAACAGGTAACAGAAAATATTCAACTTTTTCTTCTATCATAGGAACTTAATTTTATCACTAGTTAGTGATAAAACTACAGAACTTTACCATGTTACAAATAAAATCTAAAAAAAATACAGTTCCTACTAAATAAACTTTTAGTCACGTGATTAAGCTTGATCGGCACAGCGTTGCCCATTTTTATATATTTTCTTTTAATCAAAATATTTTAGGAAAAAAAAAATTAATTATAAATATAAATATAGGGCCATTACTACCGCTTTCCCGTTCAAAATATTCTAATAAAGTTGCGATGAGTTTCTTACGGCTATTAAGCTATCTTGTACCACTTCGCACTATAAGGTTCTAAAAAGAACGATGTTTAACTGCAAGGTCTGCTAGTAAACATTCTCAAGCTTAAAGTATCACAACACTATTTATTTAAACCAAAAACTCGTATTATACAAAACTAAAGTGTCAAAACGAATGATAATGTCAGGAAATAAATAAATAAATGCGGCAACTTGACATTTTTTTACAGCAGAGCTACCACCTGAATCCACAGCGCGAAATTTAAATTTCAGTTAGTCAGCAGGCGCCGAATGGTTTGGTTGGTTACGGTTAAGGTCCGATGTCCTGTTAATGTCGACATTACCCCGGTTAATCTCGAGAATAACACACAACAAAACAACCAAAAACATAACCTAACCCAAACATTAACATGTTAATGTCGACATTAACCGGACATCGGATTTTAACCGTAAAGGTGCGTACTCACTAGAACAGTTTGCTCCGAACGAACCAAATGAGCGGAGCGCGCAGAGCCGAATTCGGCAAGTAAATACGTATTCGCGAGCAAAATTTCACCGAACCGAGCGCGCCAAACATTTTCGCCGGCTTGTCGGTACATGCATTTTGCTCAAATGGGATGCGTTGTTCAGTGGATACGGAGGTTCGTTGCGTTCATGGTGTTCAACAACATTTCTTGGCTCAAACGAAATGGAGTGGAATAGAGGAAAGTGCCTTCAGTTAATAGACATTTATGAACAATATCCAGTGCTTTGGAGAGATTCCAAAGGATGGATTATACTATAATAAAGTTAAGAAGTTTGATGCGTGGAGGCAGATAGATGAGATCATGGGATGTGCTTCTGGAGAAGCAAAGAAAAATAATCTATCGGAACGGGAAAATGTACATTTACAGAAATTATAAGGAATATAACAATAAAGCTTGTTTTCGTAATAGAATGATTTGGCAAATGTCACATGATTTCAAACCTAGTTGTAAAGAAGCAATCACGTGAAAAATGTCAAATTTTTATTTAAAAAAAAACAGGCTTATCTCTCAGTAGCCTTCCATTTTGACGGCGTAAAAACAAATTTCTTGCCCATAATTTTCTTGATGTTTTCTCCTTTTCCCTATTGGTAATGTTTTGTATAACGAAAAAAGCACCAGCAGCGATAATAGCATCTTCCGGGTTCATTAACACACTCGATGCAGAACGGTGACCTATGGATTCAAAGCGCAAATAAAAATTAAATACATCTGAACGTGGGAACACAGCGAATGCAACAAGCACTCTGAACATCGCGATCTTTTCCTTAGTTCGTTTGTGTGGGCTCGGCTCACTTGGTTCGTTCGGACTAAAATGCTCTAGTGAGTACGCACCTTAATATAGATACACTATTGGTTCACTTTCATTGGTTTCATTAAATATACAAATTTTAAGGATAATTTTCATGAAAATTTCTAATTTCCTAAAAAGCTATAGAGTACAATTTACTTTCGTAGTGTTGCTAAAATCTATTTATGAGAGCGGTAGTTTACATATTATAAATTTTAAAAAAAATTATAAAAAATACATTATTTACACTGACTTTGTTTTAGATAACATACATCTTAACCAGAAAAACAATTACACATTGTGTCATAAATTTATTGCAATGAAATTGTTTAATAAACAATTCAAAGTAACTAATTGCTGTGTATTTAGTTGATGATTCTCATATTATAACCCGTATACCAGGTGCGTCTCAAAAGTGGCTCACCCCCTATAACTTTTTTATTTTTTCAGATAAAAAAAACCGAGATTTAATATGTTGATATATGACATAAATTAACCATTGATTGACGTATTCAATTGTTTTCGACCACTTCCTGTTTCACCGGAAATAACTACAATTTTTGATTTTAAAATGGCACCTTCGGTATTTTTTTACTTTATTCGATAGAAAATGGCACTCTAAATAGAATGACACATATATGTCAACTTTTGACATTTTCGCATGTGGTTTAATTGAAATTGTAACATGCGCTTCATAACGACAATTTGACTCGAAATACCAAGTGTGTGATACCAAATTATTCGTAAAAAAATGCTTTTTCCAAATATGCTAATGAGCCACAACCGTTCCATTTAAAAAAAATGAGATATAATTAAAAATACGATTTGGGTATCTCTTAACCTGCCAGGACAAGACACTAAAAACATTAGACGATTAAATCTATTTTTCCAAGGCTCCTTTATTAAAATTTAGTGTTTTTAAAATAGCCATAGTACTCTAGATTGAAATTTGAAATACGATTTTTTATTAAGCGAGAATGACAAAAGTTGACAGATGATATGTCACTCTATTCAGAATGTCATTGTCTATCGAATAAAGTAAAAAATACCGAGGGTGCCATTTAAAAATCAAAAGTTGTAGTCATCTCCGGTGAAACAGGAAGTCACAAAAAACAATTGAATACGTCAGTCAATCCTAATTTATGTCATACCTATACTAACATACCAAATCTCGTTTTTTTATCTGAAAAAAATAAAAAAGTTATAGGGGTGAGCCACTTTTGAAACGCAGGAAACAATACCTGCGTTATTTCGGTACTATTTTTTTAAAGTTTACAAAATTAAAAATACTATTATAATTTCATACAAAAATAGACGTTGAAAAATTTAATAACATTTATATTTTATAACTAAATAATAAAGAAAATAATAATGAATAAATAATGTATCATTTTTTTGTAGAATGTTAGAAATGCCTAAAAAATTAAAACAGAAGAATTTAAGAACCTTGATTAGAATCTTGGGAACGATTTTCCATAAAAGAAACTTTTATGAAAAATGCTGAACTTTAATCTTTCCAACATTTTTAATCTTATTTTCTTATCTAGACTCTGAAGTAGAAAAACTTTACTACTTCAGATTTTATAGCGAAATTAAGTTGCTAACGTTTTCATAATTTTTTTTTGGGAAAATGTGAAGAAAGGTTTGCCTGTTTTCTAGTACGTATTAGAAGGTTTATTTTTTAATTAACAATAAATGAATTATTCATAATATACAGACTGGTCCGAACTGTATTCCGGAAACTTCGGCAGCATATTCTGCAGATAAAAATAAGTAAAAAAGTTCGTATAAATGTACCTACCCTAAAATGCTTAATTTCAGAGATACAGGGTGAAGAAGTTTCATTTTTATTTCGATTTTTTCCAAATAATTTCTAAAGTAACGTTAATATGTGGATGAAAATTGGTGTCTGGGAGTTTTTTGGCATTATAAATTTGATTTTGATACCAATATGACTCCTATTTATAGGAGGTGCCACCTACATGCGTTTTAACTGTTTTGAAGAGTACCCGTATAAAACTACTGAGTAAAAAAATATCCATTTCCGTGATTTTTTAAGAAGAAAAATATCTCTTGGTAAAAATCACTACGAACGACCGTCCTAAAGATGTTTAGAATGGAAACACTCAATACATGTTATTATTGACAAAAAATAGTTCGTCAACATGTTTAATAATTGATGTCAATGATGATAGGTGTTGATAATTTAGATTCCAAAAATCTCGAGAACTTACTCGTAGCGATTTTGTAGATACCTTTTCTAGGTAAAAAATGTTGTAATTATATATTTTTATACTCAGTAGTTTTATACAGGTACAGACAGTTATTACTTTGCAAACCAGTTAGAAAATATGTAGGTGGTGCCCCCTACAAGTAGGAGTCATTTCGACATCAAAATCAAATTTCTCGTGTGAAAAACACCCAGACACCAAATTTTATTCAAGCATTGGCGTTACTTACAAATTGCAATCTCCAAAACTAAGCATTTTAGAACATACATTTATACGAACTTTTTTACTTATTTTTATCTGCAGAATATGTTGCCGAAGTTTTCGGAATACATTTCGGACCACCCTGTAGAGAATTCAATAAAAGTTGGCGTGCATGTCATCAAAGACGTCGAAACTTTTACCGAATAATTAAAATTCTAATAAATAAAAATTCGTTTGAAACTTAGACCGCACATTTATTTTTTCTTATAATCTTATTATATCCTGATTAAAAAAGAAGACACCGACCCATTTTCAACAAAATAAGAATTACACCATAGCAAAATAAAAGCACTAAATCACCACAATACACCAAAACACTTTTACTTTTACACTGGACGCGCGTTTCGCTAACCATGTTAGCATCATCAGCATATGATTATAAACTAAAATACAATCTACAAGTTGAGCATTTATATATATATATATATATATATACTCGCTCAGTGGGCACCGAGTGGGCGTGGCAAGATCTAGCCAACCGAGTCAGAGCCCACCGAGCGTAATAGTTAAATTTCCGCGTCGAGTAGTAGGAACAAAGAACATGAAGGAATTGGACCGTTGTCTCTGTTCAGATTATCTTTACATTTATTAATTCTGATGCTTTCATATGCATCTAATTGTCTGTTACGCTCGGTGGGCTCTGACTCGGTTGGCTAGATCTAGCCACGCCCACTCGGTGCCCACTTTGGTGTATTGTGGTGATTTAGTGTTTTTATTTTGCTGTGTGACACCAACGGTTCCAACCCTCAACTGTAATTACACCATAGATAAATGAAACAAGTTTAGATTGGAAAGTGCCCATAAGGACAATGTAAACACTATTTGGCGCTATTCTTGCAACGGTCGCGACCCAAAGCTTTTGATAATTCGGAGCGGTTCGGCTTTTTCCGGAATTATATCGCCAAATATTGTTTATTCAAATTTATTATTATTTTCTTTAAATTTTATAAATAAAATACAGTTTGTTGCATACAAGAAACTTTATTTTATATAATGAAACGTATGTGAAATACCTATGAAACGTTGGAAACCGACGTTATGCCACGATCCACGATGGTTTTTGAAGTTCACAACACAGTTTTTTAGTTTTTAATGTCACTTTTTCACAATTATCACGGGTCTGAGGAAGTAAAATTTAAATTAAACTCACAAGATAGCAATAATTACTTTGAGAATGGACGCTTTAAACACTTTTCGGTACTTTTTCAATGAAGGGGGTTTAAATTTTGAAAAATTTTATAATTTTTCAAGATTCTGACTTTGACAAGAGAAAATTATTTCTGTTAAGGTTTGGCGTTGTTCTTAGCAACCGCTATAGCAGCGCCAGATCGCGTACAACGGTCACGACCCAAAACAATTATATATTTTGACGGGCTTTCCAATCTAAATTTATTTCCTTTATCTATGAATTACATGCACCCCCAAAAATGACCTAATTATCAAAACTCTACTTTTTTCCAGACTGAAACCCGATTTCACTGGCAAATACTGCCGGGGCAGCTTGGATAACGTTGCCAGTCTCCCCTGGGACCAGGGACGCGATTTCCGGATTGAGGAGGAGGAGGGACCGCTGAGGAGGACCCGCAGCCTGGCAATCTGCTCCCGACAAAACCTATCCTGCGGTTATTCGGAGGAGATCATTATTGACAGCAGCCCCAAACCCCAGCTTATCCCGAGGGCTAGATTGGTGGAGAAATCGTTCATTAAAGATCCCAGGTAAATTTAGAACAAAAAATATACAGGGTGTCCCATTTTGGTTGAAATCATACAGTATCACCGTTATTAGTGAAGATAGAAGGGTGCGGTTTGCACAAACCTTGCTGTAAACAAAATTTTCATAGCCTTCTTCGTTTCTGAGCTACAGGGTCTTTTCGAAAATTTTGCTATTTGGGACAGCCCCCGTATCTCCGTTATTGTGGATGATATGGAGAAGGTGAAAACAGATTCTTGTATAACTTTTTACGTAGAATACAGTGGCGTAGTCTGTTTTTCTACGAAAAAAATATTTTTAAAATATGAACTAAAGTTATGTTTTTCACATGAAACACTCTATATATTTATAAATCATATGATCTGTCTTTCTGACAGCTTCTCAAAAATATATATCACTCTATATTTACTGCTAGAATAACAGACTTCGCCACTGTATTCTACGTAAAAAGTTCTACAATAAGCATTTTTCACCTTCTCGATACCTTTCACAAAAACACAGATAAGGGGTCCCTATAATATAGGATACAACATTTTAATGAACAGTTCTTTCCATAAAATCAATAAAATGAAAAATATACGAAATAATACATGTACTGATTTCTTTCGAAAATCAACAACTATGAAACTATGATCCCTTCCCCGACATAAACGGTACATTGTGAGACAGGAAATTGTAGAGAGAAACAATCCCTATAACATAGGATACAACATTTTGATGAACAGTTCTTTCCATAAAATCAATAAAATAAAAAATATACGAAATAATATACATGTACTGATTTCTTTCGAAAATCGAGAACTATGAAATAATGAACCATTCCCGGACACAAACGGTACATTGTGAAACAGGAGTTTGTAGAGAGAAACAAGCCCTATTAAGGGGATGTCCCAAATTGCAAAATTTTCAAAAAGACCCTGTAGCTCTGAAACGAAGAGGGTTGTTGTAGGTAATTTTAAGTTCCTTTCAGTTAATTAAAAATAGACAGGGTGTCTATTCTGTTGATAACTCTTAAATTATTATTTAAAAAATTATACTTAAACCATTAAAAAGGTGATTTGGAAATGTTTTCATAAAAATACAAAATTTTCCATAGCAAGAAAGTTACAGCGATTTGTTAAAAATGCACATTTTTGAAAAACACCCCGTAACTCCAAAACAGTAACATATATCGATGTACGGTTTTCACTATTATGTTTTTGATAAAAATTGAGCTCCAGACACCGATATTAATTTTCGTCTATCTCCTATAGAAAAGGGTGTTTCCCTTTAAAAGCGTCCAACTTGACTCACCCTGTACATAGAAATCTGAATAAATTTCTTTATTAAATTTCATTTACCCTAGAAATTAATAACTCGGAATAACTAAAAGTTTTTTGGCACACTAAATAATACAATACACACGATTTTTTTTCAGCAAGCGAGGATCTTACAAAGAAAACCATCCCAAGCCAGCAAAAAGGCACTCAAAAAGACCGAGAGAATCCAAAAGACCAAAGGAACCTACTTACGAAAGTTCCGATCACCTTCCAAGAACACCAGAAGAAAAAACGAATTTAAACAGCCCTAGTTACAGCCCTGACTATACCAGTTACAGGTAAATATAGTTTCTTTCTCACTAAGCTCAAAAAAAATCACTAATTTTGTGGATTTATAGAACACCTCCTGAAGATTTAACACCAGTGTCACCTTTAAATCGCTCACCATCTTCAGAACTCGAAGACAGAGTGACCAGGAAAATCTCAGCAGCTGTAAAAAGCGAAGGACAGTACTTATCATTGGATAACATACCTTGGAACATCACAAGCCATCAACCGGAGAGCTTCTCATACGACGAAAACATCACCTTGAGTAAAAAACCGGATCAAATCAAGCCAAAAACTATCAGAGGGTCTAGTTTTTATTATAATCCAGAATATTCTTGGGGCTCTGAATTTGATAAAGCTCCATCTAGTTTTGAGTTCGAAACTAACACTAACTGTGACGAAATCAAACTAAACAACGAAAAAATCACTAAAGAAACTAAGAAACCTAATGATAATAACAAAAAAGAAGCTTGCAATAAACCCGCATTGAATGTGGACAAGAAAAACCACACTCATAACTATATTAGAGACATTTTAGAAACACAAAAAGGCTCTAAGAAACCTTTACAAAGTTTTATCACTAAAAAACTAACAAATTTGACAAGAAACGCAAAATCTACTTTAATATCTAATAAGTTTCATTCTCTCCCTGACATTACAGCGTCTAAAATTCCAGAAAAGTCTGAAATTATTGATAAAAAGTCAAAAAAATACGAAAAAACACCAAGTGAAAACCGTTTCATTGTGAATATCGGTAGGCATTTTGATATCACTGCTAAATCTTCGATACCAGTTGATTTTGAGGTGAAAATAGCAAAAGTTTCCCGTAAAAACAAGAAAGGGGTTGACCAAAATAAGGAACAAGACAAAGAATTGAAGGATGTGGTAAAAAATATTAACAATTTCTTAAAATCACGAGGCTTCAGTAATAATAACGTCACAGAAAACAAGGATATGGATCCAGAAATTATAGAAAAAGTCGATAGTGTCAGAAATTATTGGACAAAAATTATCCAGAACAAACCTGAAGAAGAAAATAAAGAATCTGAACCGAAAAGTATTGTAAACGATGTCAAAAAAAAGTTTGAACCAGTTAGTGAACTAGAAAAATCCCCTAGCAAGGTTGACTTGACTAGAAAAATGTTCGAAACAAAAAACTCTAACGAAAAAAATGGAAAAATATCGCCTGGAATAAAAGACACTTGTATTTTTTTCGAAAAAGTTCCTGTAAACAAAGAAAATAATGAATTTGAGAGTTTAGCCCCTACTTCTGTGGAGATAATCCCTCAAAATGAGTTGGAAGATCAAAAAAGTCCTTCTATCCAAAAAAACCAGACTAAAAAGTCTTTGACCAAGTCTAACAGTGTAAGTAGTCATGATTTTGATTACGTTAGATACAAAGTGATCAAACCTGAGTTTTTCAAGAAAAAAATCATCACAAATTGTGAAAATGAGTCTCAATTCGACGGTCTCATCCAGTACTTGGCTGATTACAGCATCCAAGAGCTCTTAATCGACAACAATATCGTTATAATTGAACCCATCCGGTCCAAAGTACCTCACATCAGTACCAACCACAAAAAACCGAACTTTAAAAACACCCAAAGACACAGTAGTACCACTGAAGAAACCTCAAACAAGCAGAAACTAAAGAAACACTTCTTTTATCATCCTGTGAAGATAAATAAAGAAGTACATGAGGATGAACTGCCTAATCCCGAGGTTGTACGTCAGGCTAGACAATTTTTCGAACAGGGTACCTTAAAAACAAATGGATATCCTTTTTCTAAGAGCACCAGTACCTCTACAATAGATCCAGACAAAGATAGATGCAGTATTACTGATTCTGGAGGATCGAACAGTCCTTCAGATTTCGATGACAGAGATGAGTATGATTCTAATGATTCTGCTACTGATTGTTGTAATGAGTATGTTAGTGAGGATATATTGCAGAAAATTAGACAGTATGGTACGACTGTAACGTACTACGGAGGCAGAATAGTGGATAAACAGAACGGTCAACCGATCTTGACCAAAGTGATCATGAACGAGATCAAAAACATCGAAAAACGATGCACAAACTGTGGTAAAAATGACGAAAATGAAAATGTTCCAGAAATCAAATTCAAATTGATCAAATCGAATAGTTGTAGCAGCAGATTGGAACTTACTGGAAAACGATCAAATAATAAACAGTATAATAACAAAATAAACATAGAAAAAAATAATAACACAATTAAAGAACAAGTAGTGGGAAAGCATCAAGAAAAAGACATTATTAATGAACAAATCAAATTAAAAAGTGAAAATTTAGCAAATCAACCTAGAATTATTGGTGAAGAAAGAAAACAAAATATTGATAAATCGATAAGAAGGTTTAGCAATGAAGTACCGAGAATCAACGGGCATGAAATCAGTCATTATGAGTACCAGCAGAAACTTATTCCTAAAAAAAGGAGTTGTGATATGGAGTTTGAAACCTACGAAGTAGCTTAAGTGATTTTGTTAAGAAAAATTTAATATACACTTCCCCAATAAATTAACGCACCACAAAAAAATAACCAAAAATTTAAGTTAAGTTTTTGTCAAAATCACTTATCCGATTTGGACGATTTTTTTTTGAATGATAGGTTATTCTTTCCACAATGTTGCTATATTAACTGTATTTTGATAGGAACCCTTTTTATACTAATACCGGGTGTAGCAATTATAACGTGTTTTTTTAATAAAATTTGTGACACCCTGTAGAGTTGATCAGTTATAGTAATATATAAACAAGGGTTATAGTATCAAATTAAAATTGAAATCACATTTTAGCCTTAACTTTTTTTACAGTTGGTTTTTTATTTACTCCATTATCTTCCTTATTACACGAGAAACAACATTTTATAGGATGACATGATTTAATATTGGTTTTAGAGATGAGCAGAAAATCGCAAACTGCGATTTAATCGCAGCGATTGTAAATTCGCAATCGCAACCTGTGATTCCTTTCCATAGCAAACTGCGACTTGCGATTGAAACATATATCTGCCGATTTTGGATTTTTAGGCAACCAATATTACACCAGTTGCGATTTGCAATCGCAGTGGGCACGCGAACGAAGAGCTGCGAACGAAAATCACAGCATTGCGATGTGATTGCGATTTTCGTTTGCACCGGCGTTGCATCGACACGGCACTGAGAAGCCTAAGTGAGAAGCCGAACGATGAGCTGCGAACGAAAATCGCAATATTGCGATTCTCGTACGCCCCGGCCGGCGGCGGCGCGTCTTCAACATGGCAGTGGACAGGCGAACGAGGAGCTGAACGAAAATCGCAGCTCATCCCAGCATTGCGATTGCGATTTTCGTTGGCACCGGAGCGGCATCGGGAGTGGGCACACCAACGAAGAGCGGCGATTGCGATTTTCGTTCGCTCCCAACACATCGGCCTAGACTAGATCGCAAAATCACATTCGCAATCAGGGCCCCGTAATTTTTATGAAGCGTTGGAAAATAGGCTTATATATGTTTATATACCGCATAATATATATAATTTATTAGTTTTAAATTTTGATAATAATTTTAGATTTATAATATAATTATGGATTGAGAAGGTTAAAAAATTCTTGTTTTCGGTTATGACCATAGACTTAAAATAAAATATAGACTACACTATTTAGATCTCAACGCGGACAAACAACCTTTTTTGCACACATGTTTACTTCTGGGTACAGTCGACCGAGCCTTCCTCATCCAGCCTATGTTGTCACGTCTTTAATATTATCAATATTTTTTTTCTTGTTATACACATATATTGAGATATTAATACCACAGTTTAATCAAGTAGGTTTTAATATTCCATAGATGTATTAAATAGTCCTTATACTACTAAATTATAAGTCGGATACTGTTTAATAAGGATAAGTCCTTTACAATATGACAACACCGATTAGAGGCGAGGGAGCCTATTCATTCATTTATTACCTTGTAGTACGTGTCGCACGTGTGTGGTAAACCTTTGTTGCCGCTATCTCCCCGGCTGTATTAACGCATTTTCTTAGCTTGTAGTCCTTAAGTGTTTATTTTATTGACTTTTTCTGTTCAAAAACTATAAAATATGGTTCGCCAGTGCCAAATTTGCAAGAAATTTGACTTAAATAATCCAATTAAGTCTTGAAACGACTTTCGACCGGTAGGCAACTCTCAATTTACCCATTAGGTGTCAGTGGCGTTGTTGTAGAAAGGCGCTTATTTAGATAATATTTTAGTAAAATGTAAAATCTGAATTTTTTTCTCTTACATTACAATATTGACTTACTTACATTGTAACAAAACCATAATTATAACCCTGTTAATAATTAATAATGTTTTTATTAAAATATATTCCGGTTTATTCTAAAATTATCTTCAGAATCTAAAATAACATACAAGAATTTTAAAATGATATTACATTATGAAACAATATTTTTAATATATCGGGTCGTCTCAAAAGTGGCTCACCCCCTATAACTTTTTTATTTTTTTTCAGATACAAAAAAAATTGTATGTTAGTAGGTATATGACATAAATTAGGATTTATTGACGTATTCAATTGTTTTTGGTCTCTTCCTGTTTCACCGAAATGATTACATCTTTTGATTTTTAAAGGCACCCTCGGTATATTGCTACTTTATTCGATAAAAAATGACACTCTGAATAGAATGACTATCATATGTCAACTTTTGACATTGTCGCTTAAAAACAAATCGTATTTTAAATTTCAATCTAGGGTGCCATGGTGTTGTTAAAAACACTAAGTTTTAATCAAGGAGCCTGTTTTGATCGTCTAATGGGTTTCGTGTCTTGTTTAGGCCGGTTAAAAGATGTACAAATCGTAGTTTTAATCATACATATGTCAATTTTTTCAAATGAAACAAAGGAGACTCATTAGCATATTTGGAAAAATCATTTTTTTATGAATATATTGATACCACACACTTGGTATTTCGAGTCAAATTGTCGTTATGAACCGCGTGTTACAATTACAATTAAACCATATGCGTAAATGTCAAAAGTTGACATATTATGCTATGTCATTCTATTCAGAAATCAATATTATTATTAAAAATTAAATTGTTATCATTTTCTATCGAATAAAGTAGAAATATACCGAGGGTGCCGTTTAAAAATTAAAAGTTATATTCGTTTCCGGTGAAACAGGAAGTGACCAAAAACAATTGAATGCGTCAATCAATCCTAATTTATGTCATATACTAACATAACATAACTATTTGAAAATATAAAAAAAATTTGAGGATGAGCCACTTTTGGAACGCACCCGGTATAATAAAGTCAGTACCGTGTTAGATAAATGTAGTTTTCATATTATCCACTTCCTATCACCTTCCTTGCTTTAATGGAACAGATTTATGTTTTCTCTAATTTACATAATAAGACGTCACTTAACCAGAAAAAAAAATACAAAAATCATATTTTTTTTCTCTCCCTGTCGCCGATTCTATTATATCTGTGAAATAGATCCTGTTTTGATTAATAGTAGGGGTTGTAAATGTTTGATTAAAATTAATAATTTATTATTAATTTCAAAAATTACGTAATTTCGTTAATAAAATTTCTTCTATAACGTGTATTTTTTTATTTTTATCCTTTTTGGACTCTAAGACGTTTTTTTCTAAACTTTTATTCCAAAAACCTGTCCTAAATCTTAATAAAATATAAAAAAGATTAAATACGATATATTTTTAATTTAATTATAGCTTCATTAAAATAAAAAAGTTACCCGGCTATGATACGGAGAGTTCAGGTGTACTTGAGAAACGAAAGACAGTGTTGTGTTTCTCGGCAGAGTCGTCAGGGAACGACCGTTATGACAGAGACAACCTATCTATCGCTCGTGTCGCACTCGTTATAACCTAAAACAATAACACAACAATAACAAGACGTTGTCTGACCGCATGTTCCAGCTATTTATGAATGAGATGCTCAGTCTATATTTTATTTTAAGTTTATGGTTATGACTAATTATAGTTACAGTTGCTCCCAGGTAATGATTCAGGTAAAATGATTCATAAGGACAGTTTTGGATTCAAATTATAAAAAATTATCTATTTTTATCCTTTATTTACTAGAAGATATAGAGCACGGAAAAGAAACAGCCCTTTTTATTTATTATATTTTGTTATATATTATATTATTATAAACATTTTTATAACAATCCATAATATAATATAATTTTCTGAATATACTAACAGTTGTGGATCGGCTGCTATGTTAATTTAAATACATCCTTTACAATCAGTTTTTTCATTTTAGAGAAATTTTAAATATAATAAAATGTGATGTTGTCCTTTTATTTATCTAAAAGTTCGAAAGTTTGCACTTGCACTGGACGGGCCGTATCAAAGCCGTCGGCGTCGCGTCGGCTTCTTTTGAGTTACATATAAAGAAAATGTTTTTAAAAGAAAACAAGATAAAATAAACAGTTTTTTTTTCTAGTTATCTGAATTAAGGTTGGCGGCAACCTTTTTTATAATAACTTTTTCGTTAGTGTACCTACTGTCTAAAAGCACATTCGAATATTTTGAACATTTTATGTATTTTTAATTTCCCTTTTAAATTTATTCGGTCTGTTCTAATCAAAAATGTTTAAAAAAAGGAAACTAAGTTATTTGTGGATTTTTTTTTGGTAGGTAATTGATGAAAATTTTAAGTGCAATATGTGTGCAGCAAAAATATCATAAAAAACACGCACTACAAATTTTAAAAGGCACATGGCATCGAAACACCCAACAGTTTCTTTGTAAGTTTTTATTAAAAAAAAATATTCCGCTATTTATTCTGTTTTTTATTAGAAATTTTGGGATTGAGCTTCCCAGATTACAGCGTACCAATTTAAAAATATCAAAATCGCAATCGCAGGTTACAGTCGCAGCGATTTATAAATCACAATCGCAGTTTCAACTGCGATTGGAAAATCGCAGTTTTGCTCATCTCTAATTGGTTTTAATTAACATTTTTCCATTTTACTCACTAAAGTAAGTAGCAGGCTATGGAAAAACACGGATTATATCAGTAAATGTCAAATAGAGATGTTTCTGTGCAAACTTGTAGACCATTAGTATCTCTGAGCTGAGTTTGAAGGGTCCGAGCTGTTACGAAACGTTGTCTTAATGTTGAGAGTTTTAAAAAACGTTCCTGAATCGGATTGGTTCTTCGATTCCTACCTTGTCCCGGCCTGGGACAATTACTCCCAGTATCTCTATACCGTTGTATAATTCGTGAAATGGTTGAGTGAGTTACATTAAATCGTTAACCAATTCTTCGGTAGCTCCAACCTTCCTCAGACAATATTAATGCTTGAGCACATTCTTCGCGAGTAAGATTTCTTGTTTCACGTGCACGTTGCATATTTTTGATATAATAAAATGACGAAAATAACTGACACTGACAACAAGCATCTCTATTTGACATTTACTGGTAATCCGTGTTTTTCCATAGCCTGCTACTTACTTTAGTGAGTAAAATGGAAAAATGTTAATTAAAACCAATTTTAAATCACGCCATCCTATAAAATGTTGTTTCTCGTGTAATAAAGAAGATAATGGAGTAAATAAAAAAAACAAAATGTAAAAAAAGTTAAGGCTAAAATGTGATTTCAATTTTAACTTGATACTGTAACTGATCAACTCTACAGAGTGTTACAAATTTTATTAAAAAACACGTTATAATTGCTACACCCGGTATTAGTATAAAAAGGGTTTCTATCAAAATACAGTTAGTATAGCAACATTGTGGAAAGAATAACCTATCATTCAAAAAAAAATCATCCAAATCGGATAAGTGGTTTTGACAAAAACTTAACTTAAACTTTTGGTTATTTTTTTGTGGTGCGTTAATTTATTGGGGAAGTGTGTATCAAAAATCATACAGAAATTGATTAATTTTATTATATAAAATTAAAATTTAAATAAAACATGTCTTTAAAATGTTTAATTAGATAAAAATAAATTTTAATATACTACTTAAACTGTGTTATATTTTTAATGAATACAATATGTTTAATATAATATTACATTACAATTATACCAAAAATTAATAAGTTTTAGTTATGAAAGAATAAATAGGTATATTAAAAATGTTTATATGTATTTAAGGTAAAGGTAATTAAGTGTAGTTTTATGAGAAATACGTCTGTAACATGAATTACGATAATTATAAGTATATAATAGTAAAAACTGCATTTAATTTGAAATATTTAAATTCTAATTATTTTTTTCTCCATTATAACACTATTAAAGGCTGTATAGACAAATCAATCATTTCTCACCACCAGAACTAGATATACAGGTTGCCAGGAAATAGTGTATAATCAAGTAAGTCTTAATCATCTGCTGATAATGCTAACATGGTTCGTGTTGCACAAGAGACTTGAGAAACTCTTGCAAGACCAAGACTCTTGCAAGAAATTCAAGACCAGACTTTCAAAATTTCTTGTCTTGAATTTCAAGACAAGACGAGACTTTAATATACAAGAAATTTCAAGAGTCTTGCAAGATTTCTTGAAAGTTAGAAATGATACATTTTTTTTAGTGATAATTAGGTCTTTGCGCAAGTTACGCCGGGTTTATACAACATTTACATAGTCGTAATCACAATCATAGTCATAATCATAACAGTTAAACTATCCACTTCTTATAAACCTGTTGACATCTACCATGAACATCTACCATTAGCCTTTAATTATGTTACCCAACTTTACTGATATAAAAATTATGATTATGAAAATGTTCTATAAACGCATATTAAAATTGCGTTGTGATTATGATGATGATTAAGACTGTGATTATGATTACGACTTATGCAAATGTTGTATAAAACCGGCATTAATATTGACCAGTGTTCATTTTTTTTTCTATCATACCCAGTGTTTTAGAGTTGAGAATGAAATAAAATAACGGTAAGGGTTCGGACTCGGTTTCACTATCGACACTTATATTATTTATACTGCTCATATTTCATATTAAAACTTTTTTTGGTAGTGAGTAATATTTAGAAAGTTAACTCACAAGGTGTACGAAATAATAACCCAAAACCCATAAATCGAATTTTGTATACGACGCTTTCTATGAAATAAAATATAGAAATATTATTACCTTTTTGTTAGAATGTAAAATTTTTCAAGACAAGAAATTTCAAGAGTCTTGCAAGAGCAGACAAGACTTTGCCATTCAAGAAATCTGCAAGACAAGGCTTTGAAAATAACTTGTCTTGAATTTCAAGACAATACAAGAAATTGATTTTCAAGACAAGAATTCTTGTCTTGTGCAACACTAAACATGGTTAACGAAACGCGCGTCCAGTGTAAAAGTAAAACTGTTTTGGTGTATTGTGGTGATTTAGTGTTTTATTTTGAAAATGAAGAGTGTAAATTTTGAATTTATATAACAGCTACCTAAATTTTAGTTGACCTTATATAGCCTGATATTTAATTACAGTAACAATTGTATGTTAAACCAAATTAAAATTTGACTCGAAAAGTTATACAGGATGAGACAAAATTAATATGAAACCATTAGTCACTTTTAAAAGCAAGTTACTCCTTTATTTTAAATGGAACACCCAATATATTTTTCCGGTGTTCAATGGGGAATTATATATCTTCAAAATATTATAAGGTTGCCTACCCCTCAGACAAAGATTTTCCCAGATATTTTAATTTTTTTGATTTTGCGTCAGTAAATCTTTATTATTTGAAAAAATCTAGGTGGCTGTGTGATATACCTTTTGTTAATTTAACAATAATTAAAGATTGTAGAGTAAAATACTCAAGGGTAATAAAAAGATACGCGTTTAAAACATATTTTAATTATTACAGTTTTGTAAACACTGTCTTTAACATATCTCCATAAAAAAAAACAGACTAGATAAAATCAGGAGCATTAAAGTATTCTATTAATTGGTGAATGCACACTGCATTCACCAACTAATAGAATCATATCAATTCTCTTTGATGTAGGATAAGTTTGCATTTTCGGCAAATTTCTGAGAATTTTTTTTGTTTTAACTGTCAGAAAATGCATACAAAATGATAACTAGTTGCTAAAGTTGAACTAATTAGACAGCTATGTTGAAGTAACGTCAGACATATCACAGCCACCTAGATTTTATCAAATAATAAAGATCTACTCAGATCAAATCATGTAAATGAAAATATCTAGGAAAATCTTTGTTTGAGGGGTAGGCAACCTTTGTAGTATTTTGAAGAGACATGAAGTCTCCATTGAATATCGAAATAATATATTGGGTGTTCCATTTACAATAAGAGAGTAGCATGCTTTTAAATGAGACTAATGTTCGATATTAATTTTGTCTCACCCTGTATAACTTTTTGAATCAAGTTTTAATTTGATTTTAAGTACAATAGTTAATTTAACTACATATTAGGCTATACCGGGTAAATTACAATTTACGTAGCTTTTATTGTAATTTAAAAATAATAATTGTTCTTTATTTCTAGAAAATATTAAATATGTCAAACACCTTACATTTTAGTCATATACTATTCTTATAAAACACACCTTTATTTTTCGCCCAGAATCCGAAAATCAATTAATATATAGAGTGTTCCGTTACAAAAAAACAACGAAAACGAAAATTTCATTTCAATACAAACTGTCGTTCTCATTGGAGCCTCTGCGGCGTATGAGAAGCGCCACCTTGTATAATTAAATCAACTTTTTGGAGATACCCTGTACGCTAGTATTATTAAAATGACTATAGATTAAAGATAAATAGTGGTAAGTCTGACTCATTTCAATTTTTAGGCTGTTATCAAACTGAAATTACTGAATATTGGCTTTCCTCGCTGTTAATATAACAATCAAAATTATATTATTTTTTTTTATCTCCCATGACATAATATTTATGATATTTTTACTGAATTTATCTTTCTTTTTTTTAATTAATTTAGCTGATTATCAACACAAATATAGGTCCCTTTTGCCTTATTTTTTCATTAAGTAAATGTTAGGCAGAAGTTATTAAAATTTTATGTAAATATTTTCTCATTTTTTCACAGTTGATTTGGACACGTCCATAACATAAATTTCTAGATTTATTCTGAAACAAACAAAAAAAATTGGCAGCTGAACTCGCCGTTCTAAAAATGAGACTATGATAAAAATAATTTGAGAGATCCACCTAAATATACAGAGTATTGTGTTTATATTTAGACATTAAAAATACACAAAATTATCTATCATCTATTTATACAGTTGGTCCAAACATATTCTGCAGATAAAAATAATTAAACAATTTTTTATAAATGTATGACCTAAAATGCTTCGTTTCGGAGATACAGGGTGTAGAAGTTTCATTTGTATTTTTCAAATAATTTCTAAACTAACGACGTTATTTGGGTGAAAATTAGTGCCTGGGTGCTTTTTGACATGAGAAATATGATTTCTATGTCAATATGACTCCTACTTATAGAGGGTGCCACCTACATACTTTTTAACTGATTTAAAGAGTAATAACTTTTCGTCCGTACCTGTATAAAACTTCTGAGTAAAAAAATATATATTTCCACCATTTTTTATGTAAAAAATGTCTCTTGGTAAAAATCGCTGTGAGTAATGGTTCTCGAGATATTTGGAATCGAAATAATCAATACATGTCATTATTGACATAAATTAAACATGTTGACTACATAATTATTAGACTGAAATAATAAATTTTGAAATGCTTTTTTGCCAAAAGTTCAATGGAAACTGTTTAGCACAACTTTTTCAAAGAAAAATTTATGATTAATTTAAAAAAATAAAAAGTTCATGTATCTAGCTATTGGCGAATTTTCCCGATTAGAACTCTGACCACCCTGTATATAAAATATAAAACAAAAAAGAATTGATACATTTTGATTGGTTTTTGTTGGTTATTGACATTGACAATGAACAACTTACCTTCTGTATCAGAATCATCATCCAAGTCACTGTCAGAAGAAGAACTTGTAGTGATTGGACCATCCTTATCCCTTTTTTTCGTCTCATTTTGTTCTTTTGTCACTGAATTTACCGAAAAATTAGTTCTAAACTGCCGCACCACTTGAATTTCAATCGGCTGCAATGAAAAAATATTAACGATAAATTTTTGAACATAAATAAACATAAACAAAAGAAACCTTACAAAACGTCAACTGAATTGTTAATAAGCCTACTAGATTAATAATATACGTTCGTTTTATCAATATGAATTTTAAAAATAATGTAAATACCTAGTCCTGGCAAATTTCTTTGTTAAAATTTAAAAACATACATTTCTTCATCCCCTGGTAAATAAATGTATTAAAATCCGCATTATCCTAACCTCAATTTACAATAGAAAATACGAAAAATCATAAATTAACGTCGAAATGTTTGCCCTATTGTTGTTAAATGTTGGGTCAATAAATTATAAGTTAAACGTTAATGTGGTCACATTTTCTAATATACGTTATAGTCGCTTAAAAAAGATTTTATAAAAATACCGAATTACATGCTAACAGCATGTGGGACGTTGTTATTAATTGAATTGACTTAAAGTATACTTACTTTATTTATAGAGACACTATTAATTAACGGAGAATATTTAGAAATAACGAAATGCTCGTTGTTTAACAATAGACGAGCGCGACACAGCACCCTAAATATCGCCATTTTCCCGACTGACAGAGAATCTGGAAGATAAACCGGCCGCAATTCTGCCAAATTATTTCGCTCTACCTGCTGCTGTTTATGCGCAGATCAATAAATCAATTAAGAAATGTATCATATTGATTGTAATCCGAATTTTGATCAAAATCAACAAGTTCTATTATTTCTGGTCGTTATAGTTTTTCAAAATTTCCTAAAAATTAGACATTTTTAATTCTTTACGTCAGGCAACCAACAATTCACCTCCAAAATTTCTGTAAAAGAAGAATTCTGTTTTTCTGTTTCTAACCTACAAAACTCTCTGTCAAAAAAGATTGACGGCTAATTTTTTGGAGAATTTCAAATCTAACGGTAAGATTCTTGTTTTCTATTCGAATTTATCGTAATTAAAAGATATTTCAGATGGAACCCATGACATTAGGCAGTGCTCCTTCCAGTCCTTCGTCTCCGGGCATTAATCCGAACTTTTTACCCGGTTTTTTGATAGGTGATATACCTCCACAAACTCCAAACCCAAGCGCCTCACCAGGTAGAAATAAAACTCCGAGCAGCTTCAAATCGAATTCGAACATTAACGAACCGAAAACACTGAGACAGAAACTGTTTAATCAGTCTCTAACAGCTACTCCAGCCAGTCCTGCTCCTTTTATACCAGTAAACGAAAAAGTAGGCCCTCCTAAGACCAGTTTGTTCGATACCATAGATGCCCCGTCTAAGAAAACTCCGATTTTGAGCAGTACCGTGGCCCATTTTAATGATTCTACCGTGTTTAATGAGAGTATTTCAAGAATACATCCTGAAGAAAGCTTGAATGTTAGTAGGAACTTTAGTAGTTCGAGATTGGAGAAGATCGACACTCACTGGGTTACAGTGTTCGGTTTTCCGCCTAGCGTTCTAAATATAGTGTTGTCACAACTGTCAAACTGTGGTGTGATAATAGATAAACGAGTTCCATCACAAGGGAATTGGGTACATGTTAAATTCAACAATTTAAGTGAAGTAGCAAGGGCATTGTCTTTGAACGGTAAATGTTTGAATAACAGTGTGATGATAGGTGTCCAGTTGCATTATGACAGGGAAAATAAAGAGAATAGTACAATGTTTACGTCTCCTGCCAGAGCAAGATCCTTAAGGCACTCATTTGTGTCACCACAAGTATCAAATTCAGTGATCTCTCCACAGAATGTTCCTCAAAAATCTACTGGTATTGTTACAAAGGCCATGGAGTATGTTTTCGGTTGGTGATTATGTTTTTAATGTTATTTTATTATGTATACAAATATTTGTCAATTTATTTTACAATTTTATTATTGAATTAAAGCATTACTTAATAAAGTTTTCTTTATTACAAACCATAACCTTAAAAATACAAAAATATACACATTATTTTTACTGGTATTTATTAGAAATTATTTTTAAGAACATTATAAGGATTCTAGCAAGATATTTTACAGTATCGTTTAATCTTACAGTACCTATAACAAATTTAAAAAAATTATAATAAATATAAAAATTACTTACAGTCACTCTACAGTAATTACATTTAATAAATTATTCTACAGTATATATTTGCAAACATCTAATTTCTCCAAATATACCTTAAAAATTCTTAAAACAGAAAAAGACAGTTTATATAAAAAACTACTGCTTACTTTTAATAATATATATCTGTTAATATCATAAACACCAAACAGTAGTATACTTAACTATTTGTAGACAGTTTATTCAATTTTATTCAACTCTTCAGTAATATTCACTTAAACCCTTAGTTTGCTATGTCCAAATTTTGTGAAAGGTTCTGCCCATATATTATTCGTCTATAAATAGACAAAATCGAACATCATTTGGGATCGGAGACCGTAGCCTTAACCAAATCAGTCATTTTAGGATATTTTACGTTTTTCTTGTTCAGCTTATCCTGAGCCCACAGGATCAATCTAAGTAAAGTTGATATTTTAGGCGATGTAGTCTCTTGATGCTCCATTTTCAGAATTGCAGCATTGACATCACTGGCAATCTACAAGAAAAATATGTGATTAAGTACCTATATGTAAGAAAAAAATAATAATCTACCTTTTGGCGATGAGAAGGTGCTAAAAGATCTGCAAACGGACTATTCAAAGGATCTTCAAAAGCTAACAAAGCAATAGTTCTTTCAATCTCATTAAGTACACATGGATCTTCCTCTCCTGCTTCGCTAAGATGACTCTGTGCAAAGGCCAAAGCCTCTTCCACCCTGTTACTCTTTATCAGTTCGATTAAGTGTAATTGCTAAAAGAAAAAATATAAACATGCTACTCTAACCTTATATACACAAAAACAAACATACTTGAAGATGAAAATACAAGTATCTGTCGTTATCTAACAGCTCAGAATGCAATTGGTTGATTAAAGTAGTTGCTTCTTCGATCCTACCGTTCATGATGGCATCTCTGATACGCATCCGGTCATCCAGAGAGTGCAAATTCACTGTCGGTGCCACTCCAGACTCTTGCTGGAACTTCTCGGCCGCCTCCTTGAAACCCTCTGTACACGAAACGTTGTATAACATTATTTGGCGTTTTAAAAACATACTTTGGGAATGAAACGAACAGTAAACGTACCTGTGACGAGATAGTTCATAATTAGTTTGTTCATGTTACTGCGACCTACTGCGTCGTTATCTTCGAGCAGTTTGATCCAGTCTTCCTTTGTTGTGATTTCGTGCTTCTCCGTGCTCATTGTTTGTAACGGAAAGTGTTTATTTTAACGATATAAATAATATTTACCAAGGATTAGTGTGTGACATGCTAAAAACTTGAAAAATATTGACAAATTAACACACTTGTCAAAATCTTCTTCGTTTTGATAAAGCTGGCGCCAGAGGCTGGCGCGAACTATCGCGAACCAAGGGTGCGTACTACCATTTTAGGGGGAAGTCATTGCGGTTTTCGGTATCTGTGGTTAGAGTAGTTTAAAACCACGTTAATAGATGGCGGAACAGGGATTATTTTTGCGGGAACTGCAGGTTTTTACATATAAAATGTTTGAAAAAGTAAATAACTTCTTAAAAACTGTAAGTATCTTTAATAAAAAATGGTTATATACCTCTCAGTTAACTAATAATAGTTAATTTCCTTGGTAACTTGGTAATCAATAGTTTTTTTCAGGTATTTTTTGAAATGAAATAATGAAAACAATGCAGAGTTAAATTTTACTTTTAATATTCTACCATATAATTAAATCAAAATTAAATAAAGAAACTGGATAATCATTAGACATTTAACCTGATCCCATTCACCAGGAGAAGTTTAAATTTTAGATGCTGTCTACGGTAAATCGTAAGATCTATTATATATCTAGCCCTCAATTTGTTACAATCTTTCACAAAAACACTTAAAAACTGTAATTGTATGCATTGAACACATTATTAATACTGCTGTAATAATATGAGGACAATTTAAACAGGAGTATTTGGATTAATCATAAATTATATAAAGAAAAATTACGTTTTATCAAAAACTTTTTATTTTGTAACAAAAACTAAATACAAAAGTATAGAAATATCACGTATATAGTTAAAAATATTGCCTACAAGTTTGGATAGCAAGCCTGGTCAGCTATTCCACACAAATTCGATACTATAGCCAGCTAGAAGTACCCAGATTCGCCACATCCAGATCCCCAGGAGTTCTTCACCAGCCAATAATCCAGTCCATTCTCATTTCCATACCCTACAGCCAATACTCCGTGGTTGATTGAGTCTGAACAGGCCGAATTGATCACTCCACCTCCATAACTTTGCAAGAGATCAGCGTTGAGGGCTACAGAAACAGGACCAACGTTTCCAATAGCGTTTTTCAAGTCGTTTTCGTCTTTGTATCCGATTTCTGTGTATCCAGAGATCTGGAAATAGTTCGGGAAGGATGAGCAAGTGGTTTTGGTTGCTTGGTAAGAGTCTTCGGTGGTGATGCCGTGGTCTCTGACGTAGTCCAGTGCGCTTTGGACTATTGCTGTCATAATATGAGGATAATTTAAACAGGAGTGTTTGGATTAATCATAAATTATATAAAAGAAAATTACGTTTTATCAAAAACTTTTTATTTTATAACAAAAACTAAATACAAAAGTATAGAAATATCACGTATAGAGTTAAAAATATTGTCTACAAGTTTGGATAGCAAGCCTGGTCAGCTATTCCGCACAAATTCGATCCTATAGCCAGCTTGAAGTACCCAGATTCACCCCATCCAGATCCCCAGGAATTCTTCACCAGCCAGTAATCCAATCCATTCTCATTACCATACCCTACAGCCAACACTCCGTGGTTGATAGAGTCTGAACAAGCCGAATTGATCACTCCACCTCCATAACTTTGCAAGAGATCGGCGTTGAGGGCTACAGAAACAGGACCAACGTTTCCAACACGTTCTTCAAGTCGTTTTCGTCTTTGTATCCGATTTCTGTGTAGCCAGAGATCTGGAAATAGTTCGGGTAGGATGAGCATGTGGTTTGGGTTGCTTGGTAAGGGTCCTGGTCCTCCGTGGTGATGCCGTGGTCTCTGACGTAGTCCAGTGCGCTTTGGACTATCCCACCGTTGCACGCGTCGCAGCTGTAGCCGTTGTTTCCTGTTGCGCAGTCCATGAGCTGCTGCTCGCTGAAGGAAAGGAGTTGGCCGTTGCGTATGGCATAAGCACCTTCCAGTGTTCCCGTCTGTAAATTAAAGATAATGATAGTGTATTAACAACTTAACTGTGTAGGAAACGGTTTCATTACAGTCAAGAGGAGATAAATTTTGATGTGATTTTGTTTCATTTTGTATGTCATTCTTCTCTTTTTTCGGGTAATATATCTTTCAAAATACCATATGATAGATTAAAAACGGTGTCAGCGATGGCTATGAAATGAAGATCGCTGTCATCTATACTAATATATAAAATCCTTAAGTGACTGACTCAATGATTAATCATGATCCTGCTCAAACCACTCAACGTAAGAAGCTCAGTTTTGGCATACAGGTTGATTCTAGGGTGTAGAGGTTCGATAAGAAGGGATTTTTCGAAATTCCAGTTCCAAGGGTGTGAAACCACCCCTCAAATATTACAATATTTTTCATTTAAAAAACGGTCAAGTTTCTGAAAAAACGCTTAAATAAACACGTATATTTTATTTTGTTTTTTTACATATTTTAGGATTTTTTAAAAATGTATACAGGGTGTTTCGAAAAATCTTGTCATTGACTAATTACGATCCTGCTTAAAACGCTTGACGTAAAAAGCTGATTTTTGGAAAACGGATTGAGTTTAGGGTGTAGAGGTTCGATAAGAAGGGATTTTTCAAAACTCGAATTCTAAGAGGGTAAAACCACCCCTCAAATATTAGAAAAAATTTTATTTAAAAACCGGTGAGTTTTTCGGAAAAACTTTTAAACACGTATATTTTATTTTGTTGTTTTGCATAATTTAAGATTTTTTAAAAATTTATACCGGGTGTTTCACAAAATATGACCACTGAGTAATCACGATTCTGCTTAAACTGCTTGACGTTTAAAGCTGATTTTTGGCAAACAGATTGACTGTGGGGTGTAGAGGTTCGATAAGGAGGGGTTTCTCGAATCTCAAATTCCAAAAGGGTGAAAACGCCCCTCAAATATTACAATATTTGTTATTTAAAAAACGGTTAGTCTTTCGGGAAAACGCTTGGACACGCATAACTTGTTTTGTTTTTTTACATACCTATTTTGAATTTTTTTAAAAAATCATACAGGGTGTTCCAAATAGTTGATTGACGTAAAAAGGTTATTTTTTGCAAACGGATTTTTCGAAAGTCAAATTCCAACGAGATTAATCTACTCCTCAAATATTACCAAGTTATATAATAATATCGCCATATTGTTTTTTCTCATGCTGACATAAATGTGAGAAAATTTTATCCAGTTTGTATGTTAATGGCAATTCTTGCTTTGCTTTATCATCACCATTACAAATGATTAATTCGACGCGAACGAAGTCGCGGGTACACGCTAGTAGAGTACTATAGGAAGAAGCAGGATGCTAGAGAGAAAATCATGTGAATTTAACATTAGAACGAAGGTGAAAATAATAATGATTTTATTGATGTAGCTGAGTATTTTTGAGATGAGAAAGTCTTACCGCACTAAAACTCCAACATGCCCCGCAAGATGCTTGGTTTTTCACTTCTGTCACTACTCCAGAATTTCTCCAGTCAATGCTGTCAGGGGTACCGACAAATTTCGACGAATCATGTAACACTGTTGCCTTTCCGGTTCTATTGTACGGTTTCAATGTCAATGTTGCCTTGAATTCCTCCTCGGTCATGTCGGAAAACTGATTGACAACTTTGTACCATGAAACTAAACCTTGTTTGTACAGTGTGTTGTGTTCTTCGATGGATGCCAGGTTTTTGGTGAAGATCTGGTAGCGTGCGGAGTGTTCTTTGGAGTTGAGGTAGTTTTTTCCATATTTTTCCTGAGATAAAGAAAGTGAATAAGTCTCTGGGGTTTTCAAAGTGTTATATAATGATGTTATGCTTGTTATAGCTTTTTTTCTACAAACGAAAATTGTATTTAAGGTTTAATAATCTCATTTCTTTTATTAAATATTCTTTAAACAATTTTGTAAAATTGCATTTATTTGTGGAACTATACAAAAATATTAGAATTTTAAACATTGTAAATTTACTTTTTTTCAGTGTAGACAAAACGACAGTTTGTTTGATACGTTTTGACTGACAGGTAAAGCGTTATGTGTAGATGGGACTTTATACATGTCTGTGGATCAGAACAAATCTTCTTAATTTAACATTTCTATTTACCTTAAATTGGTTCCATATCTCCTCTGATGCGTTTGCAGCCAAGAAGAGGCAAACCAAAATTCCCACTACGGCTTTCATTGTTTATAACTGTTAACATAAATATAATTATTACAGAAAATTAGTATACTGGTCATATCATTTTTATATATTTAATTAAACAATATTGGACTGGACTAACAAAGGCTTAAAAATACACTTCCCCAATAAATTAACGCACCACAAAAAAATAACCAAAAATTTAAGTTAAGTTTTTGTCAAAACCACTTATCCGATTTGGACGATTTTTTTTTGAATGATAAGTTATTCTTTCCACAATGTTGCTATACTAACTGTATTTTGATAGGAACCCTTTTTATACTAATACCGGGTGTAGCAATTATAACGTGTTTTTTTTAATAAAATTTATGACACCCTGTAGAGTTCATCAGTTACAGTATCAAGTTAAAATTGAAATCACATTTTAACCTTATCTTTTTTTTGACATTTTGCTTTTTTATTTACTCCATTATCTTCCTTATTACACGAGAAACAACATTTTATAGGATGATATTATTTAATATTGGTTTTAATTAACATTTTTCCATTTTACACACTAATGTAAGTAGCAGGCTATGGAAAAACACGGATTACCAGTAAATGTCAAATAGAGATACTTGTTGTCAGTATCAGTAGTTTTCGTCCTTTTATTATATCAAAAATATGCAACGTGCACGTGAAACAAGAAATCTTACTGGCGAAGAATGTGCTCAAGCATTAATATTGTCTGAGGAAGGTTGGAGCTACCGAAGAATTGGTGAACGATTTAATGTAACTCACTCAACCATTTCACGAGTTATACAACGGTATAGAGATTCTGGGAGTAATTGTCGCAGGCCGGGACAAGGCAGGAATCGAAGAACCAATCCGATTCAGGAACGTTTTTTAAAACTCTCAACATTAAGACAACGTTTCGTAACAGCTCGGATTCTTCAAACTCAGCTTAGAGATACTAATGGTCTGCAAGTTTGCACAGAAACTAGCATCTCTATTTGACATTTACTGGTAATCCGTGTTTTTCCATAGCCTGCTACTTACTTTAGTGAGTAAAATGGAAAAATGTCAATTAAAACCAATATTAAATCATGCCATCCTATAAAATGTTGTTTCTCGTGTAATAAGGAAGATAATGGAGTAAATAAAAAAACAAAATGTAAAAAAAGATAAGGCTAAAATGTGATTTCAATTTTAACTTGATACTGTAACTGATCAACTCTAAAGCGTGTCATAAATTTTATTAAAAAAGAACACGTTATAATTGCTACAACCGGTATTAGTATAAAAAGGGTTCCTATCAGAATACAGTTAGTATAGCAACATTGTGGAAAGAATAACTTATCATTCAAAAAAATCATCCAAATCGGATAAGTGGTTTTGACAAAAACTTAACTTAAACTTTTGGTTATTTTTTTGTAGTGCGTTAATTTATTGGGGAAGTGTAGATGGAGAATAACTTAACTATCTAAGATTCGCTGATGACAGTCCTAATTGCCAGTAGTCCTGAAGAACTACAAGCACAAATTAACGAACTAAATACAGCCAGCAACAAAGTAGGTCTCAAAATTTTTATTTCGCAAAATGTAAAGTACTGTACAATGACTTAGTATACAGAAAAGACATTCTAATAAATAACACAACACTGGAAATAGTAGAAGAACATATATTTGGAACAACAGCTCGGGACATACAGCTCGGGATCAACATAAGCCGAATGGACGAGGGAAGAATAGTAAGGTCAGCTCGAGACAAATCATCACTGGGAAAAAGAAGTACGGGAAGGCCAAGAAAAAGATGGTGTGATAACCTTACCATCGATTGAAACTGTAGGCATTATGTGAAGAATGAACAGGCAATCTGTCTAATATAGAGTAGGAAGAAAAAGAAAAACTAATACACAGCGCGGGGATCACTACTACTAGAAATCAACAGAAGAATTATGTTAGCATGGAGTACTTATGGAAGAAACTCAAGCATATTCAAATCCAGAATGCTACTTTATTTAAAGAAGAAAACATTTGACCAATGTGTCTGACCTACCAGATGCATGCATGCCAAAACCTGAACGCTTAAAACGGACACTATAAGGAAAATGCAGGTCACAATTCGCTCAATAGAACGAAATATGCTGGGAATAACCAAAATAGACCGTAAAAGAATAGAGTGAATACAATAAAAGACCCAGGTAATGGATAGTCATCCACAGAATCAAATCCCTCAAGTGGCATTGGGTAGGACACGTAGCAAGAAGGATGGACTACAAAAATTACAGCATCGTACCCACGAGGAATTAAGAGACCTAGAAGAAGACGGAACCTGAGATGGGATTATGATATTATGAAATTAGCAGGGATAACTTGGGCCAACAATAGACAACAATGGGCCCATCTACAAAGAGAGTATCTAAATATGTGAGAAAGGCTATACTATAATTGAAAATGGTTGAATAAGCTGAAAATTATGATGATGATGATGAAACCCTTATGAAACCTAAGTCAAGATTTTTATATTAAGATATCGTAAAATAGATCTTACCTATGTTTATCCCCTAATCACAGAATATCTGATGCCAGTTGTATAATGCAAGTGCCTTTTATATGAATTATTTTTACCTTATCGGTAGCCAATAATACTAATTAATGGTTTTGTTTATTTGTTTTGTCGTAAATCCCATGTTTTTCAATATTTTTAAGTACCTTCTGTATTCTAAATAAAAATTGAAATTAGATCGTATATATCCGATAAGTTTGTTTTCGTTTTAGTATATCTAATAATAGTTTGACAAAATGACACCTTCGTATTGAACCACTATATACAATACTTTTTTTTTCTGTCCATGTTCTTGGAGAGGGTATGGAAAGGAATATATCAAAAATAGAAACAAAAAGTAAAATGCAGATTGTCGTGCATTCCAAGGGTGGCAACACAAATTTAAAAAAATGTTGGATATGGAAGGGAAGGGAAACGGAACGGATAGTGTGCATTGTCCTATTAATTTACATGATATGTAGAATGTAGAATGTTTAGGAAAGGAGTTAATCACCGCTACCTTACAGATCTATTGTGTGTTCCCCTTTCTTGAGTTATAATGAGTTATAACTCATCATACAGTCTCAAGGCTTTAACAAAAGCCAGTATCTGAGACTGCTCTACAATGGCCGGCTCTCCATTCTCGACATCAGCCCACGCAGTGGTTCCCCATATTTTGTTGCCTTCAAATAAATTGCCATAAACTAATAATATTTAGGTTTAATTAAGTGCAAAAAAGAAAAAACAGTTCTTTTTATCTTCTTTTCGAACGTCCATTACAGAAAAGGCAACAGCTTTTATCAATTTTAATAAAATGAGTAATGAATTGGCGTTATCTGAAAACTGTTTATGTCAGCTTGATACCAGTAGCAAAAATGTGACAATGTGTAGCTTTGTTCGGGTTCTTGTTATTACTGATTCTGAACCGTCCTAGAACTCTGCAGCGCATGCGCAAATGAAATAACGTCGTCATATTTCCTTCTGCGCATACGCATCACAGTTCTAGGACGGTTCAGAATCGGTAATAAGAGAAACACGAAGTAAGTTATTATGTATCGTTTACAGGGGAATATAAGAAAAGTATTAGCAACAGTTTCATGCAAACGTTTTGAAATTAATATTTCTAAGTAATGACCTATCTGGGAACCACTGTGCAGCTGTACCAAAGTTCATGGCACGAATGGTCGTCGTCTCGGCGCACTCAGTGATAAGGTGTTCTGGTGTTTCCCCATAATCCCCACAGAATCTGCATTCGCCGTTGTTTCTCAGCTTTGGCCTACTGAGGCGTTCGTTGAAGAGACAGTGTCCTGTTAGAAACCCCTTGAGAATCAATTACATGATATAATATTTTATGTAAACGGAAGGGAGCTGATATCGAAGATACAGTGAGAATCAACCTTCAAGACGATGCACTATATTTGGATATGTCAGTTTAGGCACAATAAGCGCTTGTGGATGAAATTGAAGAGAATCTTTACTTTGATAGTTTTGGTTTTATTTACAATTATTATTTATGTTAGTTATTTACATCAAATCAAGGATATACAGGCAAATGTAGTCCAAGGCCAATTTAATTTCTGTCTTCTTAATGTAGACACTAAAGACTAAAGTATATGTTTACAGAGACTTTTTACTTTTTTAATCTAATCCGGTAGTATTCACTTAGACAAAAACATCTGGAAATTATATCGAAAAAAAAACTTGATTACACACTCAAGTAGGTACTTATAAAATTCAGAGTTAATTGAATATGTGAATTACTATATTGCTTAATTTTTCAAATAATATCTTGACAGCATTTTTCGTCTCCTTCAAAATTATAAAATCGCATATAGGTAATAAATAATTATTGCAACATAATACTTATTTACAATAATGTCTCACTAAATTAAAAACTAGGTACAGTAAATGTGTTTAATTTAGTTTTTTTTGGTTATTCCCAGCATATTTCGTTCCATTGAGCGTTGTGCGAGCTGCAGTTTCCTTATAATGTTCGTGTGTCCAGGTTTTGCATGCATATATCATGACTGGTAGTCCACATTGGTCGAATGTTTTCTACTTTAGATAAAGTGGCATTCTATATTTGAATATGATTGAATTTCTTCCATAAGTACTCCATGCTAACTTAATTTTTCTGTTGATTTCTAGTGGTAGAGATCTCGAGCTATATATTAGTTGTCCCTAATATATTTATATATACTCCTACTATTTTTAGCGTTGTGTTATTAATTAGAATTTCTTTCCTGTCTACTAGTTCGTTGTACATTACTTTAGTTTCTGCTAAATTCATTTTTAGACCCATTTTCTTGCTGGCTGTATTTTGTTCGTTAATTTGTGCTTATAGTTCGGCAGGACTATTGGAAATTAGGATTAGGACTATGTCATCAACGTATCTTAGATGGTTAAAGTTTTCTCCATCTATTTTTAATCATTTGTTGGTCCAGTCCAGTTGACTAACTTCTAGTTCAAAATATTATTTTTATTTAAAGATTTTCAGGGTAGAAAGCGCCTCTTTGAAAAATCTATTAAAAGAGGCAAGAATTCTTTTAGTCTTATTTTGACAAGTTTGGCACCAACAAGAACAAGATGAAACTTAAAGAAAATAAACCATTATACAGGGTGAAATACAATACATAAACTTCGGGCAGCATATTCTGCAGATAAAAATAAGTAGGTAAGAAAGTTCGTATAAATGTATGTCCTAAAATGGCTTAGTTTCGGAGACACATGGTGTTGAAGTTTCATTTTTATTTCGATTTTTTGCAAATAATTTCTGACGTAACGTCAATATTTGGATGAAAATTGGTATCTGGCAGTTTTTTGACATGAGAAATTTGATTTCGAGGTCAATATGACTCCTAATAGTAGGGGGCGCCACCTACATGTGTTTTAACTGTTTTGAAGAGTAATAACTTTTCGTCCGTACCTGTATAAAACTGCTGAATAAAAAAATATACATTTCCGTAACTTTCTACGTAAAAAATGTCTCTTGGTAAAAATCGTTACGAGCAACCGTTCTCAAGATATTTAGAATTGAAATAGTCAATACATGTCATTATTGACAAAACATATTGTTGCGGACCCGTGTGGACTCGACCTAACCTAACAATATGTCCCGCGCTCAGATGACCTTAACATCGCATTAAAGAATAGATACCGTAATGATTCATTCGAACGTTCAAGAAAAAACGTTTTGGTCAGCATGTTTGAACGCTCAATGATGACGGTGATAATGTGGAATTATGAGGCTCGCTGGCGATTTTTTCAAAACACGTAAACCGTCGTAATATTTTTCTCAGTACTACAGTACGGACGAATTGTGCTCAGGAAACCAGTTAAAAATAACTGCGGGTGGTGCCAGCAGGAATCATATTGACATCAAATCAAACTCCCAGACACAAATTTTCATCCAAATATTGACGTTACTTCAGAAATGATTTAGAAAATCGAAATAAAAGTGAAATTTCTACACCCTGTATCTCCGAAACTAAGCAGTTTAGGATATACAGGGTAAGGCCCATCGAAAACGTTCCGCAAGGCATAACGGCCAGGGTAATTTTTTTTCTTTCAGAAAATTCAAAAATACGTCAATTTTGTTTGTGAGGGGGACAACTTTTGCCCCAAAAATGATCTTCAACCCTCTAAGCGGGGGTGTCATCCCCCAACTTTTTTCAAATGGGAAGGGGGTTCAAGTGGTACCGCAATGAAAAGGGCTTTCTATTCTCTAGACTTTCCGGCTTCGTTTTTGAAAATCGGTCGAGTCATTGAGAAGATATGAAGGATTGAAATTTGAAAGTTCATTTAAACATTTATCAGAGTAAATGATAAGGATAAATTCGTTCGACCAATTTGCTGTTTTTTCTTATTATTTCTAGATGTTTACGCATTTCTTCACTTGCCACAAGGTTGAACAATCAGATGCGGTAGTTGCTAGATAGCTGTTCTGTGACTTGTGCGTTGAAGTTCTTCTCAATATCGTTAAACTTTTTAACAATTATGGTAGTCACTTGCAGAAAAAGTGGAAATAATCGAACTTTATTTTAAAAATAATGAATGTAGCAATCGGGTTGTGCAGATATTCAATGAACGCTATCCTGACAAACACCTTTATGGCAAAATTGTTCGCGAGTTACTAGAACAATTTCGCGACACTAGTTCCGTTATGAATAAAAAGAGGCAGAGGAAAAATCCTGTAGTAAATGAAGCTATGGAGGTATTCGTATTGGGCCAAGTTGCCATGGATAGTGCGCCGAGTACAAGAAAATTAGCCAATGAGACCGGCGTGAATCGTACAAGTGTCAAAAGGATATTAAAAAAACACCAAGTTCCACCCGTACAAAATTCAGTTGGTACAAGAACTCAACGAAGACAATTTTGATCCTCGCTTGCAATTTTGTGAAACTATGACTGAACGAGTGGCGAATGATAATAATTTCCTATTTAATGTGTTTTTCGGATGAGTGTACTTTCATTTTGAACGGTGTAGTTAATCGGCACAACTGTCGGTACTGTGCTGACGAATACAGGGTTTTTCACGAGGTGCACACACAAAACCCTCAGATAGTGAACGTGTGGGCTGGTATTTTTGGAAATTCAGTATGTCAGTTTAACGATATTGAGAAGAACTTTTAACGTACAAGTGACAGAACAGCTATCTAGCAACTACCGCACCTGATCGTCCAACCTTGTGGCAAGTGAAAAAATGCGTAAACATCTAGAAATAATAAGAAAAAACAGCAAATTGGTCGAAGGAATTTATCGTTATCATTTACTCTGATAAATGTTTAAATAAACTTTTCAAATTTCAATCCTTCATATTTTCTCAATGACTCGATCGATTTTCAAAAGCGAGGCGGTGAAATATAGAGAATAGAAAGCTCTTTTCATTGCGGCGCCACTTGACCCCCCTTCCCATTTAAAAAAAGTTGGGGGATGACACCCCCGCTTAGAGGGTTGAAGATTTTGCAATCATTTTTGGGGCAAAAGTTGCCCCCCTTACAAACAAAATTGACGTGTTTTTGAATTTTATGAAAAAAAATTACCCTGGCCGTTTTCGATGGGCTACCCTGTACATTTATACGAACTTTTTTACTTATTTTTAACTGCAGAATATGCTGCCGAAGTTTCCGGAATACAGTTCGGACCACCCTGTATATATTTTAATAAAATAATTAACAAAAGCTTGAAAATTATAAAAACAATTTCAAATTTTTTCAAAAACTTCCTAGGCACTTATTGTTGTTTTTATTATTTTTGATATTATAGATAGGTTAAAAAAAACTCATTTCGACTTTTTAATAATCAGTTTTATTTACATGAAAATTTAATAAAACAAATATTAAATAACAAAAAAATATACGTGTTCTGTGTTTATCTGTTTGCATATTATATGTATAGCCTTTCTTCTTTGTTTCTGCAAAATTACTACTTTTGTGGAGATACTTCATTAAGATAACTGTAAAGCTGTGGCAGTATATACAACAAATGTGAGATTATAGTAATAATAAAGCTATAAATAAACATTTTTATTTCATTTTTATTGTTTAAAACTTCTTTTTATTTATTTACATCGCATAAAACTGTTTATTTACATTCAGTCGAAATTGATTCAAGTAAAATGACAATTAAGCTCATGAATATGATAAATGAGCAAATGAAAAAGGCGTAATAGAAGGCGCAGAAATGTCATTTGTTTTCATGCAATCATATCCTACTAAAATATATTTTTAGAATAGAGTCATGTTATTACGATTTTTAAAATTTTTATAAATGTATTTTTAGGTAAAGATAGGATTTAGATAATATGAAATAAAAGGTGAATCTATACATAGTATCTATATTTTTGTGTATTTGTATTCCTTAAATGTCTACTATAGCTTACTAAATAAATTTATTGAATTTTATAACATCAACAAAATGTATCACATAAATTAGGCTTATTCTAAGAATTTTGTTTGTTTATTTATTTTTCTGTTTTGTTTTAATAAACAATTAGAAAATAATAATTAATAAACTTGCTAAGTACTTAATTGTAAATTATTATACAGAGCGTCACAAACATTATTAATATTTATTTTATTTAGGTAAAAATAAAAAAAAATCTTTAATTTTCCTAATTTTTGTGACAACCTGTATAAAAATTATTGACGTTTGACGTCCAAACAAATCAAATCTACAATAAATTTTGTGTGTTTTTATAAAATAGTAACAAAATTTCAAAATATACCGTTTCTGTAACCCCCTGTATACAGTGCTTATATTTTAACTCTGAACATAAGTTTTTTTGGTTAAATGTTTTGTTTTGTAAAGATAATAAAAAAGTCTTGTTATTATACCCAAAAATGTGTATGTTCCTAAAACGATTAAAAGCACTGTGTTTAAAAACAGGAACATACAGGGTGTCCCATTATTTCGTGGACCTAGAACTACTATTACTATTACTAGAACTACTATTATATTATTATATACCTAGAATTACTATTTTTGTAATTAAATTAAGTTTACTGGATACAATCTACCTCTTTACAAAAGTGCTTCGTTTTTCCGTTAGAGGGCATTAAAATTTAAAAAAGTTTTTTAAGATATTTTAAGAACCGTTATTTTTAAAAACCATTATTTGAATGAGATTTGAGGTCCCTATGAAATATCAAAATATAAAAACTAAAAAATGTTTATTAAAATAAATCAGCTATACTTAAATAGTTTAAACTTCATTAGACTTGAAGATTTCTTAATTTCCAACCTTAACTCCATCAAAATTGTGTATTTTTACAGTAATAGATTAAATTTTTCAAAAATAATTTTGTCAAAATAGTTGAAGAATTTAGGAATTTACCGAGTGGTTAAATTTAGCCGTGAATAACTTTTGAAGGAGTAGGTTTATCGAAAAATTGTAAGAGACATTTTTTGTAGAACGTTCAATTCTGTACAATGAATGTGAATATGTGATTGTCATGGCTGTGAGAGAACAAGATCGAGAGAAAAAAAATGATTTGCAAAAAGTGGCAAATTCCTATGTAATTTAAATGGGAAATAAATCGACTTTGGGGCACGGTTTATTATGAATATTAAGGGTTTACAATGGTCTGTTATTTTTTTTGGACAATAAACTAAAAATATAGAGGGCGTCGTGAGAGGAATGATCAACTTTGTAAAAAACGGACACCCTACTATGTATACAGGGTGCTACAAATTCGACGTACGAGTTACGATTAGTATCTCGGAAACCGAAATAGATATGAAGATGGTTAAATTGGGGCAAAGTTGCGCTTTGGGCTGTTCACAAGATGCCATTAAAAAAGTTTTCAAAATTTCAAGGATTGCTGAGTTTTTCGGAAAAAACGGATTTTTTTGAATATCAATTTTATTTTTTCCTGTCGTTACTTTTTAGAAAATCAAAAAACTACTTGCATATTTTCATAGCCACTTTATTAAGGCTATCTGATAGTATTTTTAGATTTTCAAATTAGCTGATAATTTGTGAGATACAGAGGCCAACTTAATTTTTTTAAATACGGACCTATTACCGGAAAATTAAGTTGACCTCTGTATCTCACAAATTATGAGCTAATTTGAAAATATAAAAATACCATCGGATAGCCCTAATAAAATGAGAATGTGCAATTAGTTTTTTGATTTTCAGAAAAGTAACAACAGAAAAAAATAAAATTGATTTTCAAAAAAATCCGTTTTTTCAAATTTCAGCAATCCTTGAAATTTTTAAAACTTTTTTGATGGCATCTTGGTGAACATCTCAAAGCGGCAACTTTGCCCCAATTTAACCATGTTCGAATCTATTACGGTTACCGAGATACCAATGCTTGTACCTCGAATTTGTAGCACCCTGTAGGCACATAAAATCTAGTATGCGCTAATAATAATCTAACGGAAAAATGCGGCAGTTTTTTATAGAAGTAAATGGGTTCTAATGAATGCATTTTGGTTCCAAAAATACGTAGGTAATAGTTCTATGTCCACGCAATACTAGAGCACCCTGTATATCTATACCATACTCAGTACAGAAAAAAAATGAACCACAATATCTTCTACAGATTACAATTATTACTATTCCTCAGATGATGTTCAACAGCATTGCAACTACTATTAAGGTTCCCGTTCTCATTTCCTGGTACTGTCAGCCACTGTCACAACGTCTGGTAGTCGTGGAGTAGACCGGTTGGCGTCTGGTACAAGGGTTGACCCATCCCTGCCGGGTTCAGAGGGGGGTAGGCGTTCAGTTGGGGGGGCAGCATGCCGGTGGGGTTGTAGGCGGCCATTTTGTGGGGGGTGGGCTCGGTGTCGCTCTCCGAACCGCTCGAGTCCATGGTGTGCTGCTTGTCTTGGTTCGGTTGGGTACTGGAAGAATAAAACAAAGAGAGAATTAGTTAGAACAAATACTCTTCAAATGTTTAGGTTATTACTGTTAATAATTATATAATAATAATATATAAAAAACAACCATTTAAATATACCGCGTTTCAAAAGTGGCTCACCCCCTATAACTTTTTTATTTTTTCAGATAAAAAAACGAGATTTGGTATGTTAGTATATGACTTAAATTAGGATTGATTGACGTATTCAATTGTTTTCGGTCACTTCCTGTTTTACCGGAAATGACTACAACTTTGGATTTTTAAATGGCACTCTTGGTATTTTTTTACTTTATTCGATATCAAATGACACTCTGGAAATAGAATGACATATCATATGTCGACTTTTGACATTTTCGCTTAAAACAAAAGGAGTCTTGGAAAAATAGATTTGATCGTCTAATGTTTTTAGTGTCTTGTTCTGACCGGTTAAAAGATGACCATATCGTATTTTTAATATTAACTCTATTTTTTCAAATGGAACGAGGGTGGCTCATTAGCATATTTGGAAAAAGTATTTTTTTAAGAATACTTTGATAACACACAATTGATATTTCGAGACAAATTGTCGTTATGAAGCGCATGTTGCAATTTCAAATAAACCATATTCGAAAACTGACATAATATGATATGTCATTCTATTCAGAGTGTCATTTTCTGTCGAATAAAGTAACAAAATACCGAGGGTGTCATTTAAAAATCAAAAGTTGTAGTAATTTCCGGTGAAACAGGAAGTGACCGAAAACAATTGAATACGTCAATCAGTCCTAATTTATGTCATATACTGACATAATAAATTTCGTTTTCTAATCTAAAAAAATAAAAAAGTTATAAGGTTGAGCCACTTTTGAGACACCCGTTATACGTCATAATAAATATAATAAATACGTGCGAACCCCTATAAAACACACGAAATTGGGTCACGCTGTATACAATAATGTTAATCTCTAATTATTTTTATAATATTTGTCAGAGATTATATTTGAAAATTAAGGCTCTATATCAAACCAACCCGATGCAGAAGAACGCATGGTCTCCATGGAGCGATGATTTTCCCATGAAACGATCTCGAGTCTAATTGAGTTAATCAGTAGTAAAAAAGCGAGCCAGCAGCCAGCAGGCCGGCGATGCGTACCTCGGTCTCGGATTACCTGCCGGGGAAGCCCCGCAACTCTTATTATGTACACACGACCCACCCTAGGGGTGGGCTAGGGGAAGAGCGAGGGCACGTCGCACTGCATTACGTTTTGCCCCGATTCCCCCTCTGTAATCGATGATTATATTTGCGGTGAATATTAGACAGCATCGTCTATAATATACAGAGTGGAGTAGCTTATCAAGTCAATTAATATTTTTTGCCAAAGGCATTTAGGAATAATGTAAATACAATAAATACAATAGTACAGTACGTCTGCTGGATCTGTATCTATGAAAGGAATACGGACAAAAAACATTTAAATAAACAGCAATATATTTTATATGTCGACTTGACGAGTACGTCACGGCAAATCGCTCCGCCCACTCATTTTATTGGCTACTTGCAAATTTGTTGAATTTTTATTGATGGGACGCGTTGTCTAATTTTTTACGAAAAACATCGAGAGAATATCGTTTCCCCTCTCACGGATACCCCGTAGCTACAGAACGGACAGACGTACTGTATATGTATATCAAATGTATTCTTAGATCATAGGAAGATTGTGAAGATCTAAGAATGTATTCTTAGATCACAGATTCGAACACCAGAGTGTGTTACTTCACGAATTCCCAATAAATATCTGCCGTTTAAAAGTCTTAATGGATTCACACAAAGATCGTGGTCGCGATCGCGTCTGTGTTCTCCGCTCTAAGTGGGTTTCCAATTGGGATGCAGAACGACTCTGGTCTAGTTAGTGGAGTGTTCTCTCTAGGGAATCCAAGTCCCGGGACCAAAAATGCTGTCGGGACTTCGGGACCAAATATGAGGTCCCGGGACAAGTCCCGGGAGTCCCGAAACTGGTCCCGAAACTAAAATACACAGTATACTTATATAATATCGATTAGATCTGTCTTGAAAAAATAAATGAAATTAAATTAATTTAACTGAGAACTCAGGTTTATTTATATTGCTAAATGGTTAACCAACAAAAACCGAAACAAAAAAAAAACAGAAAAAAATTGATATGAACTCATACAAACATGGCAAATATAAAACTATAAAAAACTATATAAACTAAAAAAATATAAGTATACAACGAGACACATCACTTTTGTCCAAAGTAAGACTTAAGTGCCACGAGAGCATTTATGGATTTATCATCTAATCTTGAACGAAGCTTACTACAAAATCCACCGGCAACTGAAAAAGCTCTCTCCGATTGGACGCTGGTGGATGGAATGGTCAGTAAATGCTCGTAACATAGCTGCCAATATTGTCCTCGACAACCGCCATCCTCAAAAAATACCATTTCTCGTTTTATAACTTTTGATAATCGATCTGGTTTTGCAGCTAATGACGTTTGTATCATTGCTCTTGTACTTGTTAAGGCAGTAGCAGATATTGCACTTTCAATAAATCCGTCTAACCTTTTTGCCAATGGAACTTTTTCAACCTGATTACTATTACTGTTTCTTATCTCCGCCAGCGAAACTTCGTCTTCATCTGAAACAGCTTCTTGCTCTTGCACTTTGGATTGTGATAATCTTTGCACCAATTTGTCAATGAACTTTAAGAATTCTTTGGTATCTGGCTTAGACTGATTAAAATCTAAAGGATTGCTTAAACTTTCTATATATTTTAGTGTGGATTACAGAGATAACTAAGCACACTGGAGGCAAGGGTTCTTCGCTCGTTTATTCGTTGCTTCAATGCTTCCTGTAAGTTTTGGCTTACGGCGCATTGATTTTTGAAAGTTCTTCGAATATAAACTTAAAGCTAGCATCAGCAGTGTAGAGATTTGCTTCATACCTACATAGTGTCATCACAGCTAGCCTTATAGGTTCTAGGCACTTAACAATTCCGTCCAGAATTTCAAAATCGTAGTCACTGAAATTTACTAATATGGAGAGATCAATCATGGCCTTTTGTATGCAATCTTTTAGAAAAACAAACCTTTCTAGCATTCCATCAAGGCTATTCCAACGGGTTTTACAATCTAAAATAAGATTTAATTCTCGGTTGTATTTTCCGTGCACGTATTTCTGTAGAACAGTGTTTTTCGATGGAGAGCGTCGAAATAACTTTACGATTTTTCGGACTTTGTTGACTAATTCGTTTATGTTGTAGCTGTCAGTTAGGTCGTAAATGATCTCTTCATCCACAATTTCATCGTCGTCGTCGCTATAATAATTATCATCACTTGACAGGTCTTCAATGATTTTCTGATGGTTTCTTTTACAATACATTACTTCAAAAACTGCAAGGTATAATAATTTAGCGGTTTCGGGACCAAGTTGATGTCCCGGAACCATCATTGAGTCCCGGGACCACTTTTTTATGCTAAGTCCCGGGACCGTCCCGGGACTGGATACCCTAGTTCTCTCCCTTTTTAGTTAGATCTTTGCTTTTTCATTACTTTCTATCCTTTGGTGGAGTGGCATCCAGAGTAGAACGATTCTTTATCGAATTGATGGTAACTTTGGATCGCTTTTAAGGATATCAAATAAGATGACTATTTCTTGTTTCCGATTGTTCCTATCTAAGATAAGCGAATCAAAGTTAATGCGTTCCAAATTCTCGAAATAAATACATTTCTCGATTGACAACAATCGAAAAACCGCCAAAGAGAACCAGAATGAACGTGAAAAGAACTTTCGATCGAAACCAGAACAGCTCCGGAGCACTTCGAGCTGCACCGACCGACGACGACGTTTCGAATTACTCCATTTCGTATCATTTGCACCAATTGAAATCGACACCCCGTCGGTTTTCGGTTACGGAACGACGCGGTTTTCAGATATAATGCCACCGCAAAAAGAACTCTGAATTAACTCGGATAATACGTAGCGACAAAGACATTAGCGTCACTAGGAAGGGACAGAGGGGGATTTAAGCCACCAACCTGACAATAATTATTTATTATTTATACTACAGTTCAGATAAAACTTTGAACAAAAAGACTACGGAAAGAACATTATGACGGATTAGAGATGAAATCAATATAATGAACCCCCATTTTTGGACAGTTTTACTTGATGTTTCAACTGCCATATTTGAATAATATTTATTGGTCCTTTTTGAGATATTTTATTATTACCCTAAATATTAATAGCAGAGAACATTCACGTATTCGAAGTAAGAACAATCTTTGGATTCTCACGACGTTTTTATATTGTCAATCACGTCGCAAAAATAAATACTTTTGTGACGTTTGAAAAAAACTTTCCTCTACGCCTCTGAACTGCCCATCAGTACCACCCTTTCTCCAGCATCCCAAACTCAACAAATCGACTTTTAAACAAACACTTATCGGAAAAACGACTCGACTCTGTCCCTTATTCATTTCGGTATGTAAAAACTACACAGAACGAATTCCAGTATACGGCAGCGGCCTTTATAGAAAAAGGGACCCCAACAAGTGACAAGTGGTGCACACGTGTTACCACCGAATTCCGCTAAATACCGCCAGCCTGGTGGTAGTTCTGTCGGTTTTCAGTACCGAAACAAAGAGGCACTTTCAGAAAATGTGTTGTCCACTTCCTTTTCGAATCCATATATTTTCGTTAGGATATTATTGAAAAAATGAAATAATGAACGAGGGTAATATGTCGTATGATCGAAAACAAAACGGCGTCATAGATGGCTGGGGACAATCGACGATAATTTTGAAGAGGTCAATCTATGGATGTCATTTACTAAAAATTGACATTAAACCAGTCAAAAATTAACACTAGTTAGAGAGAGATTAATTGCTTGATAAATACACTTAAATTGTAAAAAAAATCTCGCAACGCAGATCTTCCACTACAAAAAATTGTGAGATGTCATCTAAAACCATAGAATTAACTATAGATATAAAACCAAGTCAGTTACTTTAGTTCAACTTCGTATCGACTGGACAGACAGTTACCATTAGCCGTTAGACTCTGGACTTTTAATAATCATTATTTCTTATTTAATGAAATGAAAGTTCTGGATATTTCATCTTCAACATTTTCATGGTCTGTGAGTGTGTCTCTACTAACAAAAATTGAAAGAAATAAGGAATTTTGATTAAAAATAATTCATAAACTATAAGGTATAATTATTAGATATACCGAGTGCGTCTCAAAAGTGGCTCACCCAGTATGACAGAAATTAGGGTTTATTGACTTATTCAATTGTTTTCGGTCACTTCCTGTTTCACCGGAAATGACTACAACTTTTGATTTTTAAATGGCACCATCGGTATTTTTTTACTTTATTCGATAGAAAATAACACTCTGAATAGAATGACATATCATATGTCAACTTTTGATATTTTCGCATAATATGGCTTATTTGTAATTATAACTTGCGGTTCGTAACGAAAATTTGACTCGAAATGCCAAGTGTGTGGTATCAAATTATTCGTAAAAAAATGCTTTTTCCAAATATGCCAATGAGCCACCCTCGTCCCAATTGAAAAAATTGAGATATGATTAAAAATAATATTTGGGCATTTTTTAACTGGCCAGGACAAGACATTAAAAACATTAGACGATCAAATCTATTTTTCCAAGGCTACTTGATTAAGAATTAGTGTTTTTAACATAGCCATGGCACTCTAGATTGAAATTTAAAATACAATTTTTTATTAAGCAAGAACGTCAAAAGTTGACATATGATACGTCATTCTATTCAGAATATCATTTTCTAACGAATGAAGTAAAAATATACCGGGGGTGCCATCAAAAAAATTTAAAAGTTGTTGTCTCTGCGTGAAACAGGAAGTGACCAAAAACAATTGAATGTGTCAATCATAATCCCCAATTTATGTTATATACTAACATACCAAATCTCGTTACTTTATCTGAAAAAATAAAAAAGTTATAGGGGTTTGGTTTGGTTTGGTTTTGGTTTGTTTTTTTTGAGACACATCCGGTATTGGCAATCTAGCCAGTTATAGTATGATCCCTTCATCACTCGATATTTTGCTTTATCCATAGCGAAGTTACGTCAAAGGTACCGTCAGTTGCTTCGAGGAAAGGATGTTACTGCTCTGCTCGACTTGGATAGATACAATTCAAACAAAAATAACTGGTCCTTACTAAAAAGAAAAGTACCGAAACAATATTATTTTAGGTTTTAAATTATATACTTCCTTCTGGTTATGTTAATAGCTGATTACTGTATAAATAGGTAGTTAGAGAAGTATACAAATATAGAAGAGAGATTTTCAGGTGGTTTATTTTTTTGGAAGTCAATAATTAGCATAGGCGTAGTCAGGTTAGAAACTCTAAGAAAAAATAAAAAAAGCGAATAATCAAAATCAAGCGAAAATGACCAGCTCGTATAGTGAAGTAGCTGTTTTTATTTAATAATTTAAAGTTCTGCAATGTAAATACATTAATAAGACTATTTAGTATCATTATGTTTTACATTTTATGGTCTAAGATACCCGAAGAAATTTTTGAGGACTTACAACCGCGATAAATCAGAGATTTTCCTTAATTTAAGTAAGAATAATCTTTGAATTCTCATGGTTTCTTTTAACAGGACACTGTATCTTCATTGAACACCTCAGTATATTGAAGCTAAGAAGCAACGGCGAATGCAGATTCTGTGGAGAAAATGGGGAAACACCAGAACACCTCATTACTGAGTGCGCAGAGACGACAACCGTTCGTGCCATAAACGTTGGTACGACTGATATCGAAGATGAAGAACTAACCTCTATAAAATTGTTTCAGATACTGTCGATACTTTTGTCAAAGCCTTGAGACTGTATGATGAGTTATAACTCAAGAAAGTGGGACACAATAGATCTATAAGGTCTATTTAAAATGCTATTATAGCATTTTAAATTTACTATGCATTTTAATAATTTTTATTAGACTGAACTAGAAAATGTTGTCATCGTTCCTGCCAGATCATATTAACGTTCGGAAACAAAATCCCGGCAGGATTTCGGAGAATCTGGACCGTCGGCATCGGCATGCCGAATTCTATTTCTAGTTGAGAGGTATCGGATGACGATATATTGTGTGTTCGCGTTTTACTAGGCCGCCATACGCCGGTCCCTGGAATCTGAGAATAGCCTCGGCTATTTTAGCTGATACCCACATAATTCGATACCGTGCCAGGCCCAACAATTTGTGCGCAGTTATTATATACCTACCAGACTTTAACAATTAGTATCTTTCGGAATGTTCACAAAAAATGGTTTAATTCGATCATAAAAAATAATAATTCAATTGATTGAATTATTATAGTGAGAACATTATACCGTATGATCAAAAAAGAACGGCGTCAAAGACGGCTGAGGAATGCCAATCGATAATAATTTTGGCTAGGTCAAATATCGAATTAAAATAAAGAACTGTTAAGAAATCGGCCTATTTAGGCTTGGTTTTCATCCCGAGAGGCTGATGGATATCGGTCCCAGTTAAGTGTTACGCCACGTAGTCTTAGCTTGCTATTTACCGGTGTCGGGTTTCACCCGGGTTGACCCGCAGGGTAATTTGAGTCCCGAGGACCGAGGAGAAGGAAAATGGAGAAAAACATATTGCGGTCTTTTCCTTCAGTTTGTTTTTGGGGGTCCGTCTTCTTCGGTTAGCTCCTGCGGTGGTCCTTGTCCTCGGAATTCGTGTGCTATTCCCTGACAGAGTAATGATAAGTGCACATGTGCAAGTGAATCCCCAATTAATGAAGTTCATCTGGACATTCGACATTCTAAAGCATAAAAGGAACAGATTTTCATCTTTAAAAAGTAGATTAACTAATGTACGGAATTGTCCTGAGCATGGGCACAGATAGATTTTCACTTAAGTTGAAGTAAAATCTTTACTAGGGGGCACCAAAAAAAAATATTTATTTTCTTTTAATTACCATGAAAATATCGTTCACGATGATGAAAAAAAAATCTAGTAAAGTTTAATATCTTAATATTAATATTAAGAGTCTCATCGTGATTTTCTTATCCCTCAAAATACATTTGCCTAATGTTTAAGTAAATTTCTTTGAATTGTGCATTGAGGTATGATGTGATTATTGCCTTGTTTGTTTTTTCTGTCAATTTATCTAATTATAGTGGATTATACGGCTCCCCTCACCTTATGATTTTAGTTTAGTTGTTTTAATTTTCAAATTGAGCTAACCATATTGTTATCTGTGATTGAACAATTATTGTGATAGAAATAACCTTTTAACCTTTTAAAAACAAATTAACTTTTTAATTTGTTTTGTGATTGCGTATTTTATAATTTTGACCTCTGTTTGACTAGCCTCTGAGCCCCTGTTGACTAGTTTCTGAGCCTGATGATGGGAATTGTTTAAGTCCCGACACATGTCGCCCCCCTGCTTTTTTTGAAGCATTTAAATTTAAATAAACATCTTAAAGATTGTGAATTATTTGTCCCCTTACCCGCCTTCAGAGGCTTTACTTTGATTATACAGGGTGTCTAAAAATTATTTTAAATAATTACTAGCTTTAAACGGCAATAAATTGTTTAATTTAAATGGAACGCCCTGTATATTTTATGAGAATCAGATGCACAATTATTTAATTGTCTATCCAATTGTATTATACCATTTTTTACCTATCTCTTCAACTTGTCGTAGAAAATGCATTTTTTTATAATTTAGACTTCATTTATTAATATACCCATGGAATATTGACATTTTAGATTATTTTTACATGATGCTATATATATTTTGGATGAAACCGGGAACTTTTGATTATATCTAATACAAAATATCTGGAGCAATTGAAAAAACCTTGTGCTCTTGAAATCTTTTCCACTGTATCTTGAATCAAAAACACGTTATTTTAGTTGATGTGTAGGTCCAGGTTGGCAGCACTGTTCTGTATATTTTCTCTTTTCATTTAAAAAGCCACAGAGCTGCGGCGAACAGGCAGCAGAAGCAGACGAGCAAACAGAGACAGAAAAAACACCTCGTCTCTCTCTCTCTTGGAAACCCTATATTGTTTGCTGGCAGCCTTGGCCCCACGGATCCGGGGGGAGTTGCTCGCTGGCGGTGTCGGGTTTCGCCAAAACAACGAAGCCTGTTCAAACACATCATCCTCCTTTCTCTCTCTCGCTCTTTCTTTCGCTCCTTTCGTTCAGAGTTTCGGTTGTCAGCGCCCCCTCCGTCATCAGGTTTGACCGACCGCAGCGCCCGTTTTAAAATAAACAAAAAAATCGTCCTTGTTTGTGGTTCGGTTCCTAATGAATGCTATTAGGAATTATTATATTATTATTATGCTATTACGAGTTATTGGTCTTGCATTTGCTTATCACTATCATTTTGGGGAACTGTAGCCTATATAATTATCTCTGTTCTCCTAATGGTACAGTCTATTAGCAAATGTCACTTACCTATCTTTGTGTTCCGCCGCTCTGTCCCTTTGTCTCCTGTTCTTGAACCAATTCGAGACTTGCGTCGTGGTCAGTCCGGTGGCTTCTGCCAATTCCCTTTTCTCCCTAGGGCTAGGGTAGGGATTGTGTGAGTACCAGTCCCTCAAAACAGTCCTTGATTTCTCCTTGAAACAGTAACTGGTCTCCTCGCCATCCCAGATCGTGCGAGGTAAAGGGAATTTTCGTCGCACCCTGTATTTACCTACTGCTCCTAACGGTCTACCTAAAGGGAATTCAAAATATGATTGTGAGAATACAAGAAATAGTGTTAAATGTTGAAAATTTTAAAAATAAAAACAATATACCGGGTGTTGCATCGTCGGACGGGACATAGGAAATCCCATGTAAATTTTAATGGGGTCAGTTATTGGCTTCCCTAATAATTTTAGAGAATACTTCTATTTAGGTTTATTGAAGAGCACTAAAACCCACATTCAAAAGAATAACTTTAGATATTTTTGATTAGCGGCGATAATTCGTCGCCGATTGTTATTAAATTTTTCTCCTTTCTTATGGCTCTGTATTTATTTATGAGCACCAGTCAAGGTAAAAGATAACTGTCAAATGAAGTTGTCATTTCAGAAATTTACCTATTTAGTGCTTTATTATTATTGAAAACTCATTCCTACATCGGAAATCTTAAAGATGTATTTATAAATACAAATTAATATGAATTAAAGTAAAATAAAGTAATCATTTACAAGGTTAATTATAGTATTATTACAATATTCAATGACTTATTAATTTAGGTACTATTAAATTGTTAGAACTTTAGGATTTAAGAAGATGTTCAAATATTCCTCCATCGACTGCTAGACAATAACCCAGGCGATCATAAAACAACTCTTACATTCGCTAGTTGATAAACTGAAATTCTATTGCATTTGGCAGAAATAGCATTTTTTAACTCGTCTAGATTTGGGTATTTTTTATCCTTGTATATCCTGTTTTTTAAATGGCCCCAGAGAAAGAAATCATTTGGCGAAATATCAGGAGACCTTGCTGGCCAATTTGCTGTATGATTTAGGCCAATAACGTTTCCGTTAAAACTATTGTCTATAAATATTCCCGAACAGCCAGGGTACTATGTGCCGGGCAGCCATCCATTTGGTACCAAACTTCCTGATTTTCCATAGCGGCATCATGTAAAGCAGGTAAAATATGATTTTTGAGTAGTTCCAAATAATATTCTGCATTTAAATTTTGCGTAAGAAATAATGGCCCGATAATACTGTGTCCGAATATCCCTGCCCAAACATTTACTTTCTGTGGATATTGCGTCCTTGTTTCGACAAACCTATGTTGGTTTTCTTTGTTCCAATATCAATAATTTTCAACATTGGGTTCATTATTTAAGGTAAACGTGCATTCGTCAGTGAAACATATGTTTTTTAAAAATTCCCTATCCGTGTTTGCTCTTTCCATCATATCAAAACAAAACGCCTGCCGCCGTATTTCGTCACCATCTCGTAGCTCTTGGTGCTTTTCCTATTTGAGGGAATAGTATATATATCGTTTCAAAATTCGAAACGCTGTAGTGTGATCTATTCCTATTTCATCCTCAAGTTTCTTTGTGCTGATCTTTCCATCATTCTCTTCCACACACAATAAAACTTCCAAGTCGGTGTCATTTCTTGCATCTTCTCTTTGCATCTTGCCTTGCTTCACATCTGCAGTTATTTATTAGGGTACCTTTGGTCTCATATCTCTGGATATTCCTTGCGATTGTAGATTTTCCAGGTATCGGTCTATTCGGATACAGAGCAGCAAACATGTCCGACACCTTTTGATAACTATTTCCTTGATAATACCATTTAATCATCAATACTTTTTCTTCGGTAGTGTAATTCATGGCTTATATTTTCGATGTAGGTATGAGTTTTTAATAATAATAATAAACCACTAAATAGATAAATTTCTGAAATGACAACTTCATTTGACAGTTATCGTTTACCTTGACTGGTGCTCATAAATAAATACAGGGCCATAAGAAAGGAGAAATATTTAAAAAGAAATCGGCGATAACTCGTAAACGGGCTAATCAAAAATATCTAAAATTATTCTTTTGAATGTGGGTTTTAGTGCTCTTCAATAAACCTAAATAGAATTATTCTCTAAAATAATTAGGGAAGTCAATAATTGACCCCATTAAAATTTACATGGGATTTCCTATGTCCCGCTCGACGATGCAACACCCAGTTATACATATATGTGAAAAACTCTATATTTTACCATAATAGATTATAAATTCCTACCTCTGCCTCTTTCTGCTTCTATGTAGTGCGCTTTCAGCCACAAGGCTTGTAGCTTGGCGTGGTTGTGATTGCTAAATTGATGGCCCTCTAAAATTTTGTACAGTTCTTTGAAGTTTCCCCGGTGAAAGGCCACTATGGCCTTGGCTTTGAGCACCGACTCGTTGTTATGCAGTTTATCACATGCCGGCAAAGACCAGAGAAATCTACCTAGTCGTTCTACGTTTCCTGCCTGTTGTAGAACCTAGAACAAAAAATAAATTTTAGCTAATAAAACAAACTGTAGAAAATATAGTCATATACAAGGTGTCCCAATATTCCGTGGATATAAAACTGTTACGTATTTTTGGAATCAAAATATTTTTTTTCTATGTGTTCATTAACTGAAGAAGTATGATATTGCGTTGAAGGTCAGAGATTAATGTGGAACATGTAGTATAATGAAATTCTGACTGTTTTTGAACAATAGTACAGTTATTAATGAACACCGTAAGGTGCCAAACACATTAAAAAGCCTTTCACCATTTATTGTTAAATAAATACACGCACAAAAGAGGCTCTAAAACTAGAGAAAGCAAATAAGAGCGTTAAAACAAAACTGCCTTTGTCTTTAAATGATTAGAGAAGTTATAGGCTTAGTTAAGTACTCTTCTGTTTGCATGGAGAAAATAATTTGTAGTTTTTATTACTTTCTAGAAACAGAAATACATAAAGTAATAAAAATAAGTAATTTTTATTGATTTATGTGACAGGATGAATCTTCAATCGTATACCTCGAGATATGTGCTTCTTGATCTTTCTATTTTGAAGTTAAACTTTCCACATCCCTGTATATAGAATTCCTATTGTTTGCTTTTGATTCTCGGCTTCCTGGGCAAACAACTGGGTACCTTTTTACATAATTTCAGTTGAAAGCGAAATGGCCTCTTACAACAAACACGACCTGAGTATTGGTGGATCGCGGTACCATGTTCAAACAAGAAAAGTACCTACTTATTTGCACAAACGGCGTTTGCAGATGAGAGACAACCCAGTGGGTTTACATATTTTCAGAGACTCATATTTCTGTTTTATTTTTCTTACATACATGCAGTTTGTTGACGGGTTTCGTTAATAATTTAAGTTAAGTCATCATAAATTCGATATGTAGATTGCAAAATAAAGCACTAGTTCACCAAAATACTATTTTAGCAAAAGCAGGGTGCACAAAAATCTTGATTTTTAAAAAAATAAAAATAAACATTTTTTTTTATTTTAATCAATTTTCTATTTAAAGTCCTATCCTAAATGGCTAAATCTTTATAAAACAGCAACATTATTTCATCAAAAGAATATATTAAAACCAAATTATAACGAGAAAACTTTCCTGGGCTGGGTCCTTTTGAACCGGATGGCATGTGTCCATCAGCAGTTCACCATTAGCCGAAGAAGTATGATTCTTTGGTTGTGGGGTATAAATTAATTATTAAATAACATTACTATCATCAAAAGAATATATTAAAACCGAATTATAACGAGAAAACTTTCCTGGACTGGGTCCTTTTGAACTGAATGGCATGTGTCCATCAGCAGTTTACCATTAGCTGAAGAAGTATGATTCTTGAGTTGGGGGTATAAATTCGTTATTAAGTAACATTATTATCATCAGAAGAATATATTAAAACCGAATTATAACGAAAAAACTTTCCTGGACTGGGTCCTTTCGAACTGGATGGCATGTGTCCATCAGCAGTTTACCATTAGCTAAAGAAGTATGATTCTTCGGTTGTGAGGTATAAATTGATAATTAAATAACATTATTATCATCAAACAAATATATTAAAACCGAATTATAACGAGAAAACTTTCCTGGACTGGGTCCTTTCGAACTGGATGGAATGTGTCCATCAGCAGCTTACCATTAGCTGAAGAAGTATGATTCTTGAGTTAGGGGGTATAAATTCATTATTAAATAATATTATTATCATCAAAAGAATATATTAAAACCGAATTATAACGAGAAAACTTTCCTGGACTGGGTTCTTTTGAACTGGATGGAATGTGTCCATCAGCAGTTTACCATTAGCTGAAGAAGTATGATTCTTGAGTTGGGGGTATAAATGCGTTATTAAATAACATTATTATCATCAAAATAATATATTAAAACCAAATTATAACGAGAAAACTTTCCTGGACTGGGTCCTTTCGAACTGGATGGAATGTGTCCATCAGCAGTTTACCATTAGCTGAAGAAGTATGATTCTTGAGTTGGGGGGTATAAATTCTTTAATAAATAACATTATTATCATCAAAAGAATATATTAAAACCAAATTATAACGAGAAAACTTTCCTGGACTGGGTCCTTTAGAACTGGATGGAATGTGTCCATCAGCAGTTTACCATTACCTGAAGAAGTATGATTCTTGAGTTGGGGGGTATAAATTCGTTAATAAATAACATTATTATCATCAAAAGAATATATTAAAACCGAATTATAACGAGAAAACTTTCCTGGACTGGGTTCTTTTGAACCGGATGGCATGTGTCCATCATTAGTTTACCATTAGCTGAAGAAGTATGATTCTTGAGTTGGGAGGTATAAATGCGTTATTAAATAACATTATTATCATAAAAAGAATATATTAAAACCAAATTATAACGAGAAAACTTTCCTGGACTGGATCCTTTCGAACTGGATGGAATGTGTCCATCAGCAGTTTACCATTAGCTGAAGAAGTATGATTCTTGAGTTGGGGGGTATAAATTCTTTAATAAATAACATTATTATCATCAAAAGAATATATTAAAACCGAATTATAACGAGAAAACTTTCCTGGACTGGGTCCTTTAGAACTGGATGGAATGTGTCCATCAGCAGTTTACCATTATCTGAAGAAGTATGATTCTTGAGTTGGGGGGTATAAATTCATTAATAAATAACATTATTATCATCAAAAGAATATATTAAAACCGAATTATAACGAAAAAACTTTCCTGTACTGGATTCTTTTAAACCGGATGGCATGTGTCCATCAGCAGTTTACCATTAGCTGAAGAAGTATGATTCTTGAGTTGGGAGGTATACATTCGTCATTAAATAACGTTATTATCATCAAAAGAATTTATTAAAACCGAATTATAACGAGAGAACTTTCCTGGACTGGGTCCTTTCGAACTGGATGGAATGTGTCCATCAACAGTTTACCATTAGCTGAAGAAGTATGATTCTTGAGTTGGGGGGTATAAATGCGTTATTAAATAACATTATTATCATCAAAAGAATATATTAAAACCAAATTATAACAAGAAAACTTTCCTGGACCGGGTCCTTTCGAACTGGATGGAATGTGTCCATCAGCAGTTTACCATTAGCTGAAGAAGTATGATTCTTGAGTTGGGGGGGTATAAATTCTTTAATAAATAACATTATTATCATCAAAAGAATATATTAAAACCGAATTATAACGAAAACTTTCCTGAAGCTGGGTTCTTTTTGAACCCCGGATGGCATGTGTCCATCATTGGTTTACCATTAGCTGAAGAAGTACTATGATTCTTGAGTTGGGAGGTACCGTACGTTATTAAATAACATTATTATCATAAAAAGAATATATTAAAACCAAATTATAACAGAAAACTTTCCTGGACTGGATCCTTTCCGAACTGGGATGGAATATTGTCCATCAGCAGTTTTACCATTAGCTGAAAAGAAGTATATGATTCTTGAGGTGGGGGTATAAATTCTTTTAATAAATAACATTATTATCATCAAAGAATATATTAAAACCGAATTATAACTGACTTTCTGGACTGGGTCCTTTAGAACTGGATGGAATGTGTCCATCAGCAGTTTACCATTATCTGAAGAAATTATGATTCTTGAGTTGGGGTATAAATTCATTAATAAATAACATTATTATCATCAAAAGAATATATTAAGAACTCCGAATTATAACGAAAAACTTTCCTGTACTGGATTCTTTTTAAACCGGATGGCATGTGTCCATCAGCAGTTTACCATTAGCTGAAGAAGTATGATTCTTGAGTTGGGAGGTATACATTCGTCATTAAATAACGTTATTATCATCAAAAAGAATTTATTAAAACCGAATTATAACAGAGAGAACTTTCCTGGACTGGATACGCTTTCGAACTGGATGAGACAATGTCCATCAACAGTTTACAAATTAGCTGAAGAAGTATGATTCTTGAGTTGGGGGAGTATAAATGCGTTATTAAATAACATTATTATCATCAAAAGAATATATTAAAACCAAATTATAACAAAGAAAACTTTCCTGGACTGGGTCCTTTCAAACTGGATGGAATGTGTCCATCAGCAGTTTACCAATAGCTGAAGAAGTATGATTATACGGCTGAGGTGTATAAATTCGTTAATAAATAACATTATTATCATCAAAAGAATATATTAAAACCAAAGTATAATGAGAAAACTTTCCTGGACTGGGTCCTTTCGAACTGGATGGAATGTGTGCATCAGCAGTTTACCATTAGCTGAAGAAGTATGATTCTTCGGTTGGGGGGTACAAATTCGTTATTAAATAATATTATTATCATCAAAAGAATATAGTAAAAGCGAATTATAACGAGAAAACTTTCCTGGACTGGGTCCTTTCGAATTGGATAGAATGTGTCCATCAGCAGTTTACCAATAGCTGAAGAAGTATGATTATACGGTTGAGGTGTATAAATTCGTTAATAAATAACATTATTATCATCAAAAGAATATATTAAAACCAAAGTATAATGAGAAAACTTTCCTGGACTGGGTCCTTTCGAACTGGATGGAATGTGTCCATCAGCAGTTTACCATTAGCTGAAGAAGTATAATTCTTCGGTTGAGGGGTACAAATTCATTATTAAATAACATTATTATCATCAAAAGAATATATTAAAAGCGAATTATAACGAGAAAACTTTCCTGGACTGGGTCCTTTCAAACTGGATGGAATGTGTCCATCAGCAGTTTACCAATAGCTGAAGAAGTATGATTATACGGCTGAGGTGTATAAATTCGTTAATAAATAACATTATTATCATCAAAAGAATATATTAAAACCAAAGTATAATGAGAAAACTTTCCTGGACTGGGTCCTTTCGAACTGGATGGAATGTGTGCATCAGCAGTTTACCATTAGCTGAAGAAGTATGATTCTTCGGTTGGGGGGTACAAATTCGTTATTAAATAATATTATTATCATCAAAAGAATATAGTAAAAGCGAATTATAACGAGAAAACTTTCCTGGACTGGGTCCTTTCGAATTGGATAGAATGTGTCCATCAGCAGTTTACCAATAGCTGAAGAAGTATGATTATACGGTTGAGGTGTATAAATTCGTTAATAAATAACATTATTATCATCAAAAGAATATATTAAAACCAAAGTATAATGAGAAAACTTTCCTGGACTGGGTCCTTTCGAACTGGATGGAATGTGTCCATCAGCAGTTTACCATTAGCTGAAGAAGTATAATTCTTCGGTTGAGGGGTACAAATTCATTATTAAATAACATTATTATCATCAAAAGAATATATTAAAAGCGAATTATAACGAGAAAACTTTCCTGGACTGGGTCCTTTCAAACTGGATGGAATGTGTCCATCAGCAGTTTACCAATAGCTGAAGAAGTATGATTATACGGCTGAGGTGTATAAATTCGTTAATAAATAACATTATTATCATCAAAAGAATATATTAAAACCAAAGTATAATGAGAAAACTTTCCTGGACTGGGTCCTTTCGAACTGGATGGAATGTGTGCATCAGCAGTTTACCATTAGCTGAAGAAGTATGATTCTTCGGTTGGGGGGTACAAATTCGTTATTAAATAATATTATTATCATCAAAAGAATATAGTAAAAGCGAATTATAACGAGAAAACTTTCCTGGACTGGGTCCTTTCGAATTGGATAGAATGTGTCCATCAGCAGTTTACCAATAGCTGAAGAAGTATGATTATACGGTTGAGGTGTATAAATTCGTTAATAAATAACATTATTATCATCAAAAGAATATATTAAAACCAAAGTATAATGAGAAACTTTCTGGACTGGTGCTTTTGAACCGGATGACATGTGTCCATCAGCAGTTTACCATTAGCTGAAGAAATACGATTCTTGAGTTGGGAGGTATAAATTCGTTATTAATTAACATTGTCATCAAAAGAATTTATTAAAACCGAATTGCTGCGAAAACTTTCCTGGACTGGGTCCTTTTTGAACTGGATGGAATGTGTCCATCAACGGTTTTACCATTATTAGCTGAAGAAGTATGATTCTATAGTTGGGGTATAAATTGAGTGATAAATAACAGTATTATCATCAAAATAATTTATTAAAACCGAATTATAACGAGAGAACTGTGGCCTGGACTGGGTCCTTTCAGTGGATGGAATGTGTCCATCAACAGTTTACCGATAGCTTAAAGTATGATTCTTGAGTTGGGGGTATAAATTCGGTGATAAATAACATTATTATCATCAAAGAATATATTAAAACCGAATTATAACGAAAACTTTCCTGGACTGGGTGCTTTTGAACCGGATGACATGTGTCCATCAGCAGTTTACCATTAGCTGAAGAAATACGATTCTTGAGTTGTGAGGTATAAATTCGTTATTAAATAACGTTATTATCATCAAAAGAATTTATTAAAACCGAATTATAATGAGAAAACTTTCCTGGACTGGGTCCTTTTAAACTGGGTGGCATGTGTAAATCAGCAGTTTACCATTAGCTGAAGAAGTATGATTCTTGAGTTGGGGGTATAAATTCGTTATTAAATAACATTATTATCATTAAAAGAATATATTAAAACTGAATTATAACAAGAAAACTTTCCTGGACTGGGTGCTTTTGAACCGGATGGCATGTGTCCATCAGCAGTTTACCATTAGCTGAAGAAGTACAATTCTTAAGTTGGGGTGTATAAATTTGTTATTAAATAACATTATTATCTTCAAAAGTATATATTAAAACCGAATTATAACGAGAAAACTTTCCTGGACTGGGTCTTTTCGAACTGGATGGAATGTGTCCATCAGCAGTTTACCATTAGCTGAAGAAAAATGATTCTTGAGTTGGGGGTATAAATTCGTTATTAAATAACATTATTATCATCAAAAGAATATATTAAAACCGAAGTATAACGAGAAAACTTTCCTGGACTGGGTCCTTTCGAACTGGATGGAATGTGTCTATCAGCAGTTTACCATTAGCTTAAGAAGTATGATTCTTGAGTTGGGGGGTATTAATTCATTATTAATTAATATTATTATCATCAAAAGAATATATTAAAACCGGATTATCACGAGAAAACTTTCCTGGACTGGGTTCTTTTAAACCGGATGGCATGTGTCCATCAGCAGTTTACCATTGGCTGAAGAAGTATGATTCTTGAGTTGGGAGGTATAAATTCGTTATTAAATAGCATTATTATCATCAAAAGAATTTATTAAAACCGAATTATAACAAGAAAACTTTCCTGGACTGGGTGCTTTTGAACCGGATGGCATGTGTCCATCAGCAGTTTACCATTAGCTGAAGAAATACGATTCTTGAGTTGGGAGGTATAAATTCGTTATTAAATAACATTATTATCATCAAAAGAATTTATTAAAACCGAATTATAACGAGAAAACTTTTCTGGACTGGGTCCTTTCGAACTGGATGGAATGTGTCCATCAGCAGTTTACCATTAGCTGAAGAAGTATGATTCTTGAGTTGGGAGGTATAAATTCGTTATTAAATAGCATTATTATCATCAAAAGAATTTATTAAAACCGAATTATAACGAGAGAACTGTCCTGGACTGGGTCCTTTCGAACTGGATGGAATGTGTCCATCAACAGTTTACCATTAGCTGAAGAAGTATGATTCTTGAGTTGGGGGGTATAAATTCGTTATTAAATAACATTATTATCATCAAAAGAATATATTAAAACCGAATTATAACGAGAAAACTTTCCTGGACTGGGTGCTTTTGAACCGGATGACATGTGTCCATCAGCAGTTTACCATTAGCTGAAGAAATACGATTCTTGAGTTGTATTATCATCAAAAGAATTTATTAAAACCGAATTATAATGAGAAAACTTTCCTGGACTGGGTCCTTTTAAACTGGGTGGCATGTGTCCATCAGCAGTTTACCATTAGCTGAAGAAGTATGATTCTTGAGTTGGGGGTATAAATTCGTTATTAAATAACATTGTTATCATTAAAAGAATATATTAAAACTGAATTATAACAAGAAAACTTTCCTGGACTGGGTGCTTTTGAACCGGATGGCATGTGTCCATCAGCAGTTTACCATTAGCTGAAGAAGTATGATTCTTAAGTTGGGGGTATAAATTTGTTATTAAATAACATTATTATCTTCAAAAGTATATATTAAAACCGAATTATAACGAGAAAACTTTCCTGGACTGGGTCTTTTCGAACTGGATGGAATGTGTCCATCAGCAGTTTACCATTAGCTGAAGAAAAATGATTCTTGAGTTGGGGGTATAAATTCGTTATTAAATAACATTATTATCATCAAAAGAATATATTAAAACCGAAGTATAACGAGAAAACTTTCCTGGACTGGGTCCTTTCGAACTGGATGGAATGTGTCTATCAGCAGTTTACCATTAGCTTAAGAAGTATGATTCTTGAGTTGGGGGTATTAATTCATTATTAAATAATATTATTATCATCAAAAGAATATATTAAAACCGAATTATAACGAGAAAACTTTCCTGGACTGGGTTCTTTTGAACCGGATGGCATGTGTCCATCAGCAGTTTACCATTAGCTGAAGAAGTATGATTCTTGAGTTGGGAGGTATACATTCGTTATTAAATAACATTATTATCATCAAAAGAATATATTAAAACCGGATTATAACGAGAAAACTTTCCTGGACTGGGTCCTTTGGAACTGGATGGCATGTGTCCATCAGCAGTTTAGCATTAGCTGAAGAAGTATGATTCTTGAGTTGGGGGGTATAAATTCGTTATTAAATAACATTATTATCATCAAAAGAATATATTAAAACCGAATTATAACGAGAAAACTTTTCTGGACTGGGTCCTTTCGAACTGGATGGAATGTGTCCATCAGCAGTTTACCATTAGCTGAAGAAGTATGATTCTTGAGTTGGGAGGTATAAATTCGTTATTAAATAGCATTATTATCATTAAAAGAATTTATTAAAACCGAATTATAACGAGAAAACTGTTCCTGGACTGGGTCCTTTCGAACTGGATGGAATGTGTCCATCAACAGTTTACCATTAGCTGAAGAAGTATGATTCTTGAGTTGGGGGGTATAAATTCGTTATTAAATAACATTATTATCATCAAAAGAATATATTAAAACCGAATTATAACGAGAAAACTTTCCTGGACTGGGTGCTTTTGAACCGGATGACATGTGTCCATCAGCAGTTTACCATTAGCTGAAGAAATACGATTCTTGAGTTGGGAGGTATAAATTCGTTATTAATTAACATTATTATCATCAAAAGAATTTATTAAAACCGAATTATAACGAGAAAACTTTCCTGGACTGGGTCCTTTTGAACTGGATGGAATGTGTCCATCAGCAGTTTACCATTAGCTGAAGAAGTATGATTCTATAGTTGGGGGTATAAATTAATTATTAAATAACAGTATTATCATCAAAATAATTTATTAAAACCGAATTATAACGAGAGAACTGTCCTGGACTGGGTCCTTTCGAACTGGATGGAATGTGTCCATCAACAGTTTACCATTAGCTTAAGAAGTATGATTCTTGAGTTGGGGGGTATAAATTCGTTATTAAATAACATTATTATCATCAAAAGAATATATTAAAACCGAATTATAACGAGAAAACTTTCCTGGACTGGGTGCTTTTGAACCGGATGACATGTGTCCATCAGCAGTTTACCATTAGCTGAAGAAATACGATTCTTGAGTTGTGAGGTATAAATTCGTTATTAAATAACGTTATTATCATCAAAAGAATTTATTAAAACCGAATTATAATGAGAAAACTTTCCTGGACTGGGTCCTTTCGAACTTGATGGAATGTGTCCATCAGCAGTTTACCATTAGCTGAAGAAGTATGATTCTTGAGTTTGGGGGTATGTTTTGTTGCTAGTTTAGGTTTCGGGCAGCAATTTCTTGCTTGATGGTTGTGCAGAATGGGTATATTTGAGGCATCAAGTTGCAAAATTCGCCTTATCCATTTTAAAGGAAAACTGCCCTATTAATAGTGGACGCTAAAATATACATAAACATAGTCCCAAACTGCAGCAAAAGTCGCCTATTTAGAATAGGCGACTTTTGCTTCGTTTTTTTGAATTTTATATAGGTATAAAATTACGTTGCTGCCACATTTACGTTGATGCAGCAAAACTCGGCTTATCCACTTATATTTGCCTTTTATTGTCATTATTGTAGTTAATCCAGCATTTTCTCATAGCCTTTTTATCCAAGTATAATATTACTACTGACGTCTTATCCATTTCAAATCCTTACCGAATTTTAATAAAATAGCATACCTAGTAATTCCAAATTAGGATGCAAATATCTTGATGTAGCACCTGCATTATGCATCATACTGCATGATGCATTATCCGAATTATTTTTGTATAAACTATAAAAAATACAATAATTTTAATTGATCAAGTTTCTTCATAAGAGGAATTATTTAAATTGCTAGAGAGTATAATCAAGAAAATTTTTATTACTCTTTAAGTCTTAAAATTCTTAGACTAAAATAATTGTGATTTGACATTCATATAAACACATTTGGTATTTACGACTATATTACGGTATTACACACAAATAGATCACACATCATGATCACAAATAGATTACACAATATCAAAAATATGAACATCATGATGTTCATATTTTTGATATTGTGTAATAAAACAATACTCGGTAGTTAACAAGCATGGAGAGTAATAATATTAATTAATCACTTCATGGCCATAAAATCGACCTATCAAAATACTTGATATAGGTATTCAATCGAGACAATAATAAAAGAAAAATGTTTGGTACAATAGAAATTCCGTAGTTATCATCTGGTGGTACAGTTGCCAATATTATCATTGTTAGGGGAATGAGTAATGCTATATCGCATTTGAGAAAGATACAGTTGAATAATACAAGCTGGCATGGAGTAAAATATGCATTAGTAATAGTTATCAATTGATTTGTAAGGTTTATATCACGAATTTGAGCAAATACACAACTAGCATTGTTAAAACAAGACCTCCAGAATATAGGTACTAAAATTTAAGTTTGTTTAAAGATATGTCGGCACTGAACTCATCGAAAATGTCCTTCAAACTCGTCAATAAACATACGACGAGTTAGTAGATTGTAGATTGTATTGTAGGGGCACAATTTTTCCAATTATGGTGTAGCCTCCCTTACATATTTAGATACTCTATTTGTAGTTGGGCCCATTGTTGTCTAATTGTTGGCTATGCGGATTATATATAATAGCTCTAAAAGCTTAAAAAACTCATGGCTTGATATGATATCTTTCTCCATTGTCTTTCGCCTTTATTCTCCACCCATCCACTCTTATCCTTCTCAAGTCCTCTTCTACATCCTTTTTCCATCTAACTCTCGGTCTACCCCTCCTTCTCTTTTCACCTATTTCACGTTTCATTATCATACTAGGAATTCTTGCTTCAGCCATTCTTTCAATGTGTCCCAGCCATCTCAGTCTTTGTGCTCTTGCTACTCCCGTTATACTCGGTGCCCGATATAGTTGCTTTAATTCTTCATTTTGTTCTTCTGGTCGATATGTCGCCTATCTTCTTTCCTCCAAAAATCTTCCTCAGTTTTTTTCTTTCCCAAAACTCTAGCCTCGAACTTTCCGTTGCATTGAACGTCCACGTTTCACATGCATACGGCACTATTGGTCGTATCATTGTTTGGTACATTCTGGTTTTTAAACTTCTATAAATGTTCTTACTCTTAATAATTTTCTGTAGTGCGCTGACACATCTATTTCCTGCCATTATTCTTGCCATAATTTCTTGAGTTATACATTTGGACTCCTTAGAAATACGGCTCCTAGATATGTGAATGTATCTACTTCCTCAAACTTGTATCGTTTACCTCTCTCAGAATTCTCGGAATATCGGGTTGTATTCAATGCGACCGAATATATTATCAATATCATATTTAAAATAGGAAACAAAACATTTTCCTCCCTCTCCTCCTCGCCATGCCAATTCGTAGGATAATACACAAATATCCCACTCTAAATTTGGCTGCTCTCAGTCCGTACTTTTTCACCTTTACATCACTTTGATAAGATCTAAATTGGACTACGGATCCATAGTCAATTTATCTAGTCCAAAATCGCTAAAAAATCTTGCTAAACTTGATGTGATTCAAAATAACTGTCTTAGACTCATTTCTGGAGCATTCCGTACTAGTCCTATTACTAATTTACACAGCTTCTTCTTCTTCTTCTTCCTTCTTCATACTAGGCGAATCGCCTGTTTGGTTTCGTCGTCTCTACCGGTCAGACTGACAAGTTGTCGCTCCATCGTTTTCGTGGACGTCCTAAGCTTCTGCGACCTAGCGGTGATTTGTCGCGTGCAACACTCACTATCCTTCTGTTGTCCATTCTGCTGATATGCTCGTTCCATTCTTCCTTTCTGCTGAGTACCCACTCATTTACATTTTCCACCTTGCAGTCGCTCTTCTTATGCTTTCATTTCTCTCCCTGTCCAGAAGCGTCTCTCCAGCTATTCTGCGTAGTACTCTCATTTCGGTTGTTTCTAGTAGTTGTTTAGTTTTCGCTGTATCAGGTCAAGTTTCTGCAGTGTATGTCATTATTGGTCGTAGCGTTGCCTTGTAAATTCTCGCTTTAGTCTCCACCTCAATGTTTTTATTTCGCCATATTGTATCATTTAGGCATCCTGCTATTCTGGTTGCCTTCGTTGTCCGTTCTCGCACCTCCGCTTGTACATCACCATATCCTGAGATTTCTATGCCTAGATACTTAAACTTCATCTCTTGCTGAATAACATTGCCCTCGACTTCCAGTTTGCATCTTAGTGGTACTTTTGATGTCGTCATGCATTTAGTTTTCTGGGTCGATATTATCATATTAAGTGATTTGGCAGTGCAATTAAATCGATGTTTCGCTTATTACACAGCTTATTGGGTATAATGCCTCTTAAACACCATCGGCTCAATTTGCTATTTCAATACGCTATGTCACTTAAATTCAAACCATTTATCCCAACGTATAGTTCCTTTTTTCGACCACTTGTTTCTCCAAACATTATCCGATAATCTAGATTTTTAAAATCCAGGCAAAATTTTTTTCAACTATTGCAAAGAATGCATGCCAACTTCACTGAAATGTCACCATGCCACCTGGGAATTAATTGCCCCATCAATAAATAATACACTCATCAAACTAGACAAAAAGAGCACCCCTCCATCTTTAATAAAAGCGTCATTTTACGGTATTATTCAAGATCTATCTCCAGATAATATAATATACACGGACGGTTCCAAATTCTCCCAGGCAGCAGGATGCGCCGTATTACATAACAATATGTCTTATAAATATCGCTTACTTCCTACCACCAGCATCCTTTCTGCCGAACTTTTTGCTATTAAGGAATCACTAAGAGTAATCTCCAACCTACCTCCTTCCAAATGGATGATATGTTCAGATTCACTAAAAGCAATACAATGCCTAAACGAATTATCACCAAAACATCCTCTAGCCGTTAAACCGCTGGACTTGCATCACTCTTCAATATCTAAAGGTTCAACCGTGGATCTAGTATGGATTCCTAGCCATGTGGGTATAAGAGGTAATGAAGATGCTGATAAGATTGCTAAGACTGCGGCAAATGATGGAGATTTTATACCACTTGCATTTTCTATCTCTGAACTTAAACTTCTACATATGTCCACAATAAAAGTGGTATCCAGGCAGAGTGGGAAGTGACCGGAGATTCAAATAAGCTATATGAATGTAAACCTCAATTCTTTCAAGTTTCTGTAGCTCGGTCACTGTCCAGAAGTGAGGAAGTCATTTGGAATCGGCTCAGGTTGGGTCACTGCTATTTCACCCATTCTTTCCTTTTAAAAGGCGACCCCCCGCCTAACTGCTCTCATTGTGGCAACCAATTAATAGTGTACCACCTCCTAATTAGTCCCTCCTTCAATAACTTAAGACAATCATTTTGTCTGAATGGCGATCTGGTTCCCGTCTTGATGCTAATAACCTACATTCTTTGTTCCAATTTATTAGGGCATCGGGTTTGGGTTCATTAATATAGTTTATTTTAACTTTAATTTGATCTATGCCGCTAAATGGCCCAGTTGCTGATGCGGCTTATATAAAATCCTTCTTCTTCTTCTTCAAACTTTTATCGTTTGCCTCTCTCAGAATTCTCGGAATATCGGGTTGTATTCAATGCGACCGGTGGGTTGTCCTATATTATCAATATCATCTTTAAAATAGGAAACAAAACATTTTCCACTCCCTCTCCTCCTCGCCATGCCAATTCGTAGGATAATACACAAAATATTTTTTTTCGCAAACCATTGGGACATTCTTTTCATTGGAAAATTCCCTACCATCAATTTGAATTCTTCGTATTTGAGTGCCTTAGAGGTTTCTTTTCTTTTTAGAGTATACATTTGCAATTCCTTCCTTTTGACACTTTTTGCCTCCCGGGATATTTTAAATTCGGTGTCAGTAAAAGGATTAAATTTAATATTATATAATAATAATAATAGCTCCCGTATATAGCGTTTAACGCCTTGGGAGTAGCAAGGTACAGCTTGCTATACTAGAGCCGTTCGGTATACAATTATATACAATACAATATACAATATTCGGTGGTAATATATTTGAATTTTTGGCTTTAATTCTAAGAAATAACCTTCACATTAATTCTGCAAATGTAAAATAAAAAAATTCCGACATCATATCAGCGTTAAAATGAAATAAATATTACGAACAAGTAAAAAAAAAGTGGCCGTTCTGTCATAGTCAGCGTTACGTGTCACCCACAGTCCACGGGACGGACCATCGTGGTCGGCGGTGGTACATTTATCACCTGTCGGCTGGTACTTTTACGAGTTCTTGCCAACCGAGAAAGAACGTTTCGGCTCGTGTTACCGTCGTCATCATCAGAAACACCCGTGGGTGTTCTTTTCGCGCAGTAAACTTATTTGGTATTAACTATTCTTTTATACAGAAAACTACTATTTTTGAGTAAATGGGATATTAATGATATTAATAATTAGAAAAAAAGTGTTATAATTATACCGGTCTGCAAAAAATAAAAAAAATTCTCAAGGGTCTCAGGGCTTTGACAAAAGCCAATATTTTTGACGGATAAAGAAAGGCTAGTTCGAAGCATGGCATGGCTAGTTCATGGCATGAACGGTTGTCGTTTTGGCGCACTAAGTTCTGCTGTTTCCCCATTTTTCCCACAGAATCTGCACTGCACAGAAAAAAATCGACCAGAAAGTTTTGTTACAAAATTATTATTAGTTTAATAAAAAAAATCAGGTTTTGTTGTAGCAATGTACAGGGTGGTTCGAACTATATTCCGGAAACTTCGGCAGCATATTCTGCAGATAAAAATAAGGAAAAAAGTTCGTATAAACGTATGTCCTAAAATGCTTAGTTTCGGAGATACAGGGTGTAGAAGTTTCATTTTTATTTCGATTTTTTCGAAATAATTTCTGAAGTAACGTCAATATTTGGATGAAAATTGGTGTCTGGGAGTTTTTTGACATGTGGAATTTGATTTTGATGTCAATATGACTCCTATTTGTAGGGGGCGCCAAGTTAAGAGTTTGCGAAGTTATCAGCAAATTTTTGCAGCCAATTTCAAGAATAATTGAATGGCTAACCAAGATCCCAGCCGTTGGCCGCCGAGCCCGCCGGACTTAGTACCTGTGGATTTTTATCTTTGCGGAAGAATAAAGATTCTTATTTTTAAATGGTCCCAATAATCTAGACAAGAATTAGAAGTACTTAGCGGCTAGGCGAGGGTATCTTTCACCCCCACAGAGTGAATGAATTCCGCAAGAAATGTCTAAAAACGGTCCGGTCTGTCCATAACAGAAGACGGTGGATATGTCGAACACCTGTAGCAAAATCTCATGTCTTGGTTTGGTATTTATTTTTATTGTTATTAGATTTAGTTTAAATGTGTTGATGTTGTTAAATATAGTTTAAATTGTTCTAAAATTCTGCATCTCTCATTGTAAATATTATTTTCGTTATAATTGCTGCTCACAGCTAGAAATTTTTTTGCATTACAGCCGGCGCCGTTCAAAGCCAAGTACTTATTCAAAATTCAAAGTGGACGAATTTTTATAAACTCTATATCTCGAAAAGAAATTCAGCAAAATATTAAGTGTGTCATATTTTTGGAAAGGTTACTTTAAATTATTTTTAATAAATTAAAAATATACAGGGTGTCCCATATAAAAAATCAAATTTTCTGTTGATAATTCTTAAATTATTAATTAAAAAAAACTATTCTTAAACCATTAAATTCTACTTAAAAAGGTGCTTTTCATAAAAATACAAAATTTTCCATAGCAAAAAAGTTATAGCGATTTGTTAAAAATGCATATTTTTGAAAAACACCCCTTAACTCCGAAACAGTAACAGATATCGATGTGCGGTTTTCACCATCATGTTTTTGATAAAAATTGAGCTCCAAACACCCATATTAGTTTTCGTCTATCTCCTATAGAAAAGAATGTTTCCCTTTAAAAGCAATTTGGCCCACCCTGTACATGATTCACCTTATTGAGTTTTTTATCTGTTTAATTATATTTACTTACAATCATATACGATCTTTTCTAAATTTTCGTTGGATTAACGCAGCAGTGTTTACAAAAAAATAATTATTTTATTTTGTAGATTTTCTTGCAGTTGCTAAATACCTATATAGGATTTTTTTGGAGAGATAAATCCGCCACATACTTTTCTACATATTCAAACTCGAAGTGAGTAAGTACTAAGTCGATTTAACAAATTTAACGATCTCAATAACAAACGAAAAGATCTGAGAAACGTGTACAATAAAACGAACAAATTCAAACAAATTCAGCACTAATAATAAAACGTAAATTTAACGCCTTTCAAAACAGCCATCGCTATCTTTACTGCCTGCTTCGATTCGACTTGGCATTCTTTCTACTCCCCGTACGTCTGTATGAGTAATTCGGGCTTCCTCGTACATCACTCACACAGGCACAAGTGCTCGGAGGGATCGGATTACCCGAAAGAAAAACAAAAACAACAGGACAGGAAACGCTGCCATAACACATACATATCGAAACGAAAATAAAATCGAAAGGTTTTGAATATAAGCTGGTATTATTGGTATTATTTCTTATTTTGTGATACTACCACTATTACTTTAGTTCTACTACAGCAAAGTTTACAGAATTATTATTTAATTCTGTAAACACAATAATAATATCAGTATTAAAAAGATACCTATATAATTAGCCAATTCTAAGAGAATTTCATTACCGATTGATTTACTACACTTTTTAACAGGACATGCACTGTCTCCTCAACGAACACCTCAGTAGATTGAAGCTAAGAAATAACCCCAAGTAGCATTTTTAGACACAAAATCGAATCTCTGCTGAGAAACATTGCGAAACAGTTTCATCACCTTTTTGATATATACAGGGTGGCGCCTCTCATACGCCGTAGAGGCTCCAAGGAGAACGACAGTTTGTATTGAAATTTTGTGAGAATATGTAGGTTAATTCAGAGCACTTTTGAAAAATATAAAGAGTTCTACAGGGTGTCCCCAGAAAAAGTTACATATCAAAGTTGTATTTTTTGTAATAAAACACCCTATATATTAATTGATTTTCGGATTCTGGGAAAAAAATAAAGGCGAGTTTTATAAGAGAAGTATATGACTAAAATGTAAGGTTTTTGACATATTTAACATTTTCTAGAAATAAAGAACAATTTTTAAATTACAATAAAAGCTACCTAAATTGGAATTTACCCGGTATAGCCTAATATGTAATTAAATTAACTATTGTACTTTAAATCAAATTAAAACTTGGCCGAAAAAGTGATACAGGGTGAGACAAAATTAATATTGAGCATTGGTCACCTTTAAAAGCAAATTACAGTATTATTTTAAATAACACATCCAGTATATTATTTCTATATTCAATGAGGGGAAATTCATGTCTTTTCAAAATACTATTAAGGTTGCCTACCCCTCAAACAAAGATTTTCCTAGATATTTTCATTTTTATGATTTAGTGTCAGTAGATCTTTATTATTTGATAAAATCTAGGTGGCTGTGATACGTCTGACGTTACTTCAACATAGCTGTGATATTAGTTCAACTTTAACTACAAGTTATCATTTTGCGTCAGTTAAAATAAAAAAAATTCTCAGAAATTTGCCAAAAATAGAAAGTTATCCTACATCAGAGAAAATTGATAGAATGATTCTATTAGTTGGTGACTGCAGTGTGCATTCACCCATTTAATAGAATACTTAAATGTTCCGAATTTATTTAGTCTTGACTTTTTTTATTGGGGTATGTTAAAGACAGTGTTTACAAAACTCGACCAACTATTGTCGACAATATGAAAGAAACGATTGTGACTGCTTTTCGAAGTAGAACTTCACATACGCCTTTTAACATGAAAAGGTCTGCAAAATAAAACACTAAATCACCACAATACACCAAAACACTTTTACTTTTACACTGGACGTAAATACACTGGCATCATCAGTAGATCGACAGTTGTATCATCTCTTCTGTATATCTATAGCAATAAAAACATATTTGGTGCATCGTCTAATATTGTTCTTGTGAAAGAAAAGTTTGGAAACCTCTAGCTTAGTGAAAAAATGTCTTCAAAATTGACTTTTATTTAAAATACAGTATAATGACATTATTTTACCCCGCAACATTTAGTCTCTTTCCCCACTGTATAGACTTACCTCGCACACGCAGGCTACCTGCTCCTGCGTGAACCCGAAACTGGGCAAGGGACTGTGCCTAGCTGTAGGGGGTGGCGAATAGGGGGGCGTGGCGGCGGTCACGGGGGCGGCGGAGGCTGCCCCGTACCCCATGCCGGCCGACAGCATTTCCGGGGGCGGCTGCTACTCCTGCTCTGCTGCTGTTGCTGGCTTGGATGGGGAGGAAATGTCCCGGGATGGTTAGCCCCCTGTTTTCATCGTGCAATGCGATTGGTAGAGAAGATGAATCTGGAAGTGTAAAGAAAGAAGAAGGGGGTAGTTAAATAGTCTAAAAAGAGAAATGTCTGTTAAAAAACATATAGTTAGAAAATTGAGAAACAACTATCATCGATTTATTTTTTTATGATTTCCCAACTACAGTGATGTAGCACAACACTTGCCAATGAAATGTATAATGAAGAATATTATATTGGAGAGAAATGTGTATACGTAATATAACAGAATGGCCCATCTAAAACGTTCCGCAAGACATAACGGCCAGGGTATTCTTTCTTTCAAAACATCCAGAAACACGTCAATTTTGTTTGTGAGGGGGACAACTTTTGCCCCAAAAATGATTGCAAAATCTTCAACCCTCTGAGCGGGGGTGTCATCCCCCAACTTTTTTCAAATGGGAAGGGGGTCAAGTGGCGCCGCAATGAAAAGAGCTTTCTATTCTCTATATTTCCCCGCCTCGTTTTTGAAAATCGGTCGAGTCATTGAGAAAATATGAAGGATTGAAATTTGAAAAGTTTATTTATGACGAGTAAATGGTAAGGATAAATTCCTTCGACCAATTTGAGTTTTTTTCTTATTATTTCTAGATGTTTACGCATTTTTTCACTTGCCACAAGGTTTAACGATCAGGTGCGGTAGTTGCTAGATAGCTGTTCTGTGACTTGCGCGTTGAAATTCCAGTGGCGAAGATATGGGGGGGCTTGGGGGGGCTTAGCCCCCCCAAATGTAGAATTAGCCCTCCCAAAATGTTTGACGCTCTATGCAATACAAGCTCGATTACAGTCGGTCCCTGGTCTGTCAGTGTTAATATGTCACTCGATAGTTTAAAGTTTAACCTAGAAATAAGTCTGCGAAAACAATATATTGTGATATTGTGATGTATATATTTTAATGCGAAGGTCTGGGTGTTTCTTATTTTATTTTTTAGTCATATTTAATATCTGTATGTTTATTATTAAAATGTATATATCAGTTATACTTAGTTCAGTTTAGTCCATGTTTATTCGATATTACCACTAAAGCATTTAGTATTAAATACTGAGTTTTCATCCTAATCTTACCTAATGTTATGATCAAAAGATACCGGGGCTTAAGCCCCCCCAAAATCAGAGAGCTAACTTCGCCAATGCTGAAGTTCTCAATATCGTTAAACTGACCCACAATAGAATTTCCAAAAATACCAGCCCGCACGTTCAATTTCTGAGGATTTTGTGTGTGCACGTCGTGAAAAACCCTGGGGTTGTCCTCAGCCCAGTACCGACAGTTGTGCCGATAAACTACTTCGTTCAAAAAGAAAGTACACTCATCCGAAAAACACACATTAAATAGGAAATTATTATCATTCGCCACTCGTTCACTCATAGTTTCACAAAATTGCAAGCGACGATTAAAATTGTCTTCGTTGAGTTCTTGTACCAACTGAATTTTGTACGGGTGGAATTTGTGTTTTTTTAATATCCTTTGGACATTTGTACGATTCACGCCGGTCTCATTGGCTAATTTTCTTGTACTCAGGGTACTATCCATGGCAACTTGGCTCAATACGAATACCTCCATAGCTTCATTTACTACAGGATTTTCCGGAACGGAACCAGTTTAGCGAAATTTTGCTACTAACTCGCGAACAATTTTGCCATAAAGGTGTTTGTCAGGATGGCGATCATTGAATATCTGAGAAACCCGATTGCCACATTCATTATTTTTAAAGTAAAGTTCGATTATTTCCACTTTTTCTGCAAGTGATGCTGTATATATAAGTCTATACTGCTTTTTCTGAAATAATTTTGAAAAGAACTTCAACGCATAAGTCACTGAACAGCTATCTAGCAACTACAGCACCTGTGAAAAATGCGTTAACATCTAGAAATAATAAGAAAAAACAGCAAATTGGTCGAAGGAATTTACCCTTATCGTTTACTCTGATAAATGTATAAATTAACTTTATTATAAATAAACAAGGCGGGGAAATATAGAGAATAGAAAGCTCTTTTCATTGCGGCGCCACTTGACCCCCCTTCCCATTTGAAACAAGTTGGGGAATGACACCCCCGCTTAGAGGGTTGAAGATTTTGCAATCATTTTTGGGGCAAAAGTTGTCCCTCTCACAAAAAAAATTGACGTGTTTTTGAATTTTCTGAAAAAAAATTACCCTGGCCGTTATGCCTTGCGGAACGTTTTCGATGAGCCACCGTGTATAACATTCCTATTTTAAAGCAACTTTCTTAGTTTAAAGGGGTATCCCCATTTTTTATTACATACTCAAATTTTCTGTAATATTTTATAAATTTTATTATCAAACAATCTATACTTAACATTAACCGTTTTTGAGAAAAAAAATATTTAAAATTTTTGGAGGAAATAAAAAACCTGTCAAAAAATCGGTATAGCCTTAACGACAAATTTAGTGATTACCACAGCCACTGTGGCATAAAGAGAAGACATGTGGCTATTCTATTTCAAAAATTAAATTCGTTAAACTGTTCGAATGTCATATAATATTGACCGTAGCTGTGATGGAATTGAGCGATTAAAAAATTGTCTTAAACCACTTTTTTCAAATGGAAACCCACTTCTTTTATTTCACCAGTGAAAATGTTTTTCAACAAGACATACTAACATCCAGAAACGGCCAAAAGAAGTCTTCAATCTTTTTGTTTTTGTTCTTCATTCAATCTTCAAAATTTCTCAAAAGGACTCCGTAGTTTTGTCATCCTTTATTCATTAATTTTCGCTGCCCTGTTAAAAATCTTAATATTTCATTACTTAGTGTTAATAAGTCAGTTATAAACATGTATTAAACCAAACCTTATTTCGTTTTTTATAAGAAAAATTTGAGATCAATAAATATTAAGTAGGTCAAAACGCATGGACACAGAAAAAAACAAGGAAATAATCCCATTATTCTAATTGATCGTCACTATACTCTATTTAAATTCGAATTAGAACAGCTTCTGAAATAGGAATCCACCTGACAATGGATAGTTCAAACATGGGCTTGTTGTACAGTACCAACGGAGTGTGTTTAGGGAAATACGAAAAACAAATATGAAAATTCCTAAAACAAATACGTGCTTCTTTATCCTTTTAATCTAGAGACAAATCATTAGTGCTTTCAGTTTTCTAGGAAATTTGTCACTAAGGTTTACACGAAAAGAATGAAAATATCTGCAAGTTGTTTTTGTAAAAGTTAACTGAATTAAAAATTAGATAGATATAGAATCGTTTAGGCTAATATGTATGCTAATCTGTACAGGGTGAGCGCGAATTAGAAGTTTCTAGAGAACCACATTAACTAGATCGGAGATTTTTTGCACATCATTGTTTTACAACGAGATCTATCGATTAAAATTATTTTCAATATGGCGGCACTTCCGGAAATACCGGAGGTTGACAGCAACTTCCTTATTTTAAACGGGTGCCCCCATTTTTTGTTACATACTTAAATTCTCTGTAAATTTAAGATTTTTTAAAACTTGATTTTGTCTAGCTTCCTTTGACATTAAGTGTCAAACGGTCAGACAATTTATTTCCATCTGTCAGAAAAATTTAAATATTTTTTTTCTCAAAAACGGTTAGTGTTAGATATAGTGTTTAATATTAAAATTAATAAAATTTTACAAATAATCTAAGTATGTAATAAAAAATGGGGGCACCCCTTTAAAATAAGAATGTTCCTGTCAACTTCCGGTATTTCCGGAAGTGCCGCCATATTAAAAATATTTTTAATCAAAAAAATTTAGAGCTAGATGTTGTAGTTCTCTAGAATCTTCTAATGTACGTTCAGCCTGGGACACCCTGTATACCGGGTGGTGCATTGTAGTTGGAGATTCCATGCAAATTTTGAACTGGTTTTGAACTACTTTTAGTATTTCTTATTCGTTCATGTGATAAATAATATCTACCTATCATATTCGTCCGCGAAAGACACACCTCTTTCAACGTTTACAGAATTTATATTTTTTAATTCTGTAAACTTTGCCTCTTCACACTTCTTATATAATATAAATTCTATTTATGATTTATGGCCATTCAAAAATAAACGTGTTGTTTCTCGCTCAATAATTCTTGTTAATTCGATTGAAAAATGTTTAATTTCTAAACAAAAAACGTGTTAATCGTGTAACAATGTTCCAAACTCTTTAAATAATAGAATCAGTCAACTATTTCGACAGCAAATCCACGTTTTATTTGCCATTACCATTAACAGCCGCGTCGTTCTAATGACATTCTTAAATTAAAAACAACCGATTTTACGACACCGTGTTAATTAGTTTCTTTGTTTAAAATTAATTAGTGGTAATTAGATGTCACAGGCTGGATGTAATCGATCAATGAAATTAAAAGCCTTCTGAAGTAGGCAACGATTATCGGCAAAAGATTTAGAAGCAAGAAAGTTGTTATCGTTTAAATGAAATTAGGATTAAATTTGGACAGTTTAAAATGATTGTTTACTCGAATTTTTGTTGTATAAATGAAATGCAAACAAAGGAATCTAGGAGCAAATATAACAAGCACTAGGAATCTCAAAGAAGAAGTAAAAGCCTAAACGATAAAGACATCATTAATATCAGGATATTTAGGGGATATCGTTTGGAGATATAAATATATGAGCATCAGAAAGTCGAAGTAAGAATTTATAAGACTCGTATAAGACCTTTCATAGGGCTTACGACCGAGAAAAATCAAAGATTTTCTTTGAATTAGGTAAGAATTATCTTCATATTGTCACGGTGTTTTTCTGCTACTGGTCTTCACAGGTCTCCTAAATGAACACATCAGTAGACTGAAGTATAATTCTTTGATAGTAAGAAACAACGGCGAATGTAGATTCTCTAGGAAAAAAAGGGGAAACAACAGAACAGAATATCTCATCTCTGAATACATTAACCTATACCTACGTTTTCTGAAATTAATGATTTCTGAAAATTCGACTTTTCAAGTGGAGAAAGATACGTCTAAATATTTTTCGATACCGTTTGATAGAGAGTTATCCCGTAGTCTAAAAGGAATTTTTAAGAATGTCAATTATAAACTTGTGTACAGTGCTAATAATAAATTACAACAATTATTAGGTAATCCAAAGGATAAAACACCTCCACTGGAAAGGTCGAGTATTTATGAAATTTCTTGTAAAGATTGTAATCAGAAATATGTTGGGCAAACTAGAAGATCAATATTAACTAGATTTAAAGAACATTTAAGTATCTCAGATAAGATATGGTAGACCGGATAAATCTTGCGTTGCTGAACATATTGTTGATAAAGAACATTGTATAGATCTTAATAATTTAAAATTAATTAAACAAGTCTCAAATTACAGGCAATTAGATGCCTATGAAAGGATCAGAATTAATAAATGTAAAGATAGTATGAACAGAGACAACGGTCCAATTCCTTCAAGTTCTTTGTTCCTACTACTCTAACTCTAGTGGCGGAAATCTAACTGTTACGCTCAGTGGGCTCTGACTCGGTTGGCTAGATTTTGCCACGCCCACTCGGTGCCCACTGGGCGAATATATAAACACTCAACTTGTAGATTGCACTTTTGTTTATAATCGTCTGCTGATGATGCTAACATGGTTAGCGAAACGCGCGTCCAGTGTAAAAGTAAAAGTGTCTTGGTGCAGTGTGGTGATTTAGTGTTTTTATTCTGCTGTGTAACACCAAAGGTTCCAACCCTCAACTGTAATTTACTTACTGCCATTACTCGTTGACGAGTATTTGACAAGGCAGTTACGCAAAGCGTTTTCATTCATGAGTTTTTCTGTGACTGAAAAGCCCGATTCGTGATCTTATCACTCTTCCGCACTCCGGACATTCAAAAATCTCTCAGAGTTTACAATTATTCTTCTCCATTGCGTTCTATTGAGAGCTGCTTCCCCCCAATGATTCTGCATGCTTTTATCCCCTTTAAGTTTCTTTTGAGTTGTCCATCCGGTTTCCTCTTACCCTCTACAAGCTCACCGTAAAGAGGAGATTTGGGTAGGCAATTTTCTTGCATCCTGCATACGTGGCCAGCCCATCTTAAGCGGAATTTAATGATCAGGACTTCAGCGCTCTCGCAGCTTGCTTTTTCAAGAACTGGTACGTTTGAGACATAGTGGTACCATTTGATTCTTAACAGTTGTCTAAGGTGTCTTTGTTGCAACTTGTTTAATGAGATCAAGTGCCGTCGCCGGCGGTACGGCACCCAGGTTTCACTTCCATATAACATGGTGGGGATTATTATTTCTCGATACATGAAGAACTCACCTCTGGAAAACCGTCTCCAATACTGGCTTTTGTCTGAGCCCTGAGTCTGTATGATGAGTAAAAACTAGCAAAACTAGTGAACTCAAGACTGCTAAGTAATTCATTTTGCTAATATTATCCATGATGTTGTCTAAACAGTACCTATCTGTGGTTGCTCAATTTGTATCAGTACGATATTGGAAAGTAACAGGTTTAATTGAGGAATCTTACGGTAGAGTTGTAAGTATAGCAAATGCTACAGATGTATTTTGGAGGTGTAGCGTTTGATCTGTAGACAGAATTTTTTATACAGATGCTGATATCGGGTTCAAAATGGTCTGCAAAACTAAACTGAGAATAGTAGTAGTAGTAAAAGCAGATAAAAATAATGGTTCGCAAGATGAGTTTATGATATTTGTTAACAGGTTAAAGCCTGATGTAATTATAAGTATGAATATGTAAATAATTATTATAGGCAATAATAGAACCCCCAGCGACACAAGCTATTGACAGGCCTAATATAGAAACTCTCGCCAATATATACAACAAAGCCAAAGCAAGAGTAATCATATATAAAACAACCCCAGAGTTCCCAACTGGTAGAGTACTACAAGGAGACGCGATATACCCAAAGCTGTTTACAGCAACACTAGAAGAAATCTTCCGTCAACCAACAAAGAATTAAAAATAGATAGAGAATATCTTAACCATCTAAAATTCTCTGCTCAAAAATGACATAGTGCTAGTTGCCATAGTCCTGAATCCTGAAGAACTACAAGCACAAATTAATGAACTACATACAGCCAGCAATAATGTGGGGTTCAAAATGAATTTAGCAAAAACTAAAGTAATGTACAATGAACTAGTGGAAAGAAAAGACATAAATAATACAACACTGGTAATAGTAGAAGACTATATATATTTGGGACAACTAATACGCAGCTCAGAGTCACTTCTACCAGAAATCAACAGAAGAATTAAGCTAACTTAGAGTACTTATGGACTACCAGTCATGACCTACGCGTGTGAGATTTGGCCCTCAAAACGGACATTATAAGGAAACTGCAAGTCGCACAACGGTCAATGGAACGAAATATGCTGGGAATAACCAAGAGAGACCGTAAAAGACTGGAGTGGATACGATAAAAAACCCAGGGCATAGATATCATCCACAGAATCTAATCCCTCATCCCTCGGGCAGGACATCTGGCAAGAAGGAGGAACCACAAAAATTACAGCATAATACCCACGAGGAATTAAGAGACCTATAAGAAAACCGAACCTGAGATGGGACCATGATATGAGGAAATTAGCAGGGATAACTTGCGCCCGCATAGTCAACAATGGGCTCAACTACAGAGAGAGTACCTAAATATGTAAGAGATGACACACCATAATTGGAAATGGTTGAATAAGCTGAAAATGTTGATGATGCTGTAAATAATGTTTCAAATATATTTCAGGTAGAAACGATATATGAAGCCTAGTAGTACAATTTTTGCAACCAATTTCCTGAATCGTTCTATATGCAAGGCAAAAAATTGATTGTTCTGTTGAAATATCGTTAATAAAAAGCTGAAAAAATATATAAGACGTGGAAGAAAAAAAATCACAATAATCACAACTACCCAATCCGAACAATTTGGTAAACTTTTTAACTTTCTTGCAAAGGGGATTTAGACTACTCTTCTCTATATTAAAACCGGAGTTACAATAATATCGAGGGGTGTCTCACTCGGGTAAAAAATGTACACGTACTGCCAAAATATCCTTCCACTGCTAAGCGACTGTCAATGACTATGAAGAAGACTGCCTATGACTGCCATGTAATTATTATAGGCGACTGCCATAAGACTGTCAAAGAGTTGCCAGCGACTGCCAAGAAAATGTACATGTAATTCCAATAGTGAGACATCCCTCGATAATATGCTTATTTTTTGGTTTAATTCTTAAAAGATATACTAGCAAAAAAATCAAATTAATCTTACCACTCTGTAGATTATCGAAATAAAACGGGATCAATATCAATTTCGAACCTTCACCGACAACATCCACATCGTAAATCACCAGAAACTTTACCTCAAATCTGCTAGTTCTTTCCGATAGACAACCTTATCGAAAACTAATACTAGAGATGTGCTTCCGATAGTATCGATATTGTATATCCATCCAGATCTTGTTAAAATGTTTAGCTCCATCAGTGCGGGTAAATCCCACGGTTTTTGTAGATTGTATAGGAGAGAGGAAGTTACTCACAGCAATTCCTTATAGATCTTTTGAGTCCCTATTTCTTGAGTGTTTGATCTCATCATACAGTCTCAGGGCTTTGACCAAAGCCAGTATCTGAGACGGTTTTACAGCAGTTAGCTCTCCATCTCCGTTATAAGTCGTACCAAAGTGTATGGCATAAATTGTTGTCGTCTCGGCGCACTCAGTGATGAGGTGTTCTGGTGTTTTCTCATTTTCCCCACAGAATCTGCATTCACCGTTGTTTCTTAGCTTCAATCTAGTGAGGAGAATGTGTCCTGTTAAAAAACTTTTTACAATTCGAAGATTGTTCTTACTTAAATCAAGGAAAATCCTTGATTATTCTCGGTCGTAAGTTCTGAGAAATTTCTTCGAGTGTCTTAGACCGTTAGAGGATTTCCATTCCAGGTTAAAGATGTCCATGTTCATGTTCTCTTCTTGAGTTCCGGTTTAAGTTGGTTTCCACTTGAGAAGCAGAACAATTCTTGTTCAGTTAGTAAAGCGTTTGGTCATTTTCTAGCTATGGTAATCGCAAAACAGTTTCCGATGCACGTGATCAACTTTGAGTGACAAGCGATGGCGACAGCGCTGCCAGATTATCATGGATTATGGGACGAATCTTAATTTAAAATTGACAAACAATATATTTATTATATAATTTTGTAAAGATTTTAACGTTTTATTTTTAATTAAATAACTAATATTTTAGTAATTAATTGATTTATTTGTTTTATAATTTATTTCACTTATTACATATTGGCAAAAAGTAGCCCATTATGAAGATTATTCTAAGCGTTATTATGGGTTATTTATTTAATAATTATTGGTGTACATCTTACAACGCCATAATAAGTGGTGATAATAAGTAAGAGGGGGTGCTATTAATGCACAAATTAATAATCACAGAATTTAATAATAACTAAAGTAGAAATAACTTTGAAAGTGGTATAATATTACAAAATTACTTCTCTACATACAGTCAAGGGTAATAAAAGGACCTTTACAGTCACGTTCTCGATCAAAATAGTTTATCAGGGAAGCTACAAGCTCTTTGCTTCGACTGTTTAAATGCTTCGGCATATTTTCAACATACAATTTCAAGAAATGCAAATACAATAACTCGAAAATTTAGTTCTTTAAAGAACTGTTTGTGCTTAAAAGTACAATTTTAAAAAAATATTATGAAAATAGACAAAAAAGAGAATTACTCACAAATATTCAACAACACAATATTATACAAAATAATGACTGACATTAGGATAATTGTCAAATAATAAACGACAACGTTGCTGAAAAGGGCGCAATGTGACCAACATAGCGATAATAAAATTCGGTTTAAAGTCATTTTTGTAGCTTTAATCTAAATAAAATTTCTGTTACAATCATTTGCTCTATGAAGTAAAATGAAGAGCTGCTCAGTATCTTAAGTTATACAACAAATTTAAACATTTTTGCCACAATTTCATTTAGTCAGGTTTATCGACTTTAGAGTCAATGTCGATATGACTGATGACGTGCATCGGAAAATGTTTTGCGATTACAATAGATCATTTGTTTTTTCATTACCCTTGCTGAGCTGGCACCCACAGTAGGAGGAATTTTTGTTTTGTTTTGTTTGCATAATTTGTTCAGCTACTCTAAGCATTTTATAACTTTGACTATCGATACTTAAAAAATCGATACTGTCGCACATCCCTAACCGATACGTACCTTCATCGGCCGAATCTTTATGATGTTCCAATCATTCCGAAGCGTAGAGTGTGTACAATAATCGGTGTAATAATAATAATCTAAACGAGGTTATAATCCGTTTTTAACCATCTATCTTCGGGCTTTAATCTGGGCCGATACAGACGCGAGAGGGCTTAGCGTAGATTTTTAATCAGTTTCATTTAAGGCGGTTCTCCGATGACGGCTCACCGTTTAGCCACGATTAAGTTGGGATAATAAATATTTTTATTAAAAAGCGATAAAAGGAAACCTTTACGGCTTTTCGATTATCGATTATTAAAATAAATAAATTCCGCCAAACTAAAATATTTGTCAGATTTTATGTTTTATAATTTTCTTATTTTCTGTACTATTTTTATTTTTTTTGTCAGATTTTAGATCAATTTATTGCAATTCTTTTTTATTATTAGAAATATTGACATTTTCAATTTAAACCGTATTATAGAGCTCTAAACAAAGCAAAATTAGCGACAGTGTACAACAACGAGTACGACAGGAAAGTGCGATATCCCCAAAGCTGTTTACAGTAACACTAGCAGAAATCTTATTAGACTGAATTGATGGAGAATATCTTAACCACCTAAAGGTTTGCTGATGATATAGTCAGTAATGTACAGGGTAGGTCAAATTCGACGCTTTTAAATGGAAACACCTTTTTCTATAGGAGATAGATGAAAACTAATATCGGTGTCTGGAGCTCAATTTTCATCAAAAATATGATAGTAAAAACGCACATCAATATCTGTTACCGTTTCGGAGTTACGGGGTATTTTATAAAAATGTGTATTTTTAACAAATCGCTGTAACTTTTTTGCTATGGAAAATTTTGAATTTCTATGAAAACATTTCCAAAGCACATTTTTACGTAGAATTTAATGGTTTAAGTATATTTTTCTAAGATTAATAATTTAAGAGTTGTCAACAAAAAAATTGATTTTTTATTTGGGAGACCTGACACCTTCAATATTTTTTTCCAAAAATATAGCACACTTGATATTTTGTTATAATCCCCTTCCAAATACAGAATTTTTAAAATTCGCCACTTTTAACTAGTAGGCTTTGGACCCCTTATTGATGATATGCCCTTAATGGAACTCGAAAACATATTTTTCCAGCAAGACGACGCACCGCCTCTGAACGCTGAAGTTATCAGCAAATTTTTGCAGCCAATTTCAAGAATAATTGGATAGCTAACCAAGATCCCAGCCGTTAGTGCCTGACTTAATGCCTAGATCATGGATATATTTGCGGAAGAATAAAGGTTCCTTATTCTTCCGTATAATCTAGACAAGAATTAAAAATATTTAACAATTATGATGATGATAAATAATGAGTTAATGAATTCCGCGAGAAATGTTCAAAAACTGCCCCGTCTGTCCATAACAGAAGACGGTTGATATGTCGAACACCTGTAGCAAAATCTCATGTCTTGGTTTGCTATTTATTTTTATTGTTATTAGATATAGTTTAAATGTGTTGATGTTGGTTAAATATATTTTAAAGTGTTATAAAATTCTGCGTCTCTCATAGCAAATATTATTTTCGTTTTAATTGATAGACTTTTTTTTTGCATTACAGCCGGTGCCGTTCAAAGCCTACTTATTTAAAGCGGGCGAATTTTTATATATTTTATATCTCGAAGAGGAATCGAGCAAAATATCAAGTGTGTTATATTTTTGGAAAGGTAATTTTAAATTCTTTTCAATAAATGAAAAATATACATGGTGTCCCACCATAAAAAATCAAATTTTCTGTTGATAATTCTTAAATTATTAATTTTAAAAAAATTATACTTAAACCATAGTTTAAGGAAAAGAGTAGTTGCACTCTCGCAAATATTTTCTGCCAGTTTTTGTAAGCTGTCGAATATCGGCAGCTTGCAAAGCGTTTCAGTTGAATTCCGTCCGTCGAGCTGCGAGATTCGAGCGTTGCGTCCCAGCACAGAGACGGATTGAAAAAAAATGAGTGCCTTACTGTGTGCTGCTATTAATTGTAGTAATAATTCAAAAAATTGTTCTTTGAGTTTTTTTAGATTTCCATCGGATGTAAATCGGCAAGCTGATAGTAATTATCAATAAACATTTAATTATATTTGTTCATTTTAGAAGCTGAGATATTGTGTAATTAATTAAATGTTATTATTTTTTTTTAGCATGTGGGCAAATCTTAGAAATAGTTTTCTAGATATACAAGTTGTCTCAAATATGCGCATGAAAATATTCTTTGGTCACGGGATTTGCCATAAAATTTTCATTCCAATAATAATTTACGAGATAATTTATATAGATTGGTTTTTGAAACAATTTTAGAGTAAATATTTTGTACATCTAAAGTTTCCGCAAATTATTCATATTTTTTAAATGAAAGAATTTTATAATAGCATAATCTATTATAAATTTAGTGGACTGTGTTTTTTTATGTTTTTATTTTATTTTATTTATTTTTTATTATAAGTGGTCGTAATATAACAATATTCAAAATATTATAGACAAAATATTGAGTTTATATTTGAGGGAAGAAAAGTGCCACACCTAGCTTTAAACCACCGTAAATATACAGGGTGGCCCATTATTGCCAGGAAGTCCAATATCGTCGTTCTTGTCGAAGATGTGAAAAAAAGTTTTATTCATATGTTTCAAGGTTTATAAAGGGTCGTATCCGAAAATATTTTGTTATATACAGGGTGTCACAAAAAGTTGTGGTAAAGTTAATTTTATTTTTTTTAATTATTTTACATCATTCTATATACATTATTCTATATAGGGTATTTTTTATGGCGATGGCGTCACCAAAATCGGAATATTTAAAATGGTATATCTCAATTTTTTAAATGCAACATTCTGTATATTATTTTTCGGTCAGATGCAGAATTAAAAAGTGAACATTTTTTATTTAAAGTGTTTCTCTAAATTTTTAACGGTTTCGCAGATATTCGCAGTATTATATTACATATAGCTCTTTCAACAGTAAATTTTTATCAAAGCCACCTAATATGATCTTTGTCTGATATTTTATCGTTGAAAATTCCATATGTAATGAAATACAGAAAATATTTGCAAAACGGCTAAAAATTTAAGAGCACTTTAAATACAAAAAATGTTCACTTTTTAATTCTACATCTGAAAGAAAAATAATATACTAGGTGTTGCATTTAAAAAAAATGAGATACAACATTTTAAATATTACGATTTTGGTGACGCCATAAAAAATACCCTGTATACGATAAAGTAAATTTTTCTACACGAATTTATTCTGGTGTCCTTGTCATGTTTAAGAAAACATAGCTAAGTATTAATAAAGTTATATTCACTCTAGTTTTTTGCCACTTTTCATATATAATGTTTTTAACCAAAGTTTTAGTAAATAAGAAATGGAATGGCAACACCGCAGTGTGCTTTAAATAGAATCCAGTTATCTACAGAAAATTAAACTTGTTTTAAATCAAAAAAAAATTGTAGAAAATCTCTGAAATAGATAATAATATAAAAATATGTCATTATATATATTTTCCGCATTTCTTCCCATCAGAAGATTTTCAGATACAGAAGAATTGTTACCTACACGAAATGTGAAAACATTCTGTTTTCAAGCAAGTTTTTACTCGATGATCAATTTATTTTATTTTATTTTATTGGGAACTCATATTTTCCTAAATACATATCTGTGAAACTATGGCGAGTGCCACGACTATACTTTGCCTAGTTAATAGACCACGACTATACAGCTACGTCAGTGGTCACGGGAGGCGAGAACAAGGTCATATAAAGTGGCAGAAAAATTTTGGCAAAGGATTTGACAAGGAGTAAATCTACTAGTTTCCTTATACTATGCTTAAACCATTAAATTCTACATAAAAAGATGCTTTGGAAATGTTTTCATAAAAATACAAAATTTTCCATAGCAAAAAAGTTACAGCGATTTGTTAAAAATGCATATTTTTGAAAAACGCCCCGTAACTCCGAAACGGTAACATATATCGATATGCGGTTTTCACCATCATGTTTTTGATAAAAATTGAGCTCCAGACACCGATATTAGTTTTTGTCTATCTCCTATAGAAAAGGGTGCTTCCATTTAAAAGCGTCGAATTTGACCCACCCTGTACAACGAACTGGTAGACGGAAAATACGTTCTAATAAATAACACAACACTGTAAATAGCAGAAGAATATATTAAACAGTGTGGTCCGAACTGTATTCCGGAAACTTCGGCAGCATATTCTGCAGATAAAATTACCACCCTGCATATTTAGGACAACTAATACACAGCTCAGGATTTCTACTACCAGAAATTAACAGAAGAAGCATAGAGTACATATTTATGAAAGGAACTCAATCATATTCAAATCTAGAATGCCAATTTATCTAAAGCAGAAAACATCTGATCAATGTGTACTACCAGTCAAGGTTTATGAATAACCAAGAAAGACCGTAAAAGAATAGAGTGCATACGACAAAAGACCCAGGGAATAGATGTCATTCACAGTAATATAAATTGGAAAATTTTTCTTAAAATTATATTATTCAGATCAGATTATACCTTGCTGGCAAGCGAAACCTTGGGTCGGCGTTTACATGTATAGGAGTGAATCGCTATGGCAATCTAGTAAGTCGGAGAGAGCAAAAATGCGAAGTATTTATTAGATAACCACTTAATCTGACTCTAGATTCCATGCGCTTGCAGTCGAACACTGTTCTTTTTAGAACCACTTTTAGTGTGAAGTGTACAAGATAGCTTAACAGCCGTAAAAAACTCAACGCAACTTTATTAGAATATTTTGAACGGGAAAGCAGTAGTTTATGTTCCTTAAGTGCTGTTAAGGAGGTGAGTCTTGTTGATGTAAATAATAACCGTTTATATATTTATAATTAATTTATTTTTGTTTCCTAAAATATTTTGATTGAGAAAATATATAAAACTGGGCAACGCTGTGCCGGTCAAGCTTAATCACGTGATTAAAAGTTTATTTGGTAAGAACTGTATTACTGTATTTTTATATCCAATTTCTTGAGGCATCTAAAACAATTGAAATTATCTGGAGATAAAATAAGGATTAAATGTCTATCTATGTACCTTAATTCTTTATTTATATAGGAACTATATAAATAATTGGGAAAAGAATCTAAAATTGAAAAACAGAATCATTTCGATGCTATAAAAATATTTGGAAATGAAAATATAATCCCCTTGTCTTTATCAAATTTCAACAAACAATAAAATTACGATAATTATATTAGTTTTTATATATTTTACAACTGATTTGTGTTCGTGAAAATGAATCAATACCTATAAAATATCGATAGGGCCAATAAAAGTTGTATCCATTAAAATTAAATTGTTAAGTATTTAGACACTTTAGAATTTATACCTATAATAATCTACACCTATAATACCTAATTAATGGCAACTTTCAAATTGTATTTTTGTCCAATTAAAACAAAATTCAACAATTTCAAGCTTCCTTTTTTAAAGTTTACATCCAAAAATTTTTTCGACTGTCTTCTGAGTGTAAAATTAACAAAATCGGAAATTTTCCCCTTGCGGTTTTTGAGCAATAGGATGTTTTTTTTTAAACTGTACTACAACAAAATAATTAGATGCAAATTGTAGATAAGAACATTCTCTATAAGTTCACCTAATGAATTTTGTTATAAGTTTATTATTTCCGGACTTAGCGGCCGTTTCATGAGCCCTTTCTTTGGGGCGGTTTTCAATAAGTTTGTTTTACAGTAAATTGATCCGTATGAAAGTTGTTCATAATAAATGGACGAGCAACTTTCCCTCATACATTTTTTTTGTAGCTTGATTATTTTTGGAGATAGCTTCCGGTTCATGAACAAATTAGGGTAGTTTTAGGGTGACATGCGAGAACGTACAACCATCTCCTACAATTTGCGAGAATGATGACAGCGATTCTGACGACGACTTTACTTTATGCGAAGCAACAAAAGAAACCAACAATAAATCTGAGGAGCCAACGCCAGGTCCATCACACAAAAGAAGACGATACAAATAAAAAAAAACATAACATTCATTCACTTGATGAATTCCATGTTTCGTTTTGGGGAAATAAATACATATCATAGGGAAGTTCGTATGTAATTTTAATATTATGAATACCTTTAAGTTGGTAAATTTGTAGAACTAAACAAAAATTATGAAACTACCCCAATTTGTTCATGAACTGGACGCTATCTCCAAAAATAATGAAGCTACAAAAAAAATCCTGAGGAAAAGTTGCTTTACCATTTATTACGAACAACTTTCATACGGGTCAATTTGCTGTAAAACAAACTTGAAAACGTGAAAACCACCCCAAAGGGCTCACGAAACGGCCGCTAAGTCCGGAAATAATAAACTTATAAAAAAAATTCATTAGGCGAACTTATAGAGAACGTTCCTATCATATATTATGTACAATTTGCGTGTAATTATATTGTTGTAGTACAGTTTAAAAAAAACTACCCCTATTGCTCAAAAACCGCAAGGGGAAAATTTCCGATTTTGTTTATTTTACACTCAGAAGACAGTCGCTGACAAGCTGTGAAAAAATCAAGCAATTTCATTGGATTAATAGGAGCATTTCCGTCTTAAAAGAGCTCAGGTATATGATAAAATTCAAACAAGTTCCCAGATGTGAACTTCCCACGGTTAGCTCTTGATTCTACCTTTTAAATGAACTTTGAATCATCAAAAAATATAAATTTTAGCCGAGTTATTAACAATTTGTCCTCTCGATCAATGACGCTTTTGAAGTCTCCGTAGCGTTAAGACTTTTGAAGAGAAAATTCGGGGATCTTGGAGACGGAATATCTCGAAAACTACTAATTCTATGTAAAAAAGATCAATTTTGTAGGTAATTACAGAAGCTTTGTTTTTATTTGGTAGGTATTTGCAAAAGGTAGGTATTTGCAAAAAAACTGATGAAAGAAATTTTGATATGTATGAAAAGAATCTTAAGATTTACTAGGTTGTAATTTTGGGCTTGGTCCCTTGGTCTTGTCTGGACTCCCCAATGCAGTACAAATCAGATATTGAAGAAGTACCTACAATTTAGGAGCCAGTACTGTATCAGCGACTTTCGCCTATGCGTTTATTATAATAAATAATTTTGACAGTACTTCAATAAACAAAAGAGGCTTTTCTATGTCAAAATATATCACGTCACTAGAAGAAAACAAGCTCGTAAATGGGACAAAAAAGATATACTTAGATTTTCTACAAAATAAAGAGGGAATAATCTAATAATAGATTCGGTATAGATTCAAAAACGTATAAACCAAACTGTTTGGTATATTGGGAATGCACGGCAGGTCTAAAAATAATCTTTAAAACTTCGCGTAAGTATAGTGAACTGAAAAACGATGTCAAGATACATGAACGACTTGATACAAATGTAGGTATATAATTTTTCAGTGCCATCAGGTATACAAAAGGTTCAAAATATACCACTAATTTATCACAATACACCAAAACACTTTATTAGTAGGTAGACTTAGTATGGTAGACTATTAAGATCGGCAAAAAAAAAAGTTTTTTTAATTTCACTGAAATTGAGTCAAAAATACAAAATATTTTCATGGTGTCTGTCTATCTGTCCGTCTGTCTGTAACACTATAACTCAAAAACCGCTAAACCGATTTTAACCAAATTTGAAACAAAAATACTGTGGCACCCGAGAATCTGGCCATTAGTTTTTGGTGGGGGTGGGTGTTGGTAAAGGGGTATGTGAGGGGTTAAAAATTTAAAAAAATCGTAACTCCAAAATTACAGTAGCTAGCGAACCGCGGTTTTCAATTTAAGATTAGGAATAATATTTGCAACAAAATTTGTAACAACATCAAAATCAGTCAAAGTCGCAATTTTTGAGATAAAAAAAATGGAAAAATTCCTTTACTTTGAAACTAAAAGAACTGCCTACCAACTTTTTATTAACATATTTTAGTATGGGCGGCTATACGTGCCTCCCCGCGCCATTTTTTTTTGAATTAGCCACGCGTTTCGCTAACCAAGTTAGCATTATCAGCAGATGATTATAACTAGGGTTTCCATACGTCCGGATTTACCCGCACATGTCCGGATTTTTAAAGTGCCCAGGGCGGTCCGGTCCGGATTTTTTTTAACTTAGTAAAATACAGTGTCGCTGTTATGTATGGAAACGGATTATTAGGTAAAATATAGGAGGTACCGCAAAAAGTTAAACACAAAAGTTATAGAATTTTTAAATGTCTATTAGCGGGTAATAAATTTAAGTATACAGGGTCGGTCATAAAGTCGTGGCACATCAAAGTTTATTTTTTTTAAATATAACCCCCTGTATATTATTGCATATTTCAATTCTTCTTTCAATTCTAAGCAAAGATCGAAATACACACAATGTACCTCAAATCAACCGTTTCCGAGTTATTGACTGTTGAACATATTATCACTTAAACGATTTGATTTAATTAATTTCGATATGTTCAGTTTCATTTAACGATGCCATTCTACCCAAACTGTGATACTTTATAATATCGACATTAGTTCTCAAGTTAGCATTTATAGATGTATAAATTGAGATTATATCAAGTCTGGAAATTACAAAATTTTCGTTTAACATTTCAATTCTTCAATTTATGTACATTGTGTATTACGATTATTGCTTAAAATTGAAGAAATAATTGAAATAGGCAATAATAAACAGGGGGGTTCATTTAAGAAAAATAAAGTTTGATGTGCCACAACTTTATGACCGACTCTGTATACTTAAATTTACTTGTAGCTAATAGGAATTTAAAAGCCCATTACAACAGTATCACAGTTTCGGCAGAATGACATTATTAAATGAAACTGAATATATCGAAATTAATTAAATCAAATTGTTTAAGTGACATGTTCAAAAGTCAATAACTCGGAAACGGTTGGTTTGAGGTTTGAGGTACATTGTGTGTATTTCGATTTTTGCTTAGAATCGAAAGAAGAATTAAAATATGCAATAATATACAGGGGGTCTATTTAAAAAAAATAAACTTTGATGTGCCACGACTTTATGACTGACCCTGTATACTTAAATTTATTACCCGCTAATAGACATTATAGATTAAAAATCCTATAACTTTTGTCACAACTTTTGTATTTAACTTTTTGCGGTACCTCCTATATTTTAACTAATTATCGACCGTTTCCGGTCCATAAAAGCGACCCTGTATTTTACCAGTTACAGTTGAATAAGGGTTGAATTAATTTCTCAGTTACTTTGTTAAATATTTTAGATTTTAGTCTCTACGATACTACAACTCTACTTAACCGGACACACTACTACACTCCTGGACACTGAATTTTGTTTGGTTTATATTTTGTTGATTCCGGGGCTATTATTTGCGTCCTATAAAAGTTCATAAATAAATTTATTTTTATGTTTCTTTTTTGCGACGCGAAGTCCGGATTTTGTCCAGATTTCAGAGTTCATTTGTCCGGATTTCTGAGTTCATTTGTCCGGAATTTCCAAAAGCCTTTATGGAAACCTTAATTATAACTGATGATGCTAACATGGTTAGCGAAACGCGCGTCCAGTGTAAAAGTAAAGTGTTCTCACTATACTTTCCATATCGGCTCCTTTCCGTTTACATAAAATATTATATCGTGCAAATGAATAGGACAATGCACACTATCCGTTTCGTTTCCCTTCCGTTCCATATCCTTTCCGTCCATACATTTTTTTTGGCGGACGGACTGAAGAGTATCGGAAACAGCGTTGTCACGTTCTTACATTTGTACCAGCTCTGTTAACTTTTTGCTGATATTTATTTATTCTTTCACCTCTTAATTAAATCGATTACCTTTTTCAAAAGATACAAATTTTTAAAATAAAACTTTCGTAATGATATAAATTGTACAATAAAAAGTATGGAACTGATACGGAACGGAAGCTTACGTATAGCGTCAATACAATAAAAAATACGGAACGGTTATGGAATGGAAACGGAAGGTATAGTGAGAATCAACCTTTAATGTTTTATTTTGCTGTGTCTTATCACCAACTGTAATATAGTTATATAGGTATATGTTGTATTACTATTCAAAATGTTATAGTTTTGTAGATTAGACAGTGATATAGATAATTAAATCGATAATAATATAGATACAAAGAAATTTCGACGTTAACAGTACTAGTTCATAACATATTTACCTCAAAAACTTAGATCTCTATCTTCTTCAACTTCAATGAACATTCAAACACAAAAATACAATCCAAAATAACACTAAACCACTAGAAACCACAACGAAACGTCTCTATTACCACCCAAAAGTCACAATCCTAGTCCAAAACCGCTTTTTTAACCCCGCTTCAACAATGTTACTCTCTATCGGTAATCCGTCGCTCAATCCGTCTGAAATGCCGCACCGTCAACGACTGAACCGCTCAATCCGCACCGCATTCCGCGCGACTCTATGCCCAGTCCTACACCGATGCCGCAGCCACAACAGGTCCGGTTTTACAACAGCAGGGGCGAAGAACAGCACAACGGGCCCATGGGCGGACCCACGGTTACCTTGGTAGCTGGAAGGGGGCGTGGTGACGACGTTGGGGACGACCAATGGGGAGCAGGAGCCGGAATTGATGTTGGAGCAGTTCTTTTCAGGTGCTAATTTTCTCTGGTAGAGGTAAACGCTGGTGGAGATGGTTGGTTTATGAATGTGTTAAACGTGATGGGTATGTATAGGTTTAAATGGATGTTTTTTGCGGTGTTTTTGAATGGAGTTGATTGGATTGGATGGTGTGTGATTATTCGTTTTGTATATGTTGAATGAAGGAGTTTTTTTGAAAGGATTGGAAGCATCATTAAAATGAAGTCACGAAAAAACGGACACTTTAAAATGTTCGTGTGTTTTCAAGTTAAATAGGTATATCTTGTTCTAGTGATTTAATTTTTATTAGGTATATATTTTGAGGACCCCATACGGTCTATTATACGAAGTAAAAAAAAAACGTTCTTATTTTGACATAAGTTTGAGACACCCTCTGGGATGGTTTATCCCAGAGGGTGTCTCAAACTGTATTATAATCATCATCATCATTCTCATCTTATTGAACCATTTACAATTATGGTGTAGCCTCCCTTATATATTTAAATACTCTCTTTGTAGTTGGGCCCATTGTTTTCTATATTGTTGGCTATGTGGGCCCAAGATATACCTGCTAACTTCCTAATATGATGGTCCCATCTCAGGTTTGTTTTTTTTAGGTCTCTTAATAATTCCTCTTGGGTACCATGCTGTAATTTTTGTGGTCCATCTGTTGTCTGTTCTTCGTGCCAGGTGTCCTACCCGTTGCCATTTGAGGGATTTGACTCTGTGGATAACATCTATTACCTGGGTCTTTTGTCGTATCCACTCTATTCTTTTACGGTCTCTCTTGGTGACTCCCAGCATATTTCGTTCCATTGAGCGTTGTGCGACCTGCAGTTTCCTTATGATGTCCGTTTCAAGTATCCAGGTTTCACATGCATATGTCATGACGTAGTACACATTGGTCAAATGTTTTCTTCTTTAGATAAAGTGGCATTCTAGATTTGGATATGATTGAGTTTCTTTCATCTCGAGCTGCGTTATTAGTTGTCCCAAATATATATTTTATATTCTTCTACTGTTTCCAGTGTCGTGTTATATATTAGAATGCCCTTTCTTTCCACTAGTTCGTTGTATATTACTTTAGTTTTTGCTAGATTCATTTTGAGACCCACTTTATTGCTGGCTGCATTTAGTTCATTAATTAGTGCTTGTAGTTCTTCAAGACTATTGGAAATTAGGACTATGTCATCAGCTAATCTTAGATGGTTAAGATATTCTCCATCTATTTTAATCCTTTGTTGGTCCAGTCCAGTTGAGGGAAGATTTCTTCTAGTGTTACTATAAACTATGTTGTCAAATCTACGACGACTTTTTTTTATAAACGAATAAAGTTAATATAAGAATGATAAAATTTAGATCAGTTTGAGTTGGATTGGTTAGGCATTATTATAGTTGAATTTCGTTACTTTTTCAGTATTATGATAACTCTTAGTGAAATTCCTGCTAGCTGCTACAGGAATTTGAAACACTCTGTATATTTTAAAAACATATCAATTATATGTATATCGACCCAAATAACATTTGAAAATTTAAGGCTGTAATTTTAGACCTATCCATCTATTGTTTCTCAAAAAACACAATAAAATATGTAACAGATATGTTACCTTCTTACGAAGGTAGATACACCTAGGTATGCATATGGTACAAAGGTGAAAATAAAAAAAAACAAGTTCTCATAGGGAAGGAATATTGTTTCCTATGCTTTTTTACATCCGTAAATATAAAGATATCAAATAACGAAGATGGAAAAGGGGTTTTCGATAGTGTAAAGATAACGAATATATTGAGTTTGATGGATGGAAGGGTTAAAAATTTGAAAGAGGTGAATAGGGTAATGTGACATTCAAGAAATGACAGTTACAGTTAGTTACGTCATAATTGTACGTGCGGATCTATAGGTATAGTATTTTTAATACCCATTTAGAATAACACTATCCTTATTTATTATTAATAAATCAGTTGAAATAAAAAATTACCAACAAAAATGAACGTCGATTATTAATAATTTGTTAGATGTCACGTTTTTGAAGTTACGTTTCATGTTAATGTCATAACGCAAAATAAGATATAAAAATGCGATATTCTGGTGAATCAAAAGCATAACTAATCATAGTAAACTATTTTCAAAAGATTTAGGATCTCGATTTAGGCAATTCAAAAGCGTCCGAAGCACTAAAAGTTCCAGAATACGTATATAATCTTTGAAAAAAAACCAAACAAACTACAGATTTCAATTTAGAAAATATTATTAAACGTTTCCCAAACAAAATCAAATTACAAAGAATACCCTACATTGTTTGAAATGTTTACAAAAAAAAATAATGCGAAAGGATAAAATCACAGTAGAAACTATTTTCCGGCAGTTTATCGAAGAATCTCCAGAAACTAAGATTTCCAAGTTCGTTATATTTGAATTTAAAAAAATGGGTTTCATTTCAAAAAACGGGATGGAAGAAAGCAAGTTATTGGAAATACTGGAATCAGACCAAAAGAATATTCTTTTTAGTGCTTCAGACGCTTTTTTTGAATTGCCATAAATCGAGATCCTAAATCTGTTTTGAATATAGTTTACTACATTAAGCTTATAAGTATAAGTTAAGATATTCTTTGGTATAGCTAAATCAGATCTTAAATAATATGGGTATTTTTGAAAACTCGGTATCTAGTTAATAAAACAATATTTTTAAAAATTAGTGCGCTTCTTCTATATTTTTTTATTATATCAACCTCTTAATTCATAAAATTAATTTTTATTAATATAAACCGCCACTGATAATATGAAATTTCAAGTCACTCACCAATGCAATAAGAAATGTCAAGCATTGACCTTGACAAAAGATGTAACCTAATTTTTTTCATGCGGGTGTAGATGGTGCAAGAAGCCGCATACGTTAAGTTACTAAAACGGCTGGTACCTCTAAATAGGTATTAAAAATACTATATTTTTAGAGTCATTACTTTGAATGTTAGTTATCATATTTTAACCGTCTGTTTAGTATTAATCCTTTTAGATCCTTTTATTAATCAGATATATTCTATAGGTTATTACAAGAGTTGTCTTTTATATTTTTTTCCATAGCAACTGTTAAAATTGCCTTATATCTATCAAAAATAGTAGATAAAATAGTACTTTAACCTCAAGGGTAGATTAAATGATACTTTAACAGCGAGAATAGGTTAAAAACACGTTTTTTAACCCATCGCACGTTTTTTAATTGCTTCCATTTTTGAAAATCTTTTTGTTCTTATTCATAAGTTATTCGGGATTAAAATGGAAGTAGTTTGGATATTGGCGTTTGTCGCCTCAGCCTGAATATCTGTGGGGAATTTACTTATTTCGTTTTGAGCCATTCCTGGTTCCAATTCAATCAGCAATCGATACGAAAGAGAATTAAAAAATATTGACTCAAAACTGACAACTAAAGAGACAGCTTTATTTATTTGTCAAATTACATAGAAACCAACGCCAATCCAGCACAATATTTTTTCTATATTCTCGTAATGAATGCCTTGAATTAATAATTTCTGATTTTTTTTTTAAAACGTAACTCGCTATGGAAAAAAATATTGTTTTATACACGAAAATAAAATTGCATTATCGTCTCACGAAAAAATACCAATTTATCGTCTTGTATAAAAAATAACTATTGTCCATAGAGGTAAAAAAGTAGACAACTTTTGAACACTAGTGTTTTTCGAAGTATTCTCAACGAAGAGAAATGCATTTTTGCATCCGTTAGAATCAATTCTGAAAGCAGATATTCCACTCTCTTTTTACTACCTTCAAAATTACGTTTTTTTATACACTGACTGCATCTTCTGGAACTGGACTGGAACCTTTGACCACACAGTTCATTCTTTTGAAAAAGCAAAAAAGTTAGGAGTATATGGTGATGATGATGATGCTGATGATGATAAAGAAATAATCCCATAGTGTCCAAGTGCCTTTGTCGAATTCTATTCTAACACAGGTATGTTGAGACACTAATATAATTATCTATAGAATTTTAATGGAAACCATAATAGTGTTTATAAATTATTCATAATTAAATAGAGACTGTATATTATATATGACCCAACATAAAAACTATAAACGCCTATTGCTTGACATTTCCTCTAATTTAGCCCCTTTGGTAATTATAATTATCTCTCCTATTTAAACGTATATCAAACCTTTATATTTCACCATGCGCTCTCATTTATCTACCAGCTACTGCCATTTGGACTTGAAAAAAGGCCGGAAAGATTTATTCACGATCTTGATAAGGCCCGGTATAAAAGTTCGCTACGCCACCTGGAGGCACCACAAATATAATGTGAATGCAGACGGAAGGTGTGAACCCTTTTCGTTATTTCATTTTTGTGATGGGGTCTCGAGATAAGCAAATCTTTATCAGAGCGCGTATACCTACGAAGGAAATAACAGAAATAAAAAGGGGTCAAGCTTATAGGTTCTCTGTTTCCTAGAGTCTTTTGAAACTATACAGTGTAGTTAGTTCCTGTTTTAAAACTGGTTAATATTCAGAAATATAATCTAACTTTTTATTTCTTTCATTTATTTTTATCTTTATCCTTGTTGAAGATGCTTTACAATTGATTTATTATTACATTACAATTTGTTGGTGCGCGACAAAATTTAATCGTATTTTCAAACTTCAAAAGAGAGAGCAGTTCGATATTTATTGGGACTGAACAGTAGAAGTCACTGCCAGAATCTATTTTCAAAATACTGACTCTTCCTTCTTTATTCTTTTTTGAATCCGTTTGCTTAATCCGCAAGCACATATCTGCTATTCCCGAAAGGCCGTCTTACAACTATCCACTTAGAAATGCAGAGCACGATCTTTATCTGCCAACTCCAAGCTTAGAACTAGTTAAAGGCTCAATACTGTACAATACCAAAAAAATGTACAATCCTCTGCCTTTGAATATCCAGTCGCTTTCATTCTTTCCCGCATTTCGCAACGCTCTGAAATAATACTTACCTACTGGAGAGAGGCCTATATGCGGTAAACGATTTTTTTTGTTGATGTTTAATCATGAACGATTTTGAATTTTAAAATTTTGATTATCTCACACACTGGTTAAAAGTCTAGTATTTATTTTTTTATGACTCTTAAATTATTATATCCATTTACAATTTTCCTATTATAAAATTTTATTGATACGCCTTTTTTGTGTTCTCCAATGTCCATGTATTAATTAGTAATTTTATAATAATAATAATAGCTCCCGTATATAGCGTTTAACGCCTTGGGAGTAGCAAGGTACAGCTTGCCATACTAGAGCCGTTCGGTATACAAGGAAGGTAATGTGGCTAGCACTACGCTTCAACCGCCTATTATTACCTCAGGATTGTGAATCCCAAGTATTTATTTAAGGCTGAGTCGACCTAGGTACTCAAACTATTGTTATTTTAATAAATATAGTCGGCTGATGAAATGCCGGGTGTGGGATTAGTAATTTTAATGACATATTACTTGACTTACGTAAATTTTTTTGAATTGTATGATTTTCTAAAATTGCTATTTTTGGGGCTTACTCAACCGGGTCTCACAATGCAAATTCACCTCAAATATCCATTTAGTTGGTCGTTGCCAAGCACTCTCTCATTGTACATGAAAATAACAAAACAAACATTTACTGATCTGGGTAAAATTGATAGTTAAATAGTAAGACTCATCCGGGAGTACTCCGCCCCCTAGCCACTGACATCACTGATATTCTATTCAATATATCCCATTCCATATCTTCCATCTAATTCAAATATTATTCGGATCTATTGGTTAATAATCTTCAACAACTAGCTAGTGTCACCTGAAATAGTATAGGGGCTTCCTCCGGACGCAAATCTGCCGCTAAACAGATTCGCATCCCAATCGAATAGGCTAATTGGGGTACCTCACGACCCCAACGCCGCATCGTCAATCGAGAAGACATTATGGAGACCTCAAACTCTCAAGATCAACTCGAAGGCAGGACGTCACAAGAGGTTTTCTTCTTGTGGTCAAACGACCGCGTTGCCTTACAGTCAAACGACTCGCAACTATGATAGTCAACAGACTCGCAACCCTCAATTGTCAGCTCTGTGACAATGCACAACACAACACAACACCCGGCCGGCCTATCTACTACTAACTCGCCGCCGGCAAGCTAAGCCTCCTCTTACATCACAATTTTACCTGATTACAAATATTTACATCGCTTGCCAATGAATCATACTATTTTCTTTAATCGACTTACAAATAGAGTGTTTTAGCGTTACTAGATAAATAAATAGAGAGTTTCTAAAGGAAAGCATATTCTTTATTAGAATAGTGAATAAATAAAAGCATTATTATAACGAACTTATTTTCCAAGTTTTACAATTTGTATTGTATGACATTTTTTTATTATTTGTATATTTTTTGTGCTTGAGTATTGCAGATGTTTTCTTTAATATCGTAGGTTCTGTTATTGTTATTAATGTTTATTAAATCCAGAACTGTATCGTCAGTGTTTAACGTTTTTTTTTAAATTTAGTATAGAGTATCTAATACAGCGTAATATATGACGTTACGACAATAGTCAAATTACATAAAAAAGTAATAATAATCGGAAAAATTACAAATTGATCGTGATCAGTTCATTTCGCTCTTAAAAATTAATCAAAGCATGTATTGACATGAATCAAAAAACAAAATGCTCTGGAGTTATGGTTCTGACCGTAAAATTATATTTTAAGAAACTTTACAGACGAAATTATTTCACAGGGTATTTTAAACTTAAGGTAAAGAAACAACCCCTTGATTAACCCTGTATAATATGCCAAATACTAAACTTTATAAAAAACTGAGTTTACGAATTAAAGTTGATATAATTATATACACCTTACTAAAAAATTCAAAAAAATAGGGCTAAAAATAACAAAAATATAACACTTTTTTACATCTGAGTGTAGTAGGTAGATATGGGAGTCCAATATGTGTTTGCATCTGTCTTAAACACACTACAGGTAATTTTATTGAGAGGTTTATTGTTTTTTCTTTAATATTGATTTTTACATTAGACTTATTATATTTATTATTTCATCAATTATACGTCTTAATCAAGAGCACTTAACTTCCTAAACTCCTCTTTTATAGCACACTCCAACTCCTCATCTTTTAAATTATTCTTAACAGCTTGCTGGTAGCACTGCTCAGCCTCCTCCAACCTATTCAACTTCAAATTAACCAAAGTAAGATAACCCCACACTTCAGCATTCTTATTATCCTTCATGTTGGACTCTGTCAAGCATTCTTCAGCACTCAGCATGTCGTTTTCCTTAAAATACAGTTTCCCTGCTGTTAACCAAACGTAAGGCGTTTGGTGGTATTTGCAGGCGGTCAGTATAAACTTCCTGGCTTGTTGGTCATCGTCGGTCAGTTCTAGAACTTTGGAACAGTTCACGTAGACCAAATGGATGTCATCTGGACGGTCGAAGGAGTTGATGACGTGAAGGTATTCGTCTTGGGCTTCGCTAAGGTTGTTTTGAGCGAAAAGGATGTGACCTGATAAGCTTTGGATGGCAAAATCATTACCTAAAAATATAATTTTAAAGAAAATGGAATTTTAGCAATGGAAATATTATGTTAATATGCGAACGTTTGATTTAATTATACAGGGTGTCACTTCGAAGAATTTAATCTATCAACCTTCCTTAAAAAATGATATACAGGGTGGTCCGAATTGTATTACGGAAATTTCGGGTTTCGGGAGCATATTCTGCAGATAAAAATAAGTAAAAAACCTCTTATAAATGTATGTCCTAAAATGCTTAGTTTAAGAGATACAGGGTGTAGAAGTTTCATTTTAATTTCGATTTTTTCCAAATAATTTCTGAAGTAACGTCAATATTTGGATGAAAATTGGTGTCTGATAGTTTTTTGACATGAGAAATTTGATTTTGATGTCATTATGACTCCTATTTGTAGAGGGCGCCACCTACACGTGTTTTAACTGTTCTGAAGAGTAATAACTTTTTGTCCGTACCTGTATAGAACTGCTGAGTAAAAAAATATACATTTTCGTATTTTTCTACGTAACAAATGTCTCTTGGTAAAAATCGTTACGAGCAACCCTTCTCGAGATATTTAGAATGGGAATAGTCAATACATGTCATTATTGACAAAAAATAATCATGTTGAGTAGATAGTTATTGGATTAAAAAGATAAATTTGGAAAATTTTTAGTTTTTTAAATTAATCATAAAATTTTCTTCAAAATGATGATTGGTGATGATTTGGCACAAAAACATTTCAAATTTATGATTTCCGTCTATTAACTATTTAGTCAACATGTTTAATTTATGTCAATGATGATAGGTATTGATAATTTCGATTTCAAATATATCGAGAACTATTACTCTTAGCGATTTTTATTAAGATATCTTTTTTAAGTTAAAAACATCGTAAATGTATATTTTTTTACGTATATTATTATATTTTTATACAGGTACGGACGAAAAGTTATTACTCTTCAAACCAGTTAAAAATATGTAGGTGGCGCCCTCTACAAGTAGGAGCCATATTGACATCAAAATCGAATTCCTCATATCAAAAAACTCCCAGATACCAAATTTCATCCAAATATTGATGTTATTTCATAAATTATTTGGAAAAAATCGAAATAATAAATGAAACTTCTACACCCTGTATCTCCGAAACTAAGCATTTTAGCACATACATTTATAAGAGCTTTTTTACTTATTTTTATCTGCAGAATATGCTGCTCAAGTTTCCGGAATACAGTTCGGACCACCCTGCACACAAATACCTACAAAATCTGTCCTGAAATTAAAACTATATTAGGCATTTACTTTAGATGGTCTATACTTACTTTCCTATAAATATCGTAATCTTAAATCATACAGGGTGTTCAACATTCTACGCCAAACTTTCTAAAATATAAAATAAATTTTCTTCGTTTTTTCAAATGGAACATCCTGTATATAGTTTTTTTATTAGATAGAGAGTTAAAAAATAAACATTTTTTGTTATTAAAGTATTTCAAAATTTTTAGTGGTTTTGCAGATGCACGCGTAAAATATGAGCGAAAAATCAAAGGGTGGCTTTGATCAAGTTTGACGTGGAATTTTGAACATCCTGTATGATTTACGATTACCATATTTATAGCAAAGTAAGTACAGACCATCTAAAGTAAATACCTAATATAGTTTTGATTTCAAGACAGTTCTTGTATTTTTAATAATTTATGTATTAAAAAAAATTAAGAAAATCTGAAAATATATATTTTTATTTATTTATTAATATCTCTGAAACGATCGAAATATATTTACTCGTATCTTAGGATTGTGTAAAGTGATCTGAAAGGAAGCCAAAAATACAATAATATACATGGTGTTTCATTAAAAAAAAATATCCCGATCCACTGACACTTTTCTTGAGCTACCCTATAGAAGTTAAAATATTTTCCTGACATACATTATAGTACATACTTTAGGTTTGCACTCAAACAAAATTCTCAAGTTTTTTTATTCTAGTAGTTACAATGCCTGACGCACTGTTGCCGAACCCTGTATAATTTAACACCATATGTTTTATCGATACAAAAACAATAATAATTCAGAACAGTGTACCTTGAAACTCCTTGGCTTCGTTGATATGCTCCAACGCATGTTCAAAATTCTTCTGATAATAATACCCCACAGCCAACAAATAATTTACATAACCATAGTACTTAGGAACAGTCACCTCCTGAGCTAAAGCCAACTCGACCCACGAGAAAAGCCTCATTTTCAACAACAAAACAGCCGTCCTAAAGAACATCCCCTCCGGAACATTCTTGGAACTCCAAGCCAAATCCTCGAACTCCGTGATGTAATCTATTTCGTGAGGATGTTCTGAGTATTTCTTCACCATATCCATGGCCATATCCATACCGTCTTGTCTAGAGACCTTTTCGTAATAGAGATACAGGACACACCAGCCTTCAATCCATTTTGGAGCCTTTACCATGACGTTCAGGAAGCAAGTTTCCGCTTCCTGCGTTCTGTCTTTGTCGCAGAGCAAAATGCCGAGGAGTAGCAAGCTGTATTTGTGTGTAGGTTTTTTTTGAAGGCCTGTGTTAACACATTCGAAGGCTTTGTCTGGTTGGTTGATTTCTGTGTTGAAAATGGCGTAGTCGAACCAGTAATCTGCCTTGTCTTCGCTGTCATTTACTATTCTCTCCAGGAAATATCTGGAAATAAATCATTATTCTACAGAATCGGTATCTACTCGGAATGGGTTGCTTAAATTGGGGCAAAGAGTTGTTCATAGTGTTGAATACAGGGTGAGTTTCCTACGATGTTCTCTATGGGTATCTCGGAAACTACTGAAGATAGAGAGTCGGTTAAAAAGGAAAAGAATTGCAGTTTTGCGGGGTCATAAATATCCGCCTTTCAGATTTTTGAAATTATTTTTGTCTTTTTCTTTAAATTTTAAAATATTTAAAACAACAAAATAAAATATACGTGTTTAAGAGTTTTTCCGAAAAACTCACCGGTTTTTAAATAAGATATGTTCTAATATTTGAGGGGTCGTTTCACCCCCTTAGAATTCGAGTTTCGAAAAATCCCTTCTTATCGAACCTCTACACCTTAAAGTCAATCCGTTTTCCAAAAATCAGCTTTTTACGTCAAGCGCTTTAAGCAGGATCGTCATTAATCAATGACCAGATTTTTCGAAACACCCTGTATACATTTTTAACAAATCTTAAAATATATAAAAAAACAAACTAAAATATACGTGTTTAAGCGTTTTTTCGGAAACTTGACCGTTTTTTAAGTAAAATATATTGTAATATTTGAGGGGTGGTTTCACCCTCTTGAAACTGGAATTTCGAAAAATCCCTTCTTATCGAACCTCTACACCCTAGAATCAACCTGTATGCCAAAATTGAGCTTCTTACGTTGAGTGGCTTGAGCAGGATCGTGATTAATCAGTATGTCAGTCACTTAAGGATTTTATATATTAGTATAGATACCTGTCAGCAATCTCCAGATACTTCAATTCAGCAGCTTCCTTTGCCAGAAAATAACTGTCTTCACTCTTATCACTCTTTTTTAAACAAGGCTTCATTCCATAACACACCAAACTGTTCAAAACGCCATGCATCTCCGACACAAGATCATTAAAAACCTCCGAAATCAAATTCTGGTATGCCCTGTTGTTATTCAGATCCTCTTCCAGACATTTGTACTTGTTAGTAACCAACAAAGTAGCAGCATTGATAATAGAAGATGTATAAGTGTTATAAGATCCATTCAGACGAAGATAGTTAATAAAATCACCATAATCTTTTTGAGGTATTGACATCTTTTTTTCAGAGTACTCAGCATAATGTTTATTTAAATCAAATATAATATCATTAATAGTTTGTCTATAAAAATCTTGAGCTACCTTCTTGCTCAAAATGGTCTTCGATACACTGACATCTTCCGTTTGGAAATCATCCAAACAAACCTCCATATCCTCTAAATCACGTTTTGGACTAATAGGCTTGAGGAATTCGAGTTCAACTACTATAAAACACTGTCTTCCTTCTTCGTCATACACTGGGACAGATGGTTCAGGTGGAAGAGGTTCCTCAGGTTTAGCTGGAAGTTTACTGGCTAAGTTCTTTTCTTCTTTCACAGTGGAAGCTTTATCTTTTTTAGAAGCTTGCTCTTTTTTCTCTACAACTTTTTTCCCTTTGTTTATTTCTTGTTTAAGCTTTCCTCCTTTCTTCAAAGCAACATCAACTTTAGATTTAGGAGCAAAAAATGAGTTATCCAGTCCCAATTTAGCAGCCTCTTCGAACGAGAATGTTAACAATGGACTTGCAATGCGTGTTTTTGTTACCCCTGGATACATTAAACTTGAAAGATCCAAAATAGCCATTAAATGTAAATAGGGATTTGTCTTTGATTTTCCTCTACTGGTGGAATCCATATTTTCTATATCCTCGGAAATATAATCATGTCTGGCCCTAGTTTTAGTAGTGACGAACAGCTCTAAAACTATTTTTTTGTAACTGTATAAGTGATTCATGAATTCACACAATCCACTTCTGAACAAGACGTTTCTTTTTATGTAGTTATACTCGATGCGAGTGTTTGAGTCTTCAAAGGCTTGATTTAGGTTCAATTTTTCCTTGTTCTTGATATTATCGAAACCTTCATCTACGAAGTACTTGGTGGTGTTAGCATTGTACCCGATTTCGTGCATACAAGGCCAGCGTTTGTAACTTTCCTTCGAGGGTGGTTTCATACATATTTTCGGGTTCTGGAAAACCACAGGTGCTTGTCCTTGGTGTTCCAAGGGAAGCATCACGCTTATTTTACAGTCCATATCCGTTGCTATCAAGCTAGGAGGATAGAAAATTGACTCGGCTGTGAAGTTTAAAATATTTGCTGGTTCTACCAGCTTAGATTCGTCTTTTACCGATACAGTAACGGTTACTTTGGGATAATTCTTGAAAGTACTGGTTAAATGACTGGTTCTTTTGACGGGATGAAGTAATAGGGCTTCTGTAAAGGTGGTTTTACCGTAGAATAGAGGGATAAGGTCTAGGGTGCACATGCCGTAAACTTCTGATTTAATGGGTGCTTCAGTTGATTTAGTAGTGGCAGCGGAGCTCGTCGAACCTTTTGATTTTTTGGATTTTTTCGAGTTTTTGGAAGCTTTGCTTGTGATGGATTTTGATCTGGATGTTTTGTCCTTTTCTGAAGTTTTCTTGTTGGCTTTCTGAGGCTTATCTAGAAAAAAGGAAAAATAAAACATAAATATCACTTTAATTGGCAAAATTAACCGCAAAGGGTGTATAAAATTGCTCCTATTCAATAATGGATTGTAATCAGAAATATATTGGATGAACTAGAAGATCAATAATTACTAGATTCAAAAAGTATAATCTAGATATACAGTATTGTAGTACTACAGCCCAGGGTCGTCAACAAAGTTGAAGAGGTAATATTTTGACCAACAATTTAAATGAAAAGGAACCTACGTTGTGTTAAAATTATTTTTTATTGTGATTACCTCAGATGCGCCTCGACAGAAGCAATATTTTGGTAAATTTTAGGTTGTAATTTGTAAATAAAACGCTAAATTTGTAAATAACCCTACTTATTTTATTAAATGAAATGAAAGGAGTGCGGTATTCTGCCTGGAATTCACAAGTAAAAGAGCATGGCAGAGGAAACCCTGATCACTATTCCAGAAAATCTAACTATGCTGTCCTGAACTTTAATAAAAGAGAGATAATAATAATATAGAAACTGCCTTCATACCAAGGTTTGTAGTTTCATACATTCAAAAATATGCCATATTTATATCATTCAAAACTGAAGAGTTTTTGTTAGTTAGCAGGTCGCCGCCCGCAGATACTAAGGTTTCTTATTGCGAGTTTTGAAACTAAAGTTGAAGGTTTGGTGTCACTATCTTTAGATTATCAGTTATTCTATTTATTGTTTTTGTTGGCCCTTTTGTGAGCTAAGATATTCACCCATGCACGATCGAAAATTGGTAGTACACTCAACTGGCCCTTATTTTTACACTGAACCACAAACATCGGCACGAATGGACAGTAAACGATTGTATTTAGATTACTTTTAAACTAAAATTATACACAGCATAATCGATTCCATTAAATACATACACATTACACATGATATAAAGTACGTCTGCTGGATCTGTGTCTATGAAAGGAATGCGGACAAAAAACATTTAAATAAATAGCAATATATTTTATACGTCGACTTGACGAGTACGTCACCGCAAATCGCTCCGCCCACTCATTTTATTGATTTCTTGAAATTTTGTCGAATTTTTATTGATGGAACGTGTCGTCTAATTTTTTACGAAAAACATCGAGAGAATATCGTTTCCCATCTCACGGATACCCTCGTAGCTACAGAACGGACAGACGTACTGTAATTAATATATATGTTATAATTCTCAGATGAAATAATAAAGAAGTAAAATCTTTAGCACAGAATATTACAACAGACAAATAAGCTATTGTTCAATTTGCGAAGTTTGAAACTTTCGTCATCATTTTAGGCGCCATATTGGTTTTCACGTATTTCTTGACTTGGTCCAGAGAGAACACTAATAACTACTTGGTCCATGAGTTGTTTATATCTCTGGTTGTAAACTAACAATAGCAAATTTAATAACAAAATAGTGAACAATGACAAATTTATTGTAGCCTACCCGCAGTGTATGCAATGAATAAATACGTCCTCTATTAATATGTTCATGGATCTCATAAGCAGGAATTCCAGGGGATAAACAAATATTGTGACTTGTTTTGCTGCTTTTTGTTCTTTATCTTTCACGATTCCTCTGGAACTTATTCTTTGCACAGTTGGACATGAAATTCCTAAAGCTTCGATGCTCTCTATAAAACACGTGAATATTTTCGATTTAGTTACAAAATTTTAACTCGGTAGTTGTCCAATTACATCGTAAACAGTGTGTCGGTAACAGGGTTTTTTTCACCATCTTTTTCGGGTTTCAAATACTCGATAACTTTTAATATGAACCGTTGTTCTATTTCACTAAAACGGGACGGCATTTTAAACACAAATAAAATCGCAAATAACTAAATAAACACAGAAAATCCCACAAAAATTTACGAGAAACTACCGGAGTCGTTAAAATTTAACGACAACGTTGACAGTTGGCGATATTCTTTTGTTCGATTTCGGCGGGTAATACAATAAATATGATGTTTGCCTTTTTCTATTCATGCACATCAGACAAGGAAGTACGATTCTTTATACGTAATGAAGGTGATCCGTATGTAAAACGAAATAAATAATCGTATGATGTAAGAAATATAATGGACTCACGTTTTTGACACAAAATTTCCATTTCATGTGATAAACATGGATAAGAGAGAGAATGACAATATGTGACGAAAGACTCAAACTTTGCAAATTGAACAGTATATGCTTTAGTTAACATTAGTTAAATAATGAGAAAACATTTACTTTTAAAACAATAACACAATAAATTAAACAATAACATTCTTTGTCACAAAACTTACGAACCAAAATAACATCAAAGCATCTCGAACAGTAGTTTCAAAACTAGTATTTAACAACTATTATCTCTGTTTTTTAGAGAGAAATGCATTTATGCAAAGTAGCGGTTATTAACTTTTCCCACTCCTATACAATCTACAATAGGTATATCTTGAACTCACCTTTCTTTGCAACTGCTTTTTTAACAGCACTCTCCTCCTTTTGTTCAGGAACTTCTTCATAAGCACTAAACAAACTCTCAACGTCCCCATCTGACACTATAGTCTCCACAGGCTTCAGCTGCTCATATAACGAAGAATCAAAAGTGCCTGAAAACTGCGTCGCTGTCAGGAAAATCGGATTAGATGCCAGCAAATCAACGTCTTTAGGAGAATTCACGTCAATTCTCAGTTCAAACGATTGCATAACTGTTACGTTTTCATCGTCTGTCACTGGAACAAGATTGGTCTCACCCAGATCTTCGTTTAGGTACTTTAAGGAAGATTTTATATCCGAAACCGGGTATATTGGGGTTAGGTTCTTGTAGCTTTCAATGGTGATGAGAATGGTTTTGATGTCTTCAAGGTTTGCTGGGCGAGGTTCTTCGGCTGTGGTGGGTAGGGTTTCATTTGATTTGTCACTACGAGGGCTAGACATATTTTGGATGAAATTTGAACACTTTGTCTTTATATAATTATTGTACTGGAGTTTAAAATAATAGATTTATAGTCAGTGTCTTTGAAATTTTTGTACAGTGACACTGACAACGTTTTAGTGACATGCATGTAATATGTCACATGTGATATGTGACAAAAAAATGAACTGGATGGCATGTGTTCATCAGTAGTTTACCATTAGCTGAAGAAGTATGATTCTTGAGGTGGGGGCTATAATTTCATTATTAAATAACATTATTATCATCAAAAGAATATATTAAAACCGAATTATAACTAGAAAACTTTCCTGGACTGTGTCCTTTTGAACTGGATGGAATGTGTCATGTGTCCATCAGCAGTTTACCATTAGCTGAAGAAGTATGATTCTTGAGTTGGGGGTATAAATTCATTATTAAATAACACTGATATCATCAAGAGAATATATTAAAACCAAATGATAACGAGAAAACTTTCCTGGAATGGGTCCTTTTGAACTGGATGGCATGTGTCCATCAGCCGTATACCATTAGCTAAAGAAGTATGATTCTTCGGTTGTAGGGTATAAATTCATTATTAAATAACATTATTATCATCAAAAGAATATATTAAAACCGAATTATAACGCGAAAACTTTCCTGGACTGGGTCTTTTCGAACTGGATGGATTGAGTCCATCAGCAGTTTACCATTAGCTGAAGATGTACGATTCTTCTGTTGTGGGGAATAAATTCATTATTAAGTAGCATTATTATCATCAAAAGAATATATTAAAACCGAATTATAACAAGAAAACTTTCCTGGACTGGGTCCTTTTAAACTGGATGGCATGTGTCCATAATCAGTTTACCATTAGTTGAAGAAGTATGATTCTTCGGTTGTGGGGTATAAATTCATTGTTCAGTAACATTATTATCATCAAAAGAATACATTAGAACCGAATTGTAACGAGAAAACTTTCCTGTATTGGGTCCTTTTGAATTGAATGGCACGTGTCCATCAGCAGTTTACCATTAGCTGAAGAAGTATGATTCTTCGGTTGTGGGGTATAAATTCAATATTAAATAACATGATCATCATCAAAAGAATATATTAAAACCGAATTATAACGAGAAAACTTTCCTGCACTGGGTCCTTTTCCTTTTGAACTGGATGGCATATGTCCATCAGCAGTTTACCATTAGCTGAAGAAGTATGATTCTTCGGTTGTGGGGTATAAATTCATTATTAAATAACACTATTATCATCAAAAGAATATATTAAACCCGAATTATAACGAGAAAACTTTTCTGGACTGGGTCCTTTTGAACTGGATGGCACGCGTCCATCAGGAGTTTACCATTAGCTGAAGAAGTATGATTCTTTGGTTGTGGGGTATAAATTCATTATTAAATAACGTTATTATCATCAAAAGAATATATTAAAACCGAATCATAACGAGAAAACTTTCCTGCAATGGGTCCTTTTGAAGTGGATGGCATGCGTCCATCAGCAGTTTACCATTAGCTGAAGAAGTATGATTCTTCGGTTGTGGGGTATAAATTCATTATTAAGTAATATTATTATCATCAAAAGAATATATTAAAACCGAATTATAACGAGAAAAATTTCCTGCACTGGGTTCTTTTGAACTGGATGGCATGTGTCCATCAGCAGTTTACCATTAGCTGAAGAAGTATGATTCTTCGGGTGTGGGGTATAAATTCAATATTAAATAACATGATCATCATCAAAAGAATATATTAAAACCGAATTATAACGAGAAAACTTTCCTGGACTGGGTCCTTTTGAACTGGTGGCACGCGTCCATCAGGAGTTTACCATTAGCTGAAGAAGTATGATTCTTTGGTTGTGGGGTATAAATTCATTATTAAATAACGTTATTATCATCAAAAGAATATATTAAAACCGAATTATAACAAGAAAACTTTCCTGCAATGGGTCCTTTTGAAGTGGATGGCTTGCGTCCATCAGCAGTTTACCATTAGCTGAAGAAGTATGATTCTTCGGTTGTGGGGTATAAATTCATTATTAAGTAATATTATTATCATCAAAAGAATATATTAAAACCGAATTATAACGAGAAAAATTTCCTGCACTGGATCCTTTTGAACTGGAAGGCATGTGTCCATCAGCAGTTTACCATTAGCTGAAGAAGTATGATTCTTCGGGTGTGGGGTATAAATTCAATATTAAATAACATGATCATCATCAAAAGAATATATTAAAACCGAATTATAACGAGAAAACTTTCCTGGACTGGGTCCTTTTGAACTAGTGGCATGCGTCCATCAGCAGTTTACCATTAGCTGAAGAAGTATGATTCTTCAATTGTGGGATATAAATTCATTATTAGATAACATTATTATCATCATAATAATAATAAAAAAAATAAATTCATCAAAAGAATATATTAAAACCGAATTATAACGAGAAAACTTTCCTGCAATGGGTCCTTTTGAAGTGGATGGCATGCGTCCATCAGCACTTTACCATTAGCTGAAGAAGTATGATTCTTCAGTTGTGGGGTATAAATTCATTATTAAGTAATATTATTATCATCAAAAGAATATATTAAAACCGAATTATAACGAGAAAAATTTCCTGCAGTGGGTCCTTTTGAACTGGATGGCATGTGTCCATCAGCAGTTTACCATTAGCTGAAGAAGTATGATTCTTCGGTTGTGGGGTATAAATTAATTATTAAATAACGTTATTATCATCAAAAGAATATATTAAAACCGAATTATAACGAGAAAACTTTCTTGCAATGGGTCCTTTTAAAGTGGATGGCATGTGTCCATCAGCAGTTTACCATTAGCTGAAGAAGTATGATTCTTCGGTTGTGGGGTATAAATTCATTATTAAATAACACTATTATCATCAAAAGAATATATTAAACCCGAATTATAACGAGAAAACTTTTCTGGACTGGGTCCTTTTGAACTGGATGGCACGCGTCCATCAGGAGTTTACCATTAGCTGAAGAAGTATGATTCTTTGGTTGTGGGGTATAAATTCATTATTAAATAACGTTATTATCATCAAAAGAATATATTAAAACCGAATCATAACGAGAAAACTTTCCTGCAATGGGTCCTTTTGAAGTGGATGGCATGCGTCCATCAGCAGTTTACCATTAGCTGAAGAAGTATGATTCTTCGGTTGTGGGGTATAAATTCATTATTAAGTAATATTATTATCATCAAAAGAATATATTAAAACCGAATTATAACGAGAAAAATTTCCTGCACTGGGTTCTTTTGAACTGGATGGCATGTGTCCATCAGCAGTTTACCATTAGCTGAAGAAGTATGATTCTTCGGGTGTGGGGTATAAATTCAATATTAAATAACGTGATCATCATCAAAAGAATATATTAAAACCGAATTATAACGAGAAAACTTTCCTGGACTGGGTCCTTTTGAACTGGTGGCATGCGTCCATCAGCAATTTACCATTAGCTGAAGAAGTATGATTCTTCAATTGTGGGATATAAATTCATTATTAGATAACATTATTATCATCATAATAATAGTAATAATAAAAAAAATAAATTCATCAAAAGAATATATTAAAACCGAGTTATAACGAGAAAACTTTCATGCACTGTGTCCTTTTGAACTGGATGGCATGTGTCCATCAGCAGTTTACCATTAGCTGAAGAAGTATGATTCTTGAGTTGAGGGGTATAAATTCATTATTAAATAACATTATTATCATCAAAAGAATATATTAAAACCGAATTATAACGAGAAAACTTTCCTGAACTGGCTTATCCTAATAAATTAAACTTGCTAATAGTTAACAAGATGGAATTTTTTGCAAATTTGAAGAAATGTGAAGATTTTTAAGACTTCATTGAAGAAATTCGCTCTAAAATTTCTGGCAACACCGTTTGTATTTCTTCAACTGGCAATAAAGAGAGACCCTCAACAACACTAAATAACAAAAAAGTGACGATTCATAACAATATGACAAAAATTATCTCTATAAAACCCCCCGAGAATACCCGTAAAACATTTTTATCTGCTTTTGTTCGAAAATTTGTAACGGTTACTCGTTCCAGAGCACTGTCACAATTAATTTCCCACAGAGAGATAAACGACTTTTTCCGACTTTAATAAATCCACGAAAACCAGCAAAAATCGCGACAATTTATATAGAACGGTAATAAAGAAGGTCCCAGCATCTCCCGGACAGACAATAGAGCCATAATTTTCTGGTAGTTAGATAAACGATCGTCTAACTAGAAGGCATTGTGGATGGGATCTATAAGGGACAGAGTGTATAAATGCACGCCCCTTGAAATGATGTACTAGGGTAGTTACAAGCACTCTTAACATATTATTTGAAAAATGGAGAGATTTTGGAATTTAACAAGGTATCTCTGAATGCCGTAGGATTAGAATAAAATAATCAAATCACTTTTGCTGTAAGTAGAGCGCAAAGTAAAAAGACCATACAAACAAACAACAAACAAATAACGCTTTATTGTGCAAAAAACCAAAATAGCTTCATCGACAAAGCATTTACAAAACAAACAAAAGCACAAAAAATATACAAATAATAAAAAATATACAATACAAATCATACAATTCAAAAAAATTTAAGTCATTAAAATTACAATTTGCAGAATACAAAAAAAGACGTGTCAGTAAAATTTTACAATAGGAAAATTGTAAATAGATATAATTTTAAGAGTTATAAAATATTAAATACTCGACCTTTGACCTGTGTGTGATATGATCAAAATTTTAAAATTCAAAATTGTTCATGATTAAACAAAAAAGGTCGTTTACCGCATATAGGGCTCTCTCCAGTAAGTATGATTTCAGAGCTTTGCGAAATGCGGGAAAGAATGAAAGCGACTTGATATTCAACGGCAAATGATTGTACATTTTTTTGGCATTGTATAGTATTCAACCTTTAACTAGATCTGAGCTCGGGGTTGGCAGATAAAGATCGTGCTACGCATTCCTAAGTGGATAATTATTTATGAGATGGCCTTTCGGGAATAGCAGATATGTGCTTGAGGATTAAGCAATCGGATTCAAAAATGAATAAAGAAAGAAGAGTCAGTATTTTGAAATTTTTAAAGAAATTCTGGCAGTGAGTTCTACTGTTCAATCCGAATAAATATCGAACTGCTCTCTTTTGAAGTTTGAAAATACTATCAAATTTTGTTGCGCAGCAAGTACCCCAGAATGGAAGGGCATAACGAAGATGTGACTCAAAAAGGGCATAATAGGCTATTCTAGAGGTTGATAAGTTAAGTTCTTTAGAAACTGATCTTAGCGCAAAACAGGCAGCGCTTAGTTTCTTTGATAAAGCTTCGATATGCAAGTCCCATTCCAAGTCCTAAGAATTTCACAGTGTCCACGACGTCACTAGTGGTGTTATTAAGTACAAAAGGTTGTATAGTACTTTTATATGACAAAACTTTAGTTTTTGATAGGTTGAGGCATACGCATATACGCCCGAAAAAAAAAACAGCGTCAAAGACGGCTGGCAAATGACAATTAATGATAAATTTGGCGAGGTCAAGCCGTAATTTACTTGACTTGAAATCTCAGCGACCTTATAAATCTATTGTGTCCCCCTTTCTTGCGTTATAACTCATCATACAGTCATTTATTTTGATCTAAGAGAAGTCTATACATCATATACAGGCATATTACGAGGTATATTATTTTCTGATAAATTTAGATTTTCCTGGTCTGTAGTAAGTAAAGTGATATTATTTTCCTCGATAGTAGTTATTTCTGCTTCTTCACTCCTTGGTATTTTTTGGGGTGGTTCATCACTCTACTAATTACAAAGAAATGTTACATCACGATTTCAAAGTAAAGCAAATAAATTATTAAAATTATAAGCTTTGGTCACATTTTGAATTTTTTAATACGACTTGAAATTCTAAAATTTTTGTAATTATTTGCATAAAAAAATCGACACCCTATATTCTTATTCTATCTATAGTCACACATGCATTATCTAAACAGGTGCATTAGGTAAATGTCTCTTACCTTCAAATATAGCAAATACATGCTCTAATTTCCATTTTTTCAGAAACTCCTGTAAATAATCCATATATCCTAAAATTTGTCCATAAAAAATGACAAATGCATGTTAATAACGATCACTAATTTGTTATACGATATGCGTTTAAAAACCAAATTATGCAAAATTCCAAGTGGAAAATTCCAAGCAACAAAAACCGTGCGTACTATGATGTGATTAATGCGATTTTCCAATGTCTGATTGAGTGTCCAACTCTCAGAGCCGTAGAGAAACACTGAAAAGATGTAGCAACGCAACATACGTATGCGCAACTCGATGCTTAGATCTCGGCTGGAGAAGAGGGTTTTCTTGGAAGCAAAAGTCCCTCTGGCCTGTTCGATCTTAGCTAAAATTTAAGTTTTCGGGTCGCAAGCGTCCTTAACAAGGGTTCCTAGATACTTTATGAACGATACTTGTTCTACTACCTTGTTAATTCTTAGAACAGTCTTTCCAACATCCAAAGATTGTTCTTACTTAAATCAAGGAAAATCTTTGAATTTTCCCGGTCTCAAGACAATTTTAAGTGTCTTTCAAAACAATTCTATTCTAAAAAGTAAACGAAAATAAAACATCGATTTCTTTAATACACCACAAAATACCCAGATAGACACAATAAAATTAAAAAGAAAGAAGCAAGGAGATAAACAAATGGTTAGATATTTCGGCGTTTCGTTCCTTCAATTTCGGTATCGAATAACACTTGTTAGATGAAGTCTCTAATTTCAGAGGAGGACCGACATAGTAACGGCAGAAAGAGGGAAAAAGAAACATATTCAGAGTCTTCTTTAATCCGGCTTTTACAAAGTGGTTTGGCTGTAGGCCTCCAACGGTTAGTATAAATTTGGGATGGGATACGATAATTTGTACTGATGGAAATGTGATCCTTTTACATTTGGGAGAAGGTGTATTGTTTTCTTTTCTTTTAATAACCATAATTTTATCTAATGTTATAGGTACTGCAAGAACGTAAATATGCATAATTATAAAGACGGAAACATGACTATAATTTAATAATTTAATAACGAGGAATAATGAGGGTTATTTCTTGCTACAGATTATTGTAGTAAATTTACCATCCGTTCTTTAGTTTACAACTCGTTTATAAAATCGCAGTATGGCTAATTTGTGGCATGTATGTAAATATGTTCTAATATATCTTTATATTCACCAATATTCTTTATGAATTTATGTAAAAAATGTGTATCTAATATAATCTTTTAAATTTTGTGTTTTGCATTACAAAAACAATAATAGTTATTTTTTTATATAAGACGATAAAATGGTATTTTATCGTCTTGTATATATCGAAAAGATCTGGAGACGATAATGCAATTTTATCGTCGTGTATAAAACAATATTTTTTTCCATAGCGAATTACATACGTTTTAAAAAATATTCAGAAATTATTATTTCAAGGAATTTATTACGAGTAGAAAAAATATTGTGCTGAGTTGGCTTTGGTTTCTATGTAATGTGACAAATAAATAAAGCTGTCTCTTTAGTTGTCAGTTTTGAGTCAATATTTTTTAATTTTCTTTCGTGTCGATTGCTGATTGAATTGGAGCCAGAAATGGCTCAAAACGAAATAAGTAAATTACCAACAGATATTCAGGCTGAGGCGACAAACGTCATATCCAAACTACTTCCATTTAAATCCCGAATAACTTATGAAAAGGAATACAAAAATTTTCAAAAATGGAAGCAATTAAAAAACGTGCGAGAAGAACTAAAGTTTTTATCTTTAATCTACCCTTGCGTTTAAAGTACTATTTTATCTACTATTTTTGATAGATATAAGGCAATTTTAACAGTAGTAGCTATGGAAAAGACTCTATTTTATAGGTCTGTTGATTAAAATCAAAAGCAAAATTATACTTTTAACGCTAAGATTGTTATTATTCGTTACTATCTTCCTCAAAATAAAATATCCCCATCAGTAAAAAAGCTTTTGAGATTAACAAAAAAAAAACTATCGATAAAAGATGGCCAGAGATGATAAAGTAGTTTTTAACTACCATACTTTTTTAAATCAGTCTACAAAGTGTTTCAGACTTTCGCCCAATCATTTTTTATTTCAAAAGAGGCTGAAAAGTAAAAAAATAGCTGCAAATTGGTTAAAAAATTATCAAAATCGACTCAATAAGACAACATCTTTAAGGAACATAAATATTTTAATTAGTAGATACATATTTTTCATGCCAGTTAGTGTATAAAGTTAATCCAGTCATCCGGATGTGTGTAGTATTTGCCAAAAAATTAAGTATGGCCCAGTAACAAAAAATAAAATTATTTTGTCAAAAAGTGTGCAAACAATGCAAAAAATCTTATTAACAAGAGCAGGAATGCAGAAATTTAGACATATATTTTTAAAACCCTCACAATATACCTAAAACCCATCTACCTATAACATATTTTACGCCAAATTATAACCATGTAACTGACAGTCTTCTAAATGTGTTAATAAAGGACCCAATTCAGAAGCCCTTAAAGGATCTATCGGCGCTCCGCATGGAACCATTTGTCAATGGGCCATTATGGTACATGCCATCGCGTTCTCCCTTTTTTCGTGCCCTTGTTCATGCCACTCACTTGAGTCCCATTGAGAGGCCCCGAGCATCTCTTTATACGAACTGTATGTTGTTCGACAATGAAAAGCACATCCCAAAGATTAAAAGGTTAGTTAAAAAGGAGGGCGCGCCAAGGGTGTGGAATCAAGAGGAATAAAGAGTAATCCCTAGTAGGTATTTATTATTTTTTATCAGTTTTCTTGAGGATTAGGAATAATCTTTAATACAGGAGACTTTTTACGCGGCATATTTATACGCGGTTTCGCTTATATGCGGTTTTATTTTTTCCATATTAGGTAGGAAATATAATATATATAATATACTAGCGTGTACCCGCGACTTTGTTCGCGTCGAATTAAGCATTTGTAATGGTGATGATAAAGCAAAGAAAGAATTTCCATTAACATAAAAACTGGATAAAATTTTCTCACATTTATGTCATCATGGGGGAAAAAATATGGCGATATTATTATATAACTTGGTAATATTTGAGGGGCAGTTTCATCTCGATGGAATTTGACTTTCGAAAAATCCGCTTGCCAAAAATAAGCTCTTTACGTTAAGCAGTTTAAGCAGAATCGTGGTTAATCAATTACCCAACTTTTTGGAACACCTTGTAAGATTTTTTAAAAAATTTCAAAATATGTAAAAAACAAAATAAATTATGCGTGTCCAAGCGTTTTCCCGAAAGACTAACCATTTTTTAAATAACAAACATTGTAATATTTGAGGAGCGTTTTCACCCTCTTGAAATTTTAGATTCGAGAAACCCGTCCTTATCGAACCTCTACACCTCACACTCAATCCGTTTGCCGAAAATCAGCTTTAAACGTCAACCATTTTAAGTAGAATCGTGATTACTCAATGGTCATATTTTATGAAACACGCTGTATAAACTTTTAAAAAATCTTAAAATATATAAAACAACAAAATAAAATATACGTGTTTAAGAGTTTTTCCGAAAACCAGAATATTTTATGCAAAAAAATAACAAAAAATAAAAATGCAATACGGCATTTTATTGAGCATCAAATTGGGCAACTTTGCATCCATTTAACCGATCCTGTATCTCTTACGGTTTCCGAAATCCCAATGATGAGCGTCGAATTCGAGCCATCCTGTAGTACATTATAACAATAGTAATTAAAATCGATTATTCGAATAATCAGCATCATCTACAAAACTATCTACAAAATACCCGACCAAGAAATAGGAAAAAACCTTGCGAAAATATGTATATCGGTCAGTACCATCTCTTAATTTAGCTCCAACAACCCGAAAAATACGACCAAGAGAAGAGAGAAGATCGGTCCTTTTTGTTAGTGCTCGCTATTAGCCCGTCAATGAGGATTAAATCTGGCGCTTTTGTGTGCCCTTCCGCGTCGGTGCTCCCGTGTGCGGCCCCATTGTACCGCCCGACGTCCGTTCGAATCCATTCGGTACGGCCGGCGGCGACCGCTCAACTTATTAATGCGCTTAAAGGGCGCCCCGGTACTATAGGGTACTGCCGGAAGATGCGAAAAATTGGTTTTGAGGACAAATTAGTATCTCTCCATAAGATAAACGAACAATTAAATCTATTTAAATACAATAAATAGTTCTCATATTTTGTGGAGATATAGTCTGTTTTTTTTCTCAGGTGAGATTTCGACAGACGATGACAGAAGAAAGGCAGATGACGTCTCATACCAATCTATTTATTTTACTAAAAAAATTTCTAATATTTTTTAAGTTAACTATGGATGGGTTTAAATATAAATCCGTTATACGTCGTCTCTTGTTGTGTTTAACCAGTTTTATTGGTTTATTTCAAAAATGACAGATCGTATTTTAATTTTATTGGTTTGACGGAACGATGAACGACAAACGGACGTATGAGCATTGGTATGAACTCGTCTTTAGATTTTTGACGCTTGTCAAAGTCTTGCCAAATTATAGGTTATAATTTTGTGTCAACTTTTGTCAAATAGTTCGGAACAAGTCGTTTTGGAAGATGATGCATTTTGATTCGTGTTATTACGTGTGTTTTGTGTCTTTTGAAGTCAAGTGGAGGAAAAATCGAGTGAAAATTAACTGTAGACCCAGAGCACAGTTTATTGTTAATACTCGCTGATCAGGCAGAAAGTCTTATACACCAATCAAGTTACCATCAATAAAGTTCGTATACCATATCGTCGTAGATAAGTGCATCTCGAATATGGTAGAAGGACCATACTAAACACATACTAAAAACTGGAGTAGCTGTAAAATATCGAAATCACACGATAGGTAAATAAGGAATTTTAGTACTGCAGAAAAATAAAAGGTACTGATTTAAAAAAATTAAGATTAAAGTTAATTAATCAAGTTTTAAGGTATAAAATTTGGTAAGTGTTATTATTAATAAAATAGTTTGTTTTATTTACGTTGTTTTATTTATTCCTGTGGAATATTACAAATTTGCATTTGTACATAAGTTACATTGATAAATATAGTCATAAATGCGGGAAGTTTCATAAAGCTTGAAAGTAAGAATAGGTAGTTCTTTTTTATATTTTTTTGGTATGTGCTGTCTTGTTCATTGTTTGTTTTGTATTAACACATACCGTTTTTTATTAAATAGAATAACTCGATTACATTTTTTCAGTTTTATACAGTTTTTTTCACAATATTTTGAAGTAATCACTTGTCAATCAAATTTTAAATATATATTAATTTCCTGCTTTTATTTCCTGCTATGCGTTCCAGTTGTACCACCGTATTTCTTTGTAAAATAAAATAAACTACTTTGAAATTAAAATGACAGACACATCTATCACTGTCAAGGATCTTCTCGTTGGACAGACTATAGAACTACTAAGTTCATTGGGCATACTTTCCTTCTATACAAAAGTGCTTCGTTTGTCCGTTAGAGCGCATCAAACTTTAAAAGATGATCGTGTTTTTGGTGTCGAAATCTACTACCCCTAAAATATTTGCACTTATTTAAGACTCACCCTGTATAGTTAAAGTTTATGCAATAAAATAGAAGACTGAAATGTGTATGACAAACAACAGGAATATTCAATTTCAACATAATTAACATGTGATAATTAAAACCTATTATCGTATTGATGCCAGTTTTTCTTTGGTTTTTATTTTAGTAATTATCAGGTCCTTTGCTGTTGATTTTTGGTAATTTAAATAATGAACCCTTTGCTTGTTTCGGATTGGATTTTTTTCCTAATTTACACCAATTATGTGCAATATTTTCTAGTTTTAATCATTGTTTAATAATTATTACGAAAGAATATTAACAGTCCATTTCACTAGTCCAAAAAAGTAGCAAAATAAGCGTTCGGCATTTAACGTTTTATGTAAAACTGGCTATGTATTTTTACACAAATGAAGCAGGAAATTAAAGATAAAGGATTATACTATATCCGTATTATAGCACATTTTTAGACAACTTCTTTATTTTTAAGATTTTGATGGTCAAACATCAACAAAATATTCCTTATGTTTGGACAAAATTTTCTCGAAAATAAAAACATAATTTAAAATTCCGTTACAATACGGAAATACACACACCGGAAAAATCTACGGATATCATTTTATTAAAGTTAAAAATAAATCTTTTGAATAAACAACCACATATTTGTAGGCCGATTCTTTCTACTTCGATTGAAACGAAGTAGTCACTAGTTATTTCTAAATTTGGGATATTTGCAGAAGTGTTTGTGCATTTTTTGTCATATGTAGCATCAATTGTTCGAATTTAATCTGTACTGGCTATGTTTTTATGATAACTGGCCAAAATTCATTCAAATAACTCTGTTTAGTATTAAACGACATTATGGAGCGTAGACATCTTAACAGAGACGAAATGCTAAGGGTCATGGGTATGCTCGAAGCTGGAATGCGCCAAATCGACGTAGCTAGAGCATTAAATATAACGCAAAGTGTAATATCGCGATTAAGTGCACGCTACCGTGAAAGTGGTGATGTTGCTGAAAGGCACACAGGGCCGACATCGCATTTACTACCTCTCAGCAAGATCATATTTTACAATTAAATGCTTGACGCCGACCGACTCTTACAGCACCAGAGCTTAGTTTAGTTCTCCAGGAAACACATAATGTAACCGTTAGTCCTGGCACTGTTCGCAATAGATTAAGAGAGGTCAACTTAAGAAGCAGACGCCCCTGGAGAGCTCAACCCTTAACGAGAGGAAATCGAGAGGTACGATATTCGTGAGTTCAAGATCATGTTTAGTGGTCGAATGAACAATGGGCCAATGTTCTCTTCACGGATGAGTCACGCTTTGGAATTCATCCTGATTCGAGAAGGGTTAGGGTATGGAGAGAACCGGGAAATTTTATTCGGTTGGATCATGTTCAGGAAGTGCACTCTTATCAAGGTGGAACAGTTATGGTTCGGGGAGGAGTCCAGTTAGGCCGAAAAACCGATCTCGTTTTTCTTAAAAGGTTTCTAACAGGAATCACATATCGTGATTTAATTCTTGAGCCGGTCGTGTTACCATATGCCAATGATTTTGGGAGAAACTTCATTCTCATGCATGACAATGCACGGCCTCATACAGCCAGAGTGGTAAGTGAGTTTATCAATGCTCATCAATTAAACATCTTACCCTGGCCGGCACAATCTCCTGACCTCAACCCCATCGAGCACGTATGGGACGCGGTCCAAAGAAGAATTTTGAGAATGGGTATGCCTCGTGAAACTCGTAGGAATCTGGTTCGGGCCGTGAATGCAGCGTGGCAGGCTGTACCTCAAGAAGAGATCGACAACCTGATCAGGAGATGGATGGAGAGACGATGTAGGGCTGTAATGAACAGTAGAGGAGACCATACCCTTTATTAAGTAAAAATGGTTATATCTTTTTTTTTTATTCACAGTTTAGAATAAAAAAAAATATGTATATTTTTTGGAGTTCAATAAAAATCAAGGTAAATTTGAAAAATTCAGTAAATTTCGCATTTTTATTTCCAATACGTCCTGTAAACTATTTGTTTATTTTAATTTTATTATATCAGAAATGCAAATAATAAAATTATTGATGATGGCTGGATAAAATTGTAATATCCCTAGACTTTTCCGGTGTGTGTAGATTGAAGTTTTGTGATTACAGTGATATATCATTTATATGGTTTTGTAACAAATTGCTCGCTATTTTATGGCAAATGCTGAAGCTCTGCAAACCTTAATCAAGCCTTAATCAAAGCACGTGTGTTTGGAATTTTGGATGTGGCTTAACACGACGAGGATCGGGCTAGATATTAGGCAAATTTCTGAAATATAATATATATTTTCTTCGGCAACACACCCGCTTTACCCGAACATTGAGAGCAACTCGAACAGTACAGCGTAATAGACTCTTAATATTCTTTGGTACTGAATATTCTCTGTTTTACAATATAGAGAAGATATCGACAGACGATGACAGAAAAAAGGCAGCTGACGTTTATACCAATCCATTTATTTCACTAAAGAAAATTTCTAATATTTTTTAAGTTAACCATGGATAAACTAAAGAAATTAAGCGAAACTTCTTTACGTGCGCTTGGAATGAAAATTCAAGTCGTGGCACACGAGCTAACGAGACGAAAAGTGGTAAGGATCGTGCGATCGCGCAAACACCAAAAAAACATTTGATTTAAAGCTAAGACAATCATTATAATAAACTTGATACTGTGCCTGTGTACTAATATCCTCTGGTTGTGTGTTAGGAAGTAAATTTTCATGCATATTTTCATAGATTCTGAATAACGGTCTAGGTAAAGCATCTAACTCATTTGCTAGCTCAGAATTAGAATTACTAGAGTTAACCAATTCGCATTTTCGTTGGAGGACATTTTTATATTTATTTCAAACCAATAATCAACGAGAATTTTCGTACAATTTAACAAAATTACTATAAATCACTATAAATAATGGACAAAACATGTAAACAAAAAGAGACCATGCACACGAATTGTTGGTTAAGTTCAAAATTTCTTCTCTTTTTCAATAAATTTTAAGGGGCGTTAACAGCAGTGCCGGTTTTACAAGGGTGCTATTTGGTGCTATAGCACCGGGCGGGAAATCTTAGGAGGGCGGTGACACGTTGAAAGAACTGTGGTAATGTGAATTATGTTACTATGTATTTACTTAATTTTTCTTCGAAATAATAATAATCCTTTATCCTAAATCCTTTAGCACCTCTCATGTTATGTACAGTTTTTTACAGCGAGTAATTTTGAATTTGCTTGCTTTCGCAAGCTTTTCTGGGGAATTTTTTTACCACCCTTTAGCTTTTGACGCATTTTAGAGACAGGTATGTATTTCAACTAAATTGAAAATGCTGAGACGGAATTACGAACTTACGACGGATTCGTTGGTATTCGCGATGAGCGGATTCGCGGTAACTCGGAACTAAAACCTACCAATTTTTGAAAAAATCAGATAAGTAACTCGCTAGATACGTACAGGGTTTTCGAACGATAGAGTAAAGTAAGTTTTCTCCGAGAATATTTTTTTTTATCAAACTTGTACAGAGATGGGCTAAACATATTCATTTAAAAATCAGGTACTAGTTTAAAAAAATGCTCAAACACATCCATTATAATTTTTTCTGGTGCATTTTTTGCACTAAAAAGAAAATATACAGGGGGCTTCAAGAAGTAGATTTGACAAGATATTTATATATTTTTTAATGGGTCACCCTAGTGTATATTGTAATCTAAAATTAAATATCTTTCTTTTCTGATTTCAAGAATACCATACAAGTTGATATTTGGTTCAGCCATTTTAGCGCAATTTTAAGTTAAATGATAAAATACCCTAAAAATACGAAATTTTAATGAGATAGTCAACATTGCAACTTAACTTAAAAAAGGGAATAAGGTTATTGACTTAATATTACTTAATTATTACCTTAATTTTTAAGCTAATAAGTTGCTATAACATCCTCATTAATATTATAATATTTCGTATTTTACGGTATTTTAGGGTATTTTATCACAACCTTAAATTAAAATTGCGCTAAAATGGCTGAACCAAATATTAACTTGTATGGTAACTATTTTTGAAATCAGAAGAGAAAGATCTTTCAGTTTAGATTACAATATACAGAGTGATCCTTTAAAAACAATTCTTGTCATATCCATATCTACTTTTTGAAGCCCCCTGCATATTTTATTTTTAGTGCAAAAAATGCGCCAGAAAAAATTATAATGGTCGTGTCCGAGCAATTTTTAGAAAATCAGCACCTGATTTTTTAAATAAATATGTTCCATATTTTAACCTCATTTCTGTATACCTCAAACTGTAGATGTAGTAAAGCTGCATATTCTTAAAATATTTACCAATATACAGGGTGCGTCAAAGAAGTTGTAGCACAGAAAAAAAACTTTTTTTAAATGAAACACCCTGTATATTTATAAATTTTTTGATTCCTTAAAAAATTCAACCTTTTTCAAGCTACAGGTATTAAAAAATCGGAATTTCAAACTTTATCAAATTCTCTAGGCAAATTGGTTGTGCAGATGGGCATTTGCAGTACCCATTATTTTTCAGTATTGGCTAACTTTTTGTTATTTTGTTTATGTTAAAAATAGACAAAATTAATGAAAATAAACGATATAATATGATTACATAGTTTATTTTTATTAGTTTTGTCTATTTTTACACTTTTATATATTTTTATGTATTATGTTTCTTCTTTATGCGTTAATTTTTTGTTTTTATTTAGGAATTACCAAACATGTTACTATTTTTATTTTAATCAGCAGTATTATTCTTCAGTATTAGTTAACACTTAGTTACACTTTATTAGTTTGACACTTTTACTGTTTATTATTTTGTAAAAAAGAAACATCATAATTTTGAATTTTTGATTTTCTTAAGGCAATTTTTAGGTATAAACATAGAAACAACAATATTTCGTTTTTATAAGTTAATAGGGGATGGGGCGCTCGTTACAGTTAGCACCGGGCGGAAAAGTTGTTTAAACCGGCACTGGTTAACAGTATTAGGCATTTGCATAAAAGTGTGTATTTTGGATGGTATTCCACAAAATTTGCAAGCTATTGAGGAAAAAAATGCACAGAAAAAAATAAAAATACACACAGAAATAAATTGAAAATAATATTTATATTAAAACAGCATTATATGTCACTTTTTCAAACATCTCTTTCTAACTTCAAATATGCGCCCCTGTTTATTTACATTTTATGTTTTTGGTCGGATTTATTTCACATGTTCGTATTCAAAAAAACTTCCTTTTACAAAATTTACATCACATCTATACTGTTTTTCACCATCCAAACCATCAATCCTACGTTCCCTTACGCTACGCACACACACTCACTAAAAACAGCTGTCTGCCTGCTGTAACCCGATACTTTTAAGAGACCCCTCTCTCGTCTCTCTCAATTCTATCCATCTCAGTATCTTCGTTCCTCGTTCATCCCACGGGAGAAAAAACAAACACATTAAAATGAACAACGCCGAGAACTGACAATGCCTATAAATAGAATATATACTTCTCTATGGCTTTTAGAGGAGTTTTTATCTGTATAGCATCTCCATCTAGGACCCTCCGGTTCAGAGCGACAAGAAATAAGGATTTGGTCATTATTATTGCGTTTTTATCAATATATTTTATAAAGGAATGAGATCATGCCGGTTGCATATTTGTAAACGACGTCCATGATGTCGTTGCTTGTAACAAGCATTCAGGATCGCAAATTTTGTTTGTTAACACAAATTAAACCAGCCAAAAATAAAAAACAGGATGTTTCCAAGCGGTCAACTTTTTCAGTAACAACCACGCATATTGCTGCTTAACTTTGATGATTGTACAAAAAAAAAACTTGCTGTTAATTTATAAAAAGTTCCATTATTATAGAGGATTATAAAGTAAAATCAAAGAATATTTTAATAACCAATATTCTTTGGTCAAACGTACAGCCTCGCCACGAAAAGTATCATATTTACTCCTAATAAAACAATATACTATTTTTACGTGTAACAAATAGTTTCATACGCGTAAAAATAGTTTTTTACGTTTAAGGAATAGTTTTATACGCCAGTAAAACAAAAATTAATAAATCATTTTTGATTCATTTTCCTAAAATTTGTGTTAATCCTAAACTGGCGTGGTGGGGTCTAGCGGACCCCAAGCACTATTTAAAACTCTGTAAAAGGTTTACGTTTAAGAATTAGGCCTCGTCATTTACCTATAAGTTAGTGTACCAATATGCAACTGTTAAAAGCGCTCTTGATTTTATAAAGTATTGTTCCTACCAGCGGGGGCTAAAGTTTCATTGGGACCTGGGTGGCACCACCACGCCAAGAATGTTTCATTATTAGGATGGTGGGTAGTATAAAAAGTGTGCCTCACTGGTACGCTAATTTTGAGGAAGCATTAATTGAGTGGTTTGATGAACTTAAAGAGGCTTACGTGAGATGAAGATCATCGAGACATTGATTTTTCTCCGAAGAGTAACCATAACTCCGATTCTGAATCTCTTACTTAGAAAATTGAATAACCAATAAGAAATGACAAAAAACAAAAATCTCATGAATCAAATGTGCGGCAAATGCAGATCCTGTATTAGCATGAACTGTATTTGAAAAAGTTATGTACATTCAAGGTTTGCAGTTTTTTTGAAAATAATTTATGTTTATTACTTTATCTTCACATTTCAGTTGTTTGTACAGGGTGTCCCACGAAGAATAGCTCTCGGCTGTATCTCGGAAAGTATTAGTCGTAAAGCTTGCGAAAAAAAATATTTATAACTAAAGAGAGCATGAGAAATTGCTGGAAATTATTTTCAAGTTTGTAGAGCGGCCGCTAGAGGGCGCAACTGCTATTAAAAATAAAAAACGAGCTTTTACACAATTTTGTCTAGATAACAGATACTATAAATAATAGATTCATAATCTTCAGTAATTTTTGCATATTTTTTGTTAGAGCCATTTTCCCCTATCTGCTAAAATAAAGTAGTGGGGAAAGGTTAGATCTGTTTTTATATAAATGTTAATAACTCCGGACTGGTTGATCGGAATTCAACAAGTGAGGGCTCATTTAAAAGAGCGTTTCTTACTCTATAAATACCAAAAAATAAGCCCTTAATTACCTTATCTTTCTAACACGGTATCCCTAGCCCTCCTTATTATGACCATTCTAATAAAAAATCAGACAGAAAAGATTATTTTATTCAAAAAATCGACAATGCATATCAGAATACCATAATACTAGGTGTAGTAATATCTAATAATTAAGATATCAATGAAAGTGACTAAGAAACGACGCGACGCCTCAGTGAATTCATGGTAGGCTTTGGAAAAAAGTTGCTTTTAAAGAGATAGTTTAAACTCAAAATATTATTATATCAACAATTTGATAGTCTCAGCAGCGTTTTTTATCTTTTGATTGCTTTTTAAAAATGCCTTTCTTCAAAAGAAAAAAAAACACTGTTAAGACTATCAAAATGTTGATTTAATAACTCTTTGACGTAGTCAACTTTATACTATTACGTCAAAAGCACCTTTTTTCCAAAACCTACCATGACTTCACCGAGGCGTTGTTTCTATTCACTGTCATTGATATATTAATTATTAGATATTAATACATCTGGTATTATCGTATTCTGGTATATTGTTGATTTTAGAATAAAGCAATTGTTTCTATCTTATTTTTTATTAGAATGGTCATAATCAAGAGGGCTACTGCGCCGTGTTAAAAAATAAGGTAATTAAGGGCCTATTTTTTCGTATTTATTATAATTTTGCTAATATCTTCGGTTTGAAAGAGGATATCAAGATGCGGTTTTCGTTGACTTTTTAAGCTTTTATTACTCTTTACTATCAGCTAAAATTATATATACTATCGCATTTAACTTTTTTGAAAAAACGCGCAATGTTTGTTAACGCCGCTTTTAAGCCGTTTGTTAAGACAGCGCCTCCTAGCGTCTACATTCAAAAACTTATTATTACTGTTTATACGCTATAATATAGAGTAAGAAACGCTATTTTAAACCAGCCCCCGTTTGTTAGATTCCGTTCATCCAGTCCGGAGTTATTAATGTTTAAATAGAAACAGATCTAACCTTCCCCCACCACTTTATTTTGGCAGATAGAGGAAAATGGTTCTAACAAAAAATATGCAAAATTTACTAAAGATTATGAATCTATTATTTATTGTATTCGTTATCTAGGCAAAATTGTGTAAAAAGTCCTGTTTCTTATTTTTAATAGCAGTTGCGCCCTCTAGCGGCCGCTATACAAACTTGAAAATAATTTCCAGCTATTTCTCATACTCTCTTTAGTTATAATTTTTTTTTCCGCAAGCTCTACGACTAATACTTTCCGAGATACAGCCGAGAGCTATTCTTAGTGGGACACCCGGTATATACTTTTAATATAATACGGTAATATCATAAAATATATATGTTTTTAATTTCTATGGGTTTCTTAGCCAAGTATTTCTGTTGTCAATTACTAAAAATTGCGTTTTACTTTATTTTTGTGTCCGTTCTTATTAATTTGTTGAAAATTAATGAAATTGTTTGTTCACAAGTTTGAATATACTGTAAACAGTGTTAAAACAACAAGCTATTTATAATTCTCTTCATCATGGATTTTTAACTGAAAAAAAATTGGGTCCGTCGAACCCCAGCACGCCATAAGCGGTATAAGAATTCACCACGCCAGTTGAGGGTTAAAATATCTAAATTTTTTATAAACACGTGGACTGCTCACAAATACATGTCGCGTCAGTACGTAGGTATTTCTACTGACCTTACCACTTTTCGTCTCGCGCTTGTGTGTCACGGCCTTGAATTTTTACTCCCAGCGCGCTTAAAGGCGTTTCGCTTCAATCTTTTATTGACCAACCTAAAACCTAACCAACTACAACGTGATGCCTAATACCATTTTGGACGCAAAATGCAGTATTGTTTTGTTTTCTACAAATGTGGAGTGTATTACATGTTTTTTCCGTGCAGCTGAAATAAAGAATCCATAAATTATCTTAGTCTCTTCAAAATTAAAATAATTAACCTAGGATAGAACCACAATAAATCATCCCCAAACTGATCTGATCGCATCGGAAACAACGTATTTTTACGATCCTACCATCGCATCGTAATAATATTCGAAACGTCGAGGTGGTGGTGGCGAGGGGCCTTAATGTTCGGGCCGATAATATCGCGGGGCAGCGATTTATCACCGGGCCCGGGGTGTAAATAACCGGCACAATAACCACCCGCCGCTGCCTCGACACACAACACTAAATAAAAACACCTAAAAGATTCACTCGACAAATTTGTGCCCAGCGCCCGATCCTAATCTCGAATCGGAAGAATGTTTTTCGGGCTTTTCGGTTTTTTAATTCTCTCTGCACGTCAGGATTGTCTCTGGCAATGACTAAAGAATATAAGGACATGTAACGCCGATATACGGGCTGCAGCAGAATTTGTGGACTTAGACGCTATTCTTTTGATGGCAAACAATGAGTTTGGTCACCAGCTACAATTTTAGCGATTTTTAATAGTTTGTATGTAGTGAACTTTGTATAAACTTTATTACAAAGGTGATGAGTTGTTCAGCTTTCAAGTGTAAAAGCAGCAACGATAACGAAGAGTCAGGAGTTACGTTTGGTAGGTAAATAAACAGTCCGCTCCATCTTTTTAGCCTTTTCTTAGTTTTCTTATTGAATTCGATAATTATTTTGCTGATATTATATTATGTACTTGATGTGTGCTATACGTTGATACTAGCTATGATACTACTTTTGTACCTTTTGTTAACATTTTAATACGTTTTTTTTCGTAATTGATTAGTATGATACCACCATAGCGTAGTCAAAACATTTATCACGAAATATAAATATCTTTTCAAACAGCTAGGTTAAGAAAAATATGAGCCGCGGCACTGTTTGGTGACGTGTGACAATTTGCTCTCGGGTGTTATTTGTCCTTGGATTCTTTAGTCATTGGTCTCTGGTAGATGATACGAGGTGTTCTACTTTAGATCTTATTGTAACAGAAAGGTTCGGAAAGCCTTGTGGCTTGGGTGCCGGGCCACAGTGGCATCCACGGCAACGACAAAGCCGATAAGCTAGCTAGGCAAGGATCATCGGCATCTTATTGTTACGTTTTTCGTCGGTTCCGTGTGGATAGAAAGTCACAATTTATTTAAACACTATTTATTTAACACTAATTAACAAAAACAATAACGATAAAAGACTTATAGAACTATTTACAAACGATTTATAACTAAGAATTTATTTTGAATTTTAGCGCGTCAACTGCACTGGTATATTTATAACTGCCCTCTGTAGGCCACGGCCGCCGGCTTTTATACCGGCAGGTAAAGAACTCTAGAATTGTCCATAGATCGTTAGGTGCGTAGAGAAGGTTTTCGAATGTTCTCGTATGTACTCGTCCATTCCAGTGGGACTCGATTCTTCTCGAACGAATGAATCATTGCGGTGTCTATGCGATGTTAAGGTCATCCGAGGGCGGGCCATATTGTGAGGTTAGGTCGAGTCCACACCGGCTCGCAACACTGCCCTTCTTAGGTACATGCTCGTCCCGAGATGTATACGGTGAATGAAGGTATTTGCAAAGCTGGCCCCTGGTACATTGCGAAGTCTGGTAGAAATAGCAGTCTACAGTTTTCTCTCCCGATCTCAGCTTTGGGTTGTAGCAGCAAACGAGGATCTCGATTCCCGTAAATCTGAACAAGACTTCAATCATGTTCCGGATTGTACGCCAACTCAAACCATCGAGTCCACACGCCAGCTTCGGAATGGCTAATCGTGCAATGTTGTTGTTTAGCAGGGCTTCTCTCAGTTCAATCAGGGTCTTCCATAGATTGAGATAAGTCGGCTTACTCGGGGACCATTCCTTGGTGACCAGGTAGAAGATGTGCCTTGCTTGACCATGTGCATTGTCGGTTAGCCTCAAGACGCTTCCAACCTCTGGATCCTGTCGGCGTAGTTCTCCGACACGCCCAAACTTCTCATTGAACGTCGCAGCGATTCCTCTGGACATCCGCAAATCTCGAGCCACACAATGAGCGAGCGAATAATCAGGAGGCACGGAAAAGAGGTCTCGTTGATCTTCTTTGGTTACACCATAGCGAGCCTTCTCACTGCTGTTGTATCGGGCCATGAAATCGTCAAAGGACATCTCCGAATCAGGGGGATCAAAGCTGCAGGTTCTCACGGTCCCAGCACGATCTTCTATTTCGCCTTGGTAGGGGCTCAAACGGTTGAAATGGACTACCCTCGGTTTTCCTTTTGGCAATTTTCTGATACGGTATACGACGTCATTAATTCTATCCATGACTTCGTATGGCCCTTCCCACGAGGATTGTAGCTTCGGAGATAACCCACGACGTCTCTGCGGGTTATATAGCCACACCAACTTCCCTGGTTGGTATCCTCCATGCTCAGCTTGAATGTCGTAGTGTTCCTTCATTCGGTCACTAGCACTTTGAATATTTAGGCGGACTCTCTGATGAATGTCGTCCATCCTTTGACGTAGTGTGTGGACATAATCTTCTCCGGCGACTTCTTCTCCCGGTCGGCAACCAAATTTCAGATCACAGGGTAGGCGCACTTCCCGTCCCATAACGATGCTGGCTGGAGTTTGCCCTGTAGATTCTTGGACGGATGAACGGTAGGCCAACAGGAACAGGTGAAGAAATTTGTCCCAGTCTCTTTGGTGGTCAGAGACTACTTTGGCCAGATAACGGTTGATAGTTCTGTTCATGCGTTCAACCATCCCATCGGATTGTGGATGTAGAGCAGTCGTCCTGGTCTTGCGGATGTTCAGGACTTCACAGACGCCTTGGAACAGATTGGACTCAAAGTTTCTTCCCTGATCTGAATGAAGCTCCATGGGAACACCAAACCTGCAGATCCATTCTTTAACAAGGGCATCAGCAATCGTGGACGCTTCTTGATTTGGCAACGCGTAGGCCTCGACCCATTTGCTGAAGTAATCCATTACTACCACAATGTATTTGTTGCCATCGTTCGTCTCCGGGAAAGGACCAGCCACGTCGATCGCTATTCGTTCGAAGGGACTACCAACATTGTACTGGCGCATAGGGGCTTTACCACGCTTTTGTGGCCCATTAATGGCTGCGCAAATGTCACATTTCTTACACCAGGCCCTCACATCTTCTTTGCAGTTCACCCAGTAGAACCGTTCACGCAGCTTGCCAAGTGTCTTGGTAACACCAAGATGTCCTCCGCTGGTTCCATTGTGAACTTCCTCCAAGACTTCTGGGACCCTCTTCTTTGGAATGACGATCTGCCTTCTCTCTTCTTGTCCCTCCGGTCTCTCGATCACACGGCGAAGTAGTCCGTTATCTATTACCAAGGAATTCCACTGGGCCCAGTACGACTTTACGTTCGGCGAATATCTGCAAACTTCTTCCCACGTTGGTCTTTGGCCTGTGTTTTTCCAGTTAATTACTAAACCTAATTCTGGGTCACTGGTTTGGTCATTTGCAAGATCTTCGGGTTGCCAACTATCATTAACCACAGTTGTTCACTTTGAGTTTCACTTCTTTCTCTTCAGCTCGGGAACAATGCTTACGGTCCTTAGCGCAAGGTCTCCTGGAAAGTGCGTCGGCATTCCGATGGATTGCCCCAGCTCGATGTTCTGTGTCGAAGTCAAATTCTTGTAATCGTTCAATCCATCTAGCTACCTGCCCTTCAGGATTCTTAAACTGCAACAGCCATTTCAAAGCAGCATGGTCTGTTCTTAACAAGAACTTTCTTCCATAGAGATACTTGTAGAAGTGTTCCACTGCTTTAACTACTGCTAGTAATTCTCGTCTGGTTACACAGTAGTTCCTTTCCGGTTTTGACAAGGTCTTACTAAAATAACCAATGACTTTTTCTTGACCATCCTGGATCTGAGACAGAACAGCGCCTAATGCAACATTGCTAGCGTCGGTATCCAATATAAAGTTTCCGTTGCCAAGAGGGTAGCTAAGTATGGGCGCACTAGTCAGGGCCTTCTTCAATTTTCGGAATGCCTCGTCAGAATCTGAGTCCCAAGAGAAACGCCTCTCGCCTTCGGTAAGTCTGGTCAATGGTTTTGCGATGGTGGCGAAACCCTGTACATAGCGTCGATAGTATGTGCATAGTCCCAAAAAGCTTCGTAGTTCATGTTTATCTTTAGGTATCGGCCACTCTTCCACTGTCTTGGTCTTCTGTGGATCTACCGCAACTCCTTGGGAGGAGACTATATGGCCCAAGTAGTGTACCTTTTCTTGACACAGATGACATTTCTTGGGGCTAAGTTTCAAACCAGAACTCCCTAGTCGCTTGAAAACTTCTTCCAAATTCTTCAGATGATGGTCAAAGGATTTCCCAACCACTATGATGTCATCCAGGTACACTAAACAGGTAGTCCAGGATAGTCCCTTTAACACAGACTCCATTAGTCTCTCAAAGGTAGCTGGCGCGTTGCACAACTCAAAAGGCATGACGGTAAATTGCCACAGTCCGGAGCCCACCGAGAACGCTGTCTTCTCTCTGTCTTTCGGCGCCATGTCGACTTGCCAATATCCACTCTTCAGATCTAACGTAGAGAATATCGTTGACCCCGCCAGTGTGTCTAGAGTATCGTCTATCCTCGGCAGGGGATAGCTATCCTTCTTGGTACCATTATTGAGCTGCCGATAATCAACACAGAATCTGGTGGTACCGTCTTTCTTCTTTACTAGTACTACCGGCGATGTCCACGGGCTGTTAGATGGTTCGATGACACCCTCTTCTTTCATTTCTCGAAGGATTTTATCAGCTTCTTCACGTTTGGCGAGCGGAAGTCTTCTCGGATTTTGTTTGATTGGTCGTGCTTCTCCGGTATCAATTTTATGTTGTACTAAATTGGTACGACCTCTGTGTCCTGCTTCTCCTTTATCAAACACATCTTGATACTTGATTATCAGGTTTCCCAATTTTCTACTATTTTCGGGAGATAATCCCTTAACGTTTACTAACTCCTTCACCATTTTGTCCGGAATTTTTGAAGTCGAAACTTTGGAGGCTTCCACGCTTCGAATGACTGAGGAGACCGAACAACAGTACCCTAACAGGGTTCCCTTCTTCAAGGATACAGAATAATAATTCGTATTCATTACTCTCACCGGTACAGTTTTCTTCGCTCGTAGCAGGGCTTTTCCAACAGCGATCCCTCGTCCTATTTCGCTGTCATGGTTCCTTGGCTCCAACAGAATAATACTCCCATTATTCATTTTACCTTCCAGGCAACCATCCAAAAATACCTCACAGCGCTCAGGGATCGAAACATCTTCTGCTACTACCACGCGAAGCGTCTCCTCACATTTTCGATGTAGAACCACTTATTCCTCATTTATTTTCAAAATTCCCTCTTTGAAGTTTAGGTCAAAACCTTTAGTGGTCATGATGTTCATTCCGAGAATAAGTTCATCTTCGATATCTGCTACTAACACTGGATGTTCAAAACTGGTGCTCCCAATAACAAAATTAAGATTTACTTCTCCATGGACAGCAGCGGAGCCCCCCGTAGCAGTACGTAGTCGCCATTGTGTTGTTTTAACCTTCTTCGATGTTTAAGAATGTCCGGTCTGATGATAGTTTTCGTCGCACCTGTATCCAACAGCATGGTCGGAACTCTCCATCAACAAAACCATCCACAAAAATGCTGTTGAATTTGTGTTGTAGCGAGGCGACTTGAGCAGTTTCGTTGGGGCATGTTGGGTACAGGTCGACGTGTGCCCCTTCATTTCGACCCTTAGTAGTTTTCCGACCTCGACGAAGCCGGTTCTTCGTTCTTCTCCTTACAACGGCTTCGCACGTGTCCCACCTGTCCGCAGTTCCAGCAACGAATCGGTCCCTTCTTGCCCATGTACTGGTCCATTACCTTCCGAACAATCCCTTCCACGGATTCGTCGGAACATTCGTCGATGGCCCGTACTCTTCCTAAAGACCTAGAACTTTGTTTCGCGGCCTCAAATTCTAGGGCACGTGCTAAAGCATCCACCAAGTGCGTTGGGTGGGCTAGGAGAAGTGCTTGTCTTGTCTCGTTATCACGTAAGCCGTCGGAGAATGCCTGTACTGCCAACCGCTCCATAACATTCTTCTGGCGTAGCAGGGTACGCAAGGCGAACGAGGCGGGCTACGTCGGCTTCAAACTCCTGCAGAGACTCATTTGACTTTTGAATGCGATTTTTTAGCTGGGAATGATAGACATGTTCCAAATGAGCTTGGCCGTACCTCATTTCTAAATGTCGTACCAATTGCTGATAATCTCCCTGTTCCGATGGTGACAATGTCTGCAGGATATCAGTCGCATCTCCTCGCAGTGCGACAGTCAAAGCGGTAGCCTTTTCAGCGATTGTCCATCCGTTCGCTCTCGCAGCGGCCTCAAACTGGCAAAAATAATTGGCCCAAGCGGTTTTTCCGTCAAACTGTGGAGGCTTAATAACTGACTTTTGAGATATACTTATTTTCGACTAGTTTCGGTGCCTCCGATGTTTCTTGACATTTTGGTGAATTGGCCTTTTCTATTTCTTTTGTTTTAAAATTTCGATTTTTCTATTTACATCTTCCTCAATCTCCGTTATTTTGTCTTGTAGTTCCGTAGAATTCTCTATAATCTTATTGTTTAAACTTTCTTCTAAATTAAGTATTTTGTCATTGAAACTGGCTTGTAGATCTTTAGAATTTTCTATGATTTTATCCTCTAAAATATTAATTAAATCCTGGGAATTTTCCATAATTTTATCTTTCAAACTGTCTTCTAATTTTTGAGAATTCTCTGTGATTTTATCTTCTAAATTAACTTCCAAGTCAATTATTTTACTATTCAAATTGTCGTTTAAATTGTCTTGCAATTCCCGGGAATTTTCTGTAATTTTGTCATTCAAATTGTCTTCTAATTTTTGTAGGCACGAGTCAAGGTCACCTTCCAACTCAAAGCAAAATGTGTCAGGATCCTCACCTTCCTCAATCAAAACGTCTCTCAGTCTGGCTTGCAAAATGCTTTTCTTTCCGACACTTTCAGGTCTTTCAATTTTTTTGGAGCCATCGTTAGTCTTTTTATTTTTCTAGTCTATCACACACCCCACACCTGACACCAATTGTTACGTTTTTCGTCGGTTCCGTGTGGATAGAAAGTCACAATTTATTTAAACACTATTTATTTAACACTAATTAACAAAAACAATAACGATAAAAGACTTATAGAACTATTTACAAACGATTTATAACTAAGAATTTATTTTGAATTTTAGCGCGTCAACTGCACTGGTATATTTATAACTGCCCTCTGTAGGCCACGGCCGCCGGCTTTTATACCGGCAGGTAAAGAACTCTAGAATTGTCCATAGATCGTTAGGTGCGTAGAGAAGGTTTTCGAATGTTCTCGTATGTACTCGTCCATTCCAGTGGGACTCGATTCTTCTCGAACGAATGAATCATTGCGGTGTCTATGCGATGTTAAGGTCATCCGAGGGCGGGCCATATTGTGAGGTTAGGTCGAGTCCACACCGGCTCGCAACATTATCTTGGTCCAGAGCCAGTACTGGGAATACCCAAATGCATGGCCCGTAGTGCACTAAAACTCTGTATCAGGGAAAAGCAGAATGTTCACTGGAGAAACAGACAGGGGCACAGGCACAGCAAGGCCTTTATCCAAGGACCTAGCTCTGAAACCGCAAAAGAACTGCTAATGCTTAGCAGGAATAAAGTGCGGATTACAACAGGCTTCTTGGCAGGATACATGGCTGTCATGTGTTATCTGAACAAGCTCAACCGGTATCAAGGAAGTCTTTGCTGTAGACTCTGCGATAAAGATCCTGAAACAACGGAGTACATAATATGTCACTGTCTGGATCGCAAGCGACGCATTTTATTTGGGAAAGCTTGCTTAGAACTGGAGGAACTATGCTCCCATCCTATCAAAGACCTGCATAAGTTAGTGCAGGGCACATGGATAGGAGAATGGGTGCGGATATGGAAAGGGGACAAACACAATAAGCCTCACAGGTCGCAGTGGTTCCGGCAGAAGACGGCCCCTTGTTATTGAAAAAAAATGCTTAAGTTTAATTCCAAAAGACCAGGTATATACGATGTAAGAAACTAAAAAAACATGTAAAATATAAAATATTATTCTCTGCGTATTCCCAGTTAAACTCAAGAAGACAGTGAGAAAAAGAGAGAAATAAACTTAAAGGCAGAGAGAGAGATGCAGAGAGAACACGCGGACCAGCCCGATGTTGTAGATAAGGTCGGTATTCCGATATCGGGGTATAACATGACGTTGAGATGGTTTTTTAAACAAATTAGTCGGTGTGAGGGAACGAGATACCCACAGAACACGAAAATATTTCCATCTACCTGGTACAGAGACACCACTTCGATTTATGGCGCATTCTTTTCGGAGCTGAAGACAAGCGTATACATCATTCGGAATGTGTTCTCTACATTCTTTCCTGACCATAAGTTCCGTATGATTAAGAGGATTTGTGGTGGTGGGGGTAGTTTTTACCCTTCCCGTAATTTTGTGACAGTCAAATATTAAAATACATATTATAGCAAAATATGGACGCCTAAAAATCATTCAAATCGGAACAACGGTTCTTAAAATATCTGAAAATAGGTATGTGTTTATTTTTTCCTTAGACAAGGAAAGAGAGGGGACAGCTAACACGCATATTCTCCAGTGAAAAATTTTTGAGGCCAAAATTTGATCGGCGGCCATACTTTGGTAACAAGATTTCGAGGTGACACCAAGCGAATTTTTATGTTTTTTTGTGAATACTGTTTTGTTTTAAATTTATAAACTGTGTTGTTTAGTATGGTGAGATGTTCGGCGCATGGCTGCAGAGGCTGAAGCGAGAAAAAAATGACTGAAATTACATTTTACAGGTAAAAGTTGATACACAACTTGTGCTATGTAGTCATAAAATGTACATTTTTTTCATTATAGCAGTAAAAATATGTAAAATGCTTTTAGTATGCCTTGTACCACATCCAAAGCAAACTATTTTTATTAACTTCAAGTAGTATTTTCAATATCCTACATTATAATTAATGTTTGAAACTATAAATAATGCTACTCAGACAGGATTTCTCCAGTGGCGTAGGGTATTATAATCAGAGAAATACAATTTCGGCAATAAACATTTTTTTATATATTTTACATGTAAAAATGTATAAAGTATTGTTATCAAATATGTAAAATAATAATTGTAAACTATAAAAAAAACATGAAAAATTTTGGTTATAAAAAATCTATATGTATAGTTGTTACATAAAACTTAAATTTACCTGCCAATATTTACTGGGGGTGGACAAACTTGTGGTGGGCTACTTGTTACAATATTTTTTTAAATATCCTTTCAAAAAAATTGCTAGTTTAGGTGTATAATAATAGTTTCAATGAGTAATAATTAATAAAAATTTAAAAATAAATAAATAAAATAACACGAAGCTTCTAGAATATAATTGTTTATTTTTTTGCGAAAAATTAGGATATTCTTATGATTGAAGGTAACAAATATTAAAAATTACATTATTCATTGAATCCGTAGGCAAGTGTGAAGGGGATGGCTAGATTCATTATTATAACGCATGATCGAAAAAAAACGGCGTCCAGTTGGCTTGTAAATGATTGTCGATGACATTCCTCTCAGTCTTTTTTCGATGTCATTTTATATAGTTTTTATGACATTTTATATGTAGAATTATATGGGGAATGTCATCGATCGTCATTTCCAAACAAACATGATGCCGTTGTTTTTCGATCATACGGTATATATGTATATACACGTTTAAAAGATATATATTTACATTATTTTTTATTTAATTATACATTATACACACGCTAATAATAAATAATTGTCTTGATGATCAGTTCACTGTGACTGTTAAATAAATTTTGCATTATCGGCTTAGATATTCTAATATTATAAAGGTGAGACTATAAAATACGAAATTGTATATGCATTACTCAAAAATAAATGATATATTAGTTAACGTTTTAATAAATATTTTTTATCGTCTAGGTACAAGCTAATTTCTGATGCTACGCCATTGGAGAATTTCGGGTGGTGACAAGTGGCTTCACTTTCAGCTGCCGTGTTACCTGTCCCCTCTTTCCTTGTCTAAGATTTTTTCAAAGTCTGATGCCCTCTAACGGACAAACGATGCACTTTTGTATAGAGGTAAATTGTGTCCAATGGACTTATTTTGATTCCAAAAATACATAGTAGTTATATAATATATAGAGTGTTCCAATATCCACGGAATATTGGGACACTATACATATATTATTACACAGGGTGGTCCGAACTGTATTCCGGAAACTTCAGTGGCATATTCTGCAAATAGAAATAAGTATAAAAGTTCGTATAAATGTATGTCCTAAAATGCTTAGTTTCGGTGATACAGGGTGTAGAAGTCTCATTTTTATTTCGATTTTCTCCAAATAATTTCTGAAATACCATCAATATTTCGATGAAAATAGGTGTCTGGGAGCTTTGTGATATGAGAAATCTGATTTTGATGTCAATATGACTCCCACTTGTAGAGGGCGCCACCTACATATGTTTTAACTGGTTTGAAGAGTAATAACTTTTTGTCCGTACCTGTATAAAACTACCGAGTAAAAAAATATACATTTATGGAGTTTTCTACGTAAAAAATGTCTCTTGGTAAAAATCGTTACGAGTAATGGTTTTCAAGATATTTGGAATCGAAATTATCAATACCTGTCATCACTGACATAAATTAAACATATTGACTAAATAGTTATTAGACTGAAATCATAAATTTGAAATGTTTTTGTGTCAAAAGTTCAACAGAAACTGTTTTATCATCATTTTTTGGAAGCAAAATTTATGATAACTTAAAAAAAAAGAAGTTCCCAAATTTATCATTTCAGTCAAATAACTATCTACCCAACATGTTTATATTTTGTCAATAACATGACATGTATTGATTATTTCGATTGTAAATATCTTGAGAACGGTTGCTCGTAGCGATTTTTACGAAGACATTTTTTACGTAAAAAATCACGGAAATGTATAGTTTTCACTCAGTAGTTTTATACAGGTATTGACGAAAAGTTATTACTCTTCAAAAGAGTTAAAACACATGCAGGTTGCGCCCCCTACAAATACATATATAGGTCATATAGAGTCATATTGATTTAAAAATCAAATTTCTCATATCAAAAAACTCCCAGATACAAATTTTCATCCAAATATTGACGTTACTTCAGAAATTATTTGGAAAAAATCGACATAAATATGAAACTTCTCTCCCCTGTATCTCCGGAACTAAGCATTTTAGGACGAAGTTTTTTTACTTATATCTGCAGAATATGCTGCCGAAGTTTCCGTAACACAGTTCGGATCACCCTGTAGATAAAGTAGGTATACTAAGATTAAACGAAAAATGAAATAAAATTGTTATCGTGCCCGAATAGCATGACGAAACAACCCGAGCAAAATAATTTGGAAAATGGAAATTTAAAATTATGTAGGAAAATTGCAAAGAGAAGGAAAAAAACATAACCGGCATGGTAGGCCCCGAATGCAAATGCATTATATTAAAGATGGCTATCGACAAACTGCCTTATAAATAGAAAACTTTAATAAGAAAATAGTTTAGTGGGTATTTAATGGTCTGAAAAGATTCGTGGGCACGAATTTTCAATGAAGAAAGGCACGAGAACTGGCGATATATCAGTATAGAACTATGATTATACCTGGATTTAAGAAATAACAGCAGAAAAAAGAAAATAAACCTTTTTTCTTCATCTATTTAAGCTCCGGTTTAACATTCATTCTCGATTAAATATCTATAGACCAGAGAAAGATATTCAATAAATGTACATAACACACGTGAACCGTTCCTATTATATACCAGAATTAAATGCGGATTGGAATGGTTTTTGAAAACCGCGACCGCACCGCACTATAAATTTATTTCAAATAATTATAAGCTTTAAACGGTAATAAATTGTTTAATTTATTGCCTTAAAAATGTCATAAGTCAGAAATTTTGCATAATTGCTGATTTTGTCCAGCAAATTGCATTGGGTTGCGATGGTTTTTATATAATAACTCTGTGTATAAAAAGAATGTTTCATTAAACAGCAATTTAGACTAAATTACTGATTAATGAGACATTCTCATGACTCAGAATCGCTGATTTATAAATTTATAGTATTTCATTATTAAGTTAGGCTCAAAAAATATGCCACATAATATATTAAACATATGGATTTCACTTGATGGTGTCAGGTATTTACCTTGTACTTTTTAACAAGTTTGAATACCTAAGTGGTGTTACCACAGCTTTTGAAAATTACTTAGAGTGGTTGTTGAAACTCACTTTACAAATGGACGTGTAACAGTACCTGATTACCCTCTTCATTTGGCCAATGGTTAATAAGAAAAACATGGATGTAAATATATTCATTCGAACATGGAGGAGAATTTGCTTTTTTATTTAAACGTCTTAAAGTCTGAAAGTAAGAGTTCAGTGAAATATTATTATAATAAATAGGCAAGTCTATTTATTTTGTTATATTATGGTTCATGGTTAGAGAACATTTTAAAAAAGAGAAAAAAAACCTTGATTGCTTTACTTAGCGATTATTTGAATATTCAAAAATGTTGATCAACTTATATTTACTCTCCAAATTGATAATACTTGATGAAATCTTGATTCTGATTCTGATTCAGCATTCAAGTCACTCAGCGAAGTATAGAAGATCATTTTATTATATGTACATATCTTATGCTTATGGTGAGAATGTTTATTCCGTTTGTTTGAATGTTTTTAATCTATACTAATATATAAAATCCTTAAGTGACTGACATACTGATTAATCACGATCCTGCTCAAACCACTAAACGTAAGAAGCTCAATTTTGGCATACAGGTTGATTCTAGGGTATAGAGGTTCGATAAGAAGGGATTTTTCGAAATTCCAGTTCCAAGAGGGTGAAACCACCCCTCAAATATTACAATATTTTTTATTTAAACAACGGTCAAGTTTCCGAAAAAACGCTTAAATACGTATATTTTATTTTGTTTTTTACATATTTTAAGATTTTTTAAAAATGTAAACAGGGTGTTTCGAAAAATCTGGTCATTGATTAATCACGATCCTGCTTAAAGCGCTTGACGTAAAAAGCTGATTTTTGGAAAACAGATTGACTTTAGGGTGTAGAAGTTCAATAAGAAGGGATTTTTCGAAACTCGAATTCTAAGGGTGTGAAACTATCCCTCAAATATTAAAATATTTTTTATTTAAAAACCGGTGAGTTTTTCAGAAAAAAACTCTTAAACACGTATAGTTTATTTTGTGTTTTACATATTTTAAGATTTTTTATAAATTTATACAGGGTGTTACATAGGATATGACCATTCAGTAATCACGATTCTGTTTAAACTGCTTGACGTTTAAAGCTGATTTTTGGCAAACGGATTGACTGTGGGGTGTAGAGGTTCGATAAGGAGGGGTATCTCGAATCTCAAATTCCAAGAGGGTGAAAACGCCCCTCAAATATTACAATATTTGTTATTTAAAAAACCGTTAGTCTTTCGGGAAAACGCTTGAACAAGCATAATTTATTTGGTTTTTTACATATTTTGAAATTTTTTAAAAAATCATACAGAGTGTTCCAAAAAGTTGGGTAATTTCTTAACCACGATTCTGCTTAAACTGCTTGACGTAAAAAGCTTATTTTTAGCAAACGGATTTTTCTAAAGTCAAATTCCAACGAGATGAAACTACCCCTCAAATATTACCAAGTTATATAATAATATCGCCATATTGTTTTTTCTCATGCTGACATAAATGTGAGAAAATTTTATCCAGTTTGTATGTTAATGGAAATTCTTGTTTTGCTTTATCATCACCATTACAAATGATTAATTCGACGCAAACGAAGTCGCTGGTACACGCTAGTAAATTTTATATAACGCTTTACAGAAAGTCTAAAAACAATTAAAAATATATTTAGTGGAGTGCTTTAAGCCCTTATGGGATACAAACCTCGGAATTTTTTATTTATTCGAGTTTAGTGAATTTGCTATAAAATTCCGGTTCCAAAAATACCTTAATACCATAGGGTATACTAAATGGTCTTTGAATTATGACCACATCCATGAGGACGCCAATCTAGACGTTCAGGAACCTTCCTATGAGAACTTCTAATCGAGAGGATCGACTTATTGTAAGTTTATCGCTAAGAAACCGCCGTTTGCCAGCTTTTCAAATTGATAATGAATTGCACTTAGAACCGTACATATTAACTAACGGACTACAAGAAGAAGATTAAATGAAGCAAATCTTATTTCAAGAAGGCCTGCTTCGGGACCAGAACGTAGAAGATGTGTTGACTAGGATCAATAGTAAAGGCATGGTCTTAATGTAAAAATTACGAAAAAATGTTAGTGCCTTTTTAAAACCGAATATTTCCAACAAAAATAAAGCTAATGAGATGAACCAAAAAACAAACCATCGAGAAAGGATGTATCTAGATGCAGGGGCGTAGATAGGTGTATGCTATGGGGGTGGTACTATGATTAAGTCGCAAAAAAAATCACCATCGGAATTTTTTTGTCGAATTAAAACGACGGCGATTTTTTTGTTTTCAAAAAGATATAAAAACATAACACAAAAATTAAAATATAGATTTGTAAATAACATACACAAAAATGAAACAACGACGTTTATTAGTTAATTTTCTATAAACTATAAATAAAAAAATCTAAACTATCAAAAAAAACTATAAAAACTATAAATAAAACTACAAAACAAAATCAAGTTTTCTAGTACGCTGTTTGGAAAACCTATCAATAACGGCATCAACATTTATTTCAATATCTTTATGGATATTGATTAGAGTTAACCCCACTAATCTGTCCTGGCCAATAAGAACGCTTTGTGTGCTTTTAATTAGGTCGAACATATTATAAACGATAAATCAACATAATTAAAAGCATACAAAGTGTTCTTATATGCCGGATATTAATTAAAAAAAATCCTTTCATAGTAAATGACTATTTCAATTCTCGTATCTCGTCAAGCGTCAGGGGGGGGGGTACTGTCCCCCAGTACCCCCCCCCTTATCTACGCCCTTGTCTAGATGATAAAATTATTTTTACATTTCTTGCTGTTTAACATATTTCACAGGGTGTTTCAAACTTTCATCAAAATATCAACATTTTGTTTTCCCTCGTATAATTAACAGATGGGAAGTTTCATTTTTAATTTAGAAAAAGATACTAAAAAGTCTAATAATTTGGCAACACGCTGCTTAAAAAATCATCAAAATCGGCCCATTAAAATAAAATATATAATCCTTTAAAATACATCAAAGTTTTAAGGTGCCCATTTTTCGTGCCGGTGAATGTATTTCAAAAACTATACATTTTAGCCATATACTTTTTTAATGAAACAAACCTTTATTTTTTACTAGAATTCAAAAATCAATTAATATATAGGGTATTCCATTCCAAAAAACATAACTTTGATGTGTAACTTTTTTTGGGGACATCCTGTAGAACTCTACATAATTTTAGAAAATGCTTTAAATTGACTTACATGAGCTCACAAAATCTCACTTCAATACAAACTTTTATTCTCCTTGCAAAAACCGCGTCGTATATAACGCGCCACCCTGTATAATTCGATTTCAATCAAAATTTCAATGATTAGAATATAAGCAGAATAGGTATAGCTTATACATTAGATTTATTTATTTCAATAAATTTACTTAGAAAAAGAATTAAAAAAATCAAAATATTAAGAAGGAAATAATAAAGAATTTACTAAAATTACTAAAATAAAAAATTAAAAGCAACGAAAAAAATAGGTAAACATTCTAATATTTTATCTATAAAACACAATACAGAAGGTTTCACATTAATACATTAACAGTAATTGAATTCCGAGGTAAAAGTCTCTGGACACTCCACTAATTTTTAATTGATATTTTTATCCTCCCAGAATGAATCTAGAGACAAACAAATGGACATATTACCATACACTCACGTATATATTCCTAAACGCGTTAAATCATTACAAACCACACACACACACAACTGTGAAACAACGAAAAATAAAAGGGAGGCACATGGTATAGCCGAACGGCGTTATAAATAATTCATCCCAACATAAATTCAAACCGAGATCTCCGACTATAAGTATTCTATGTAGACACGATCTTTGATGCCAGTCTTCACATTGAAGCTTCCATCTTTCATCTGAAATAAAATCCAACGAGCCAGGGAGAATTTCGACAGAGACAATCAAAAAATGAAAAAAAGTTCAATTTACCTACCTCGGAATTAAAATAACAGACGTAACCAAGAGCGTCGCCAGCTGATGTTCTAAAGTGAAACAAGTTTAGGGTGGAGAAAGTATAATTTGGGAGTGTAAAAATTAAAATTTTTGGCCCAAATTAATGAACAATTAATGAAAGAAATAAAAATGTAAAATAAGTTCAATAATACTAAATATTCGAGGATGTGTAAATTTCTCGAAAACTTTGAGGTAATTTTTGAATCTATAGAGAGATTATAGAGTTGGTGGTTGGAATCTTTGGTGTTACAACGGCACTCTAAAAAAACTAAATCGTCACAATACACCAAAACACTCTACTCTTCCACTGGGCATAGCATCATCAGCAGATGATTAAAACTGTTTATGGTTGATTCTTACTATACCTGCCATATCAGCTCCCTTCCGTTTCCCTTCTGTTTACATAAAATCTTATATCATGTAATGTAGATGTTCCCTTTCCCTTCCGTTCCATATCCTTTCCATCCATACATTTTTTGGCGGACGGACTGAAGCGTATCGGAAATAGCGTTGTCAAGTTCTTACATTTGTACCAGCTCTGTTAAAAATTTGCTAATATTTATTTATTCTTTCACCTCTTAATTAAATCTTTTTCAAAATATACAAATATACAAATTTTTAAAATAAAACTTTCGTAATGATATAAATTGTACAATAAAAAGTATGGAACTGATACGGAACGGAAGCTTACGTATAGCATCAATACAATAAAAAATACGGAACGGATATGGAATGGAAATGGAATGTATAGTGAGAATCAACCTTTAATCATCTACAAACCTACGACAGACTTGCGACCGATAATTGTGAAATGAATTAAAAAATAAAAAAGACAGGGCTATTTACAATCTTTACCAGAGTCTTCACTCTGGATGAACCATCGGATCAGAGAACCATGCCTTCATCTTTAGTGTATTCTTTGGACGAAGCAATTAGAGGCAATCTATACTACTTATCACTTTGAAGGATTCCTCCAAGATGATCATTAAAAATGACTTTCCAAAATAAATCTTCATAGCTATTTCTCGGAATATCTATACTAATATATAAAATCCTTAAGTGACTGACATACTGATTAATCACGATCCTGCTAAAACCACTCAACGTAAGAAGCTCAATTTTGGCATACAGGTTAATTCTAGGGTGTAGAGGTTCGATAAGAAGGGATTTTTCGAAATTTCACTTCCAAGAGGGTGAAACCACCCCTCAAATATTACAATATTTTTTATTTAAAAAACGGTCAAATTTCCGAAAAAACGCTTAAACACGTATATTTTATTTTGTTTTTTTTACATATTTTAAGATTTTTTAAAAATGTATACAGAGTGTTTCGAAAAATCTGGTCATTGATTAATCACGATCCTGCTTAAAGCGCTTGACTTAAAAAGCTGATTTTTGGAAAACGGATTGACTTTAGAGTGTAGAGGTTCGATAAGAAGGGATTTTTCGAAACTCGAATTCTAAGGGGGTGAAACTATCCCTCAAATATTAAAATATTTTTTATTTAAAAACCGGTGAGTTTTTCGGAAAAACTCTTTAACACGTATATTTTATTTTGTTGTTTTACATATTTTAAGATTTTTTATAAATTTATACAGGGTGTTTCATAAAATATGACCATTCAGTAATCACGATTCTGCTTAATCTGCTTGACGTTTAAAGCTGATTTTTGGCAAACGAATTGACTGTGGGGTGTAGAGGTTCGATAAGGAGAGGTTTCTCGAATCTCAAATTCCAAGAGGGTGAAAACGCCTCTCAAGTATTACAATATTTGTTATTTAAAAAACGGTTAGTCTTTCGGCAAAACGCTTGGACAAGCATAATTTATTTGGTTTTTTTACATATTTTGAAATTTTTTAAAAAATCATCCAGGGTGTTCCAAAAAGTTGGGTAATTTCTTAACCACGATTCTGCTTAAACTGCTTGACGTAAAAAGCTTATTTTTGGCAAACGGATTTTTCGAAAGTCAAATTCCGGGTCCAGATTAATTCGACGCGAACGAAGTCGCTGGTACACGCTAGTATTTATATAAAGTGCTTTTATTATACTGTTTCTATTTGGAATTGGAATAATTTTAACGGTAGTCTTGGTCTTGCTTTTTATGCAAGACTAAGATCATCGGGATGTTGTTTTAGTCCACAGTTAGGGCTGCGAACTGGATTTGAAGATTAAAATAAATTATGTACTGCAAAAAAATATACACAGTGTCATCCACGGCAACGAAAAAGCCGATGAGCTAGCTAAGCAAGGATCATCGGCATCATATCTTGGTCCAGAACCAGTACTGGGAATACCCAAATGTATGGCCCGTAGTGCACTAAAACTCTGGATCAGCAAAAAGCAGAATCTCCACTGGAGAAACAGACAGGGATACAGGGTCAGCAAGGCCTTTATCCAAGGACCTAGCTCTAAAATAGCAGGAATAAAGTGCGGATTACAACAGGCCTCTTGACAGGACACATGGCTGTCAAGTGTTATCTGAACAAGCTCAACCTGTATCAAGGAAGTCTTTGCTGCAGACTCTGCGATAAAGATCCTGAGACAGCGGAGCACATACTATGTCCAAAGCTATGTCACTGTGAGGCTCTGGATCGCCAGCGACACTTTTTATTTGGGAAAGCTAGGCGGGAACCGAAAGGACTATGCTCCCATCCTATCAAGGACCTGCATAATAAGTTAATGCAGGGCACAGGAATAGGAGAACGGGTGCAGATACAGAGAGACAAACACAATAGGCCTCACAAGTCGCAGTGTTTTTTTTTAAATCGGACAAAGGTACAACATAACTTACATGACAAAAGTCAAGGCTTATGGTGTCTACATAAAACCCACTAAAAACCTACTCTTCTTCTTATATATGGTCTGGGACCAAGAGATAGGCCGTTTAACCTTATTATTTTCAATAATGCCTCCGCGCGGCGATCCGCTAATTATACGTTTTAAAAGTTGTTAAGGCGACCCGGCTCTCTCGCCCTGCTAGTTTTTCGCCTTAATAGAATATACCGAGAGGTATTTAAGATTATTACAAACTGGCCATTGTCACGTGAACGAAATAAACTCCGCGCGCTATAGTTGAAATTACGACTCGTATTAGGCCCGCAGATTCCAGCAGGACCGGCTTTAGTGTATTTAAGCCCTTAATGAAATAATAATAAAAATGACTGAGAGAGACTGTCCTGTTGTCCACTACCTACTTTTGGGAATTAAAATGGCCTATATTGCTGACACATTGTAGCGTTTTTTTTATGAAACATTACCACTGCGAACGGCAGCTTTTCGTTGGTAGAGCAGTCGTGGATAAGGTATTTCACTGGAAAGAAACTAACTAACAATAATAAATCGAAAATACAAATATTGGGCGCCAGGCATGAACACAGAAAGAAAACACAGTTGTTTATTACTTAAAACTAGTGACTATATTCATTCATGATGTATTCTGATGGTAAATAGTATTGTACAATTTTAATAATTATTATAGTGGTTATATGTCGAGTTAAGCTATGTTAGAAATAATATTAAATATATTCGATGAAAAGACTATAAAAAAATACCATACATGTAAAATTATAGAAAATGTATAAAAGGTAGCATTACTTTAATTAATTTGATATATTTTATATGATGTTACATCGAAGATGTTGCAACCCGTAGATTCTAGAATCTATGTCTGATTATTCATCTGTTAACAAAATTGTTCATGATTAAACATCAACAAAAAAGTCGTTCACCGCATATAGGGCTCTTTCCAGTAAGTATGATTTCAGAGCTTTGCGAAATGCGGGAAAGAATGAAAGTGACTTGATATTCAAAGGCAAATGATTGTACATTTTTTTTGTATTATATAGTATTGAGCCCTTAACTAGTTCTGAGCTCGGGGTAGGCAGATAAAGATCGTGCTCCGCATTCCTAAGTGGATTCCTGGTGTGAGATTGCCTTTCCGGAATAGCAGATATGTGCTTACAGATTAAACAAACGGATTCAAAAATGAATAAGAAAGGAAGAGTCAGTATTTTGAAATTTTTAAAGAAATTCTGGCAGTGAGTTCTATTGTTCAGTCCTAATAAGTATCGAACTTCTCTTTTGAAGTTTGAAAATGCGATCAAATTTTGTCTCGCAGCAAGTACCCCAGAATGGAAGGGCATAACGAAGATGCGACTCAAAAAGGGCATAATAGACATAATAAAGGTAAAACGAATAAGGACTATGAAAAACAAAATCCTGTGAACAAAATTTACGGAGCCATACATTTTCCAGTACAGACCTGTAAAGATCTACCGTGCTCGATGGCAGTAAAATATTCTCACTTCAAAACCGAATACTGAGTGAATTTATGGCCGGTGGAAAAAATATTAATTTCCAACAACACATTTTGCTCCTCACTGCGCGCCCATTTCAGTAAAATACGATTGGAATCGCTTAAATTAACTATTAGGAAGATTTATTTTTAATGCCCATTAACCAGCAATGTATTACGTATATAAATAAAAATTAAATACCTAGTGTTGTACGGTATGCCCATTAGGTACTTCAGAACGGGTGAACCGATAGACAGATAATCTTTACTTTTGAAAATTTGAAAAAAAATCTGAAGGTTCTTTTGATCTGTGAAATTGTTGTATGAACTAAAAACTACACTTATACAGGGTGTTTAAAAAAATGTGCAATTTCTCGTGGGAAGATTCCTCACGTTAAAATAAGATTTATTTTTCATATCAACATAGGTTCTATTCTACTTTGTTTTGGTAGCTACAGGGTGTTAAGGTCTTAAAATAATCTTTCGATTTATTATAATTTTCTTTCGAGTACTTTTACTGATTCGAATGAAATTTTGAGGGTAAAATTTATTATAAGTGCTACATATTTTAATGCTAAAAAAGCGTCGATAATATTTTTTCGGGTTTGGGAAATATTCCTTTCTCAAAACTAGATTTGCGTATTTTTCTCGGGCATTGCCCGAATTCGACTATTGAGCGTAATAGATATACTATTTTTTAACACTCTGTATAGTCTATACTCTTAATATTTCCCGTATCTTAATGAATTATCACCATAATATTTTAGTGCATACCAAAGCCCCTGTACCGGATGTGTCAAACGCTCGAAAAAAATTGAAACCATCGGTCTCGACAAAATCGGAACAATGAGCTTTTTCTTTCGGACACATGTTCAAACACCTCCCACGGCGGGTACCTCCTCTTATTTATGAGGGTACCACTCTGCTACAGAATACCACCGGGCGCTATTTACATTTACACCTTCAATTAGGTGTCATTATTACCATATCATATCGCCTTTATGCAGATCAGTTTTTTCCACCTGGTTTTCCTATTGGGATTAATATTATTCTTGGCGGTCGTGTAGTACGACCTTGGTGATATACCTGATTGATATATACAAGGTGAAATGTATTCGTAGAAAAGGAATTAGGGTCAATGTACCGGTACTCATTTTAAGGCTCAGGACATTTAGGAAATCCCATCTAAATTATAAAGTTATTATGTGTCGTTTATTAGGTCCTCTGTTGAAAAGTTGGATAGTTTTTATTATTTATTCTAGGGTTAAAACCTATTTACTTAGCTGTAAAATCAATAGAGGAACCAATAGGGTGAATATGCCTGTAGCCGACAAGTGGTCGGACAAAACATATTTATTTGGAAATAAGTTAAAAATATGGCTTAGTATTGTCTTGACTTCCTATAACATTTGCTTTGCCTAAATTGTTACCCTGAAATCGTTAAAAATTCGAAAAAGTGACCACATGTTTGTGTTTCTGTTCATTTTTGCCTTTTGTTAATTTTTGCTTGTTGAAGATGGAGGTCAGATAGTTTGTAAAGGTAAGTTAAATTTGTATCTACTTTATGAAGTACTTATAAATTTACGTGTATGGTAGAATAATCTAAACTTTTATTTCAAGTAACAAAAAAGGATACTTTTTAATATTTTACTTATTTTATTAGAGAAATAAAGGTTGATTCTCACTATACCTTCCATTTCCATTCCATATCCGTTCCGTATTTTTTATTGCTTTGATGCTATACGTAAGCTTCCGTTCCTTATTAGTTCCATAATTTTTATTGTACAATTTATATCATTACGAAAGTTTTATTTAAAAAATTTGTATCTTTTGAAAAAGGTAATAAATTTAATTAAGAGGTGAAAGAATATATAAATATCAGCAAAATGCTAACAGAGATGGTACAAATGTAAGAACTTGACAACGCTGTTACCGACACGCTTCAGGGCGTGCGCCAAAAAAATGTATGGAAGGAAAGGATATGGAACGGAATAATATGCATTGTCCTATTCATCTATATGATATAATATTTTATGTAAATGGAAGGGAAACGGAAGGTATATGAGAATCAACCTTACAACGTATATTTTCTTATTCTACGCCTTTTAATTAGTAAATAAGAACAGTTTTAAAAAAATCGGTGACATTGAGAAAATCTCCAATTTTCAATGCTCATTTTTGGCTATTTTTTACACATTTTCAAAGACCTTAGAATGCTCAGACTGCCCCAAACTTTGTGCAAAATTGCAAAAGTAAAAACAGTGTCAGTTCAGAAAGATATTTTACTTCAAAACGTTATTATAAATTAAACATTTTCAATATCCAACAAGATTTAAATTTCTGAATTAATATTCGGAAAGGTTTCACACCCAGTTCGCCCATTTGACACATAGCGTCGCAGCATTTGCATAAATCCGCTGTGCGCCTTTTCAATTTGTTCAACTCGCTAAAACCTAAGACAAACGTGCGTATTGTTTCAATAGGAACCGTGTCAATATTTGTCCGTGTTGTTGTTTTTTGGCACCTCTCGGATATACGGTGTGAAATGGGGGCCGTGACAGAAAACGTGATATTAGTAATTGGTTCCGAGAAACCAGTCAGAAAAGAAGCATTGAAGAAGTTCGATATTAGCGTTTGATAATATATTGTTAAAATATAAAACAATATATATATTGTAAATTATTTATTTGTTTCTGAGCGCCAAAAATAAGTCTGTCCAGCGAGTTAGGAAAGTTTTCGACAAATGATATCCGAAATATCATATACAGGGTGGCGCACCTCATTCGCCTCGGTTGATTATACGAAAACGGAAAGATGTAGAAACAAAATATTTTATGGGTATATGTGGGACGGCAATGTATATAATTTAATATTATTTTGAAATATACAGGGTGTGTCAGAAGAAGATCCATACAAAAGTTATATTTTTTCTTATGGAACACCCGGTATTTTATTTCATTTTTGGATTTTTTGACATTAAATAAGGCATTTATTATAAGAGTTTAATATTTGTAAATGCTTTGGTTTTTGGGATATTTAAAGATATTTAAATATGCATACTATAATAAAAAAGTTTGTCAACACCTGGTACATTACTTTTCAGAATTAATTCTTGTTCTGGCTTTCAAGCCAGAGAAATAAACCTTACTAAAAAATTTGATTGCTTTCTGAAATGTATACAGGGGTATCAAAAATTGCTGGATCCTTTTAAATATTTATTTTACATAAAAACTTCGTTATTTCAAATACAACACTATGCATTTTTTTAATAAGCCGAAGCAGATTTAAATGACCTTTCAAGCTATATTAGGGTTTCCTATACCTATCTGGCTCAGATTTTGAATAAAAGCGATTTTTCAATAAAATTGTAATCAAGCTGGCTGGTGTCGCCATGGCAATTTTCTAGTGACACTTAGTAGCTATTTTTAAAATCGACATGATTTCCCCTGTGGGGAAAATGGGGAAACACCAGAACACCTCATCACTGAGTGCGCCGAGACGACAACCATTCGTGTCATGAACTTTGGTACGACTGATATTGGAGATGGAGAACTACCCTCTGTAAAACCGTCCCAGATACTGGCTTTTGTCAAAGCCCTGAGACTGTATGACGAGTTATAACTCAAGAAAGGGGGACACAATATATCGCAGTCGCAATCGCAGTAATTCTAACTGTAAATTACCTTATTGATTTTTTTGTTTATTTTTTAGATTTAAACAAAATGAAAAATATTTCTCTTCGATTACAGTTGAGGGTTGGAACCTTTGGTGTTAAACAGCAAAATAAAAACACTAAATCACCACAATACACCAAAACGATTTTACTTTTACACTGGACGCGCGTTTCGCTAACCATGTTAGCATCATCAGCAGATGATTATAAACTCAAATCAGTTTATAATCATCTGCTGATGATGCTAACATGGTTAGCGAAACGCGCGTCCAGTGTAAAAGTAAAAGTGTTTTGGTGTATTGTGGTGATTTAGTGTTTTTATTTTGCTATTTCTCTTCGATTACGAAAACTCTATTAAGTGCATAATATCTGCTCTTGATTATTGGTAACAAGGACCCTGTTTGTTTTTCCACTAGCTTTCGGCGATATTAATCCCCCTCAAGCCCAATAGAGCGTTAAATTAAAAGTCCTAGTTAACGGCGCGTGCACTTCCAAATTAAAATTCCAGGTAAAACGCCCTGTGTCTGTGTGTGTGTTACATCGAACCCGATAAAATGACGTCGGCGGCGGTCCAAAATTTACGCTTTTTTCTTTTATTATTTTTGACAGGTCGACCGAGCCTGTTTTCGGTTTTTTACCAAAGCCGAGAGACAGATTAACATCTTATTTCGAAAAATTATGCGGCGCAGAAGTGCAGTCTAGGAGAAAAACGGCCGCGGTGGTCGATCTGGTGATGAAAGTCGGACGAGGCCAACGTCGATCTGTCATTTTGACATGAGACAGTTAAAATACGGCATAAAATCTGTAAAGAAATCAATAGTACTATAGTAGTATTTTAGTTTTACGGCCCAAGTAACATCGGTAGATATTAGAGACGCGCAAAACTACGATTGCGATTTTTAAATCGCAAAGATTGTAAGCTGCGATTGCGATTTTAATATTTTCCAAACGAAATTATTCGTAAAAAATGCTTTTCCTAAATATGCCAATGAGCCACCCTCGTTCCATTTGAAAACCTTGAGATATGATTAAAAATACGATTTGGGCATCTTTTAATTATTATTATATATTTTTTCTTTCATTTTTGCGTTTATTTACTACTTGTCAAAAATTAGATGTCAAAGAATTTAGATACGTCAATTTGACTTACCTGCTTCAGTAGCGTATTGGATGTTTGTGTTAATAAATAATTTTATCTATTTTTATTAGAATTGTATATTTTTATAACAATTTTAATAACTACCAACATTTATTCACAACGTAAAATAAAACAACAAATTATTGAGTCTATCCTACATCATATTTTTACACGTTTTGAATAAAATTAGAACGGCACGCTCCGAACGGCTTTGATATGCTCCTTCCTTAATATCTTTATTCAAAAATACAATATAATTGGAGATATAATCATGGAGAGATGGCATCGGAAGACGTAGAACATTATAAGCTTCATTCAGAACCTCGCAATTAGCGGAATGAATTAGTCGTTTCAATTACACTTTATACTTTTTAGTTTGCGATCATTCACAATGTTTAAAAAACACAATTAAAATTACTAGAATATTCTGCAACAGCTTGCATTAGTCAGTTGTATCCATAGAGAAAGCCTAATATTTAGCTTATAAACAATCAACTTTTGACTTCTAACCAGAATTTCTCTTGACGGAAGATAATAAAAGCACAGTTTAAAGAATATAAATATATCAGTTGACCCACTCTTCGCCCGTATCAAAATTCCTCCTGCCGCTCCCCGCCTATCTTGTAGACTTGGGTCAGTCTACATCCGTTGCTCGACGTGTACACAGCGTCCCAAATTTATTTTAGTTTTGTTTTCGGTCCGACGTATAGGGTGAACCAAAAATAGTGTTTTAGTTGTTTTGTTCGAATTGTGAATAAAATGTCTACTAGAAATATGTGTGTGGTTGTGAAAGTAGAATGACAGACAATATATCGTTCTTTAGGTGCCCAAAAGATGAAGGAAGGTATGTGTTTATATAGTATAGGATATTTATAATAATTATAGTATTAGACATATTCAGTATATTATAATTATGGAAACCTAACTATGAATAAATTGTTTTAAAAATATACATATAAATTAAGAAGAGATTTTACTCGAAATATGCACAAAATATTTATTTTTAACAATTAGTTTATTATTTTAGTAGATATTTTAGAGTAGTAGTAGATACTTTACTATTATGTTTTGGATTTTGTAGTATTTACCGGTTTGCAAAGTTCATATTAAATTATTTTTTAAGATATTTGCATTTTTTTAAATAGCATGTTTTACTTTTTAGATGTTTGTATTTAACTTTAACTACCTACCTGGAAAGTCCGAATTTTATCGTCAGGTAATAAAAATACGTGCATACAACTTGTTCTGCCATTGACAAGTTTTTTTTGACGAGTTTTTACTAAATCTTATGTAACAGTAAATATAACAATTGAGTATCCAGAAATGATAAATGTTCAGGAAACCGTTCTTTTTTAATTCAAATTACGCATGGGCTTTTATATCCGAGTTTATATCGTTTTTCCCATTTTTAAATGCCTGTTTCTATGTGGCCGTTATCGATATTCCCGTTTGTTTAGGTACCAAAAGGTGTAGCCCCCCCCCCCTTTTTTTTTGGTACTATCATTATTTTTCCCGTGTGCTCTTCAATTGGTAGTAAATACTGTAATAAATTATATTATATTTTTCTACTTGCTATATTAAAATTCCTTAGTATTTTTAGTTGATCCCTCGTATACGGCCAGCTTTCTGACTGATAAAATAGCACTTCCGCTGCACCCGGTAAACGTATAATTTTTTTGTCACCTCGAAGAGTCACGGGCCGCCTTTGAAGTCAAAATAACAATAGAATTCCTTAGAGTGGGCCAACTGGTATGTATTCTTTAAACTGTGATTAAAGGCCAAAACGACATTCCTCGCAAATTTTGAAGCATAATTAGTGGAAAAGTTAAAAGTTTGATAACTTTATCTACTAATTGAAGATTACTCTACCACTAATTTTGACGTTCTGAATGCTTACATTAAAATTAAAGGAACAAACTTCAACTTCACTAATTCATTTTACTAATTGTGAGGTTCTGAACGAAGATTTAAACCGATTAATCTAAAAAACAAAATATCGCTGCATATAGTTGAAAAATGCCAGTCCGCTGCACAATAAGACCACCTTAATGCCGAAAAAGAAAGAAAAAAGCAGTACCGGCGACGTTAAACAGATGGTTCTCTTAAACCAATAGTCGCTCCATTAAGCGGCCAAATTGGTTCGCATGGGACGCACCTTTCCAATACACCTCGCTCGCCAATTACCCGCTGCCACTCTTAATTTATATCTTATTACCTTACGCACATCCTAGTCATTATTTTGGCCCCCTCGGTACACGGGCGAGGGCCCGCTTTAACGAGACCCGTGCAAATTTTAAGAGTTCTTTACTTTAAGAGGACTGTACAGGCTTTATTTCATAAGAAAATAAAAAAAAATATATATATAAAAAGTTTGAAGGCAATAATAGAGAAACAATACACTGAAAAAATAATTTGCGAACTTAATAACAATACTGAGGGTTATTTCTTGCCACAGATAATTGTAATAAATTTACCATCCGTTCTTTAGTTTTTAACTCGATTGTAAAATCGCTGTATGGCTAATTTCTGGCATGTATGTAAATATGTTATAATATATCTTTATATTCATCAATATTCCTTTGTGAATTTATTTAAAAAATGTGTATCTCATAGTAAATTTACATATTTATTGTAAATTTATCTTTTAAAATCGCCAACTTCTTGTACTATTTCTACAAAATGACAACAAATTAAAACATTTTATTATAGTGACTTTACAATTCCTTTTGTAAATTCACAAAGCGTTAGTAAATATTAATCAACTTAATCTACGACAATGTCATTATGACACATTTAACATTGTCATTTGAATGTCATTATGGCTTTCATAATAGCACTAGTGCTATTATGAATTCATAATAACACGCAAATTTTAATAAGAAACAAGCAAAAAAGGTACCTAAATACGTTTATTTATTGTAAACATTAATTATAATATCAGTACAATTGGTTAAATTAATTCCAGACGATGACAGGTGAGTTGAATTTTTAGAAAGTAAATTTATTTCCTGAGTGCTTGAACTTGTTGAAGACCCATCATTGCCAGAAATGTTACCCAAAATATTACATGACACTTTTTCTTATTTTCTTTGGAATTTTCTATATAGCTCTCTGCCACTGTGTTAGAGCGCCAACCACCATGTCTTTTAACAGTTAATAAATCCATTCCTGAATCTGCAAGCAACGACGCAGACGATTTACGGAAACAATGTCCAGTGTATTGTTGTGGATTTGGAAGACTTAGGAAAAATGCTATTTTATGCGGCATTTTCCCTAACGTATTAATGCCAACGGGTTGCTTAATACATTTTCCATTTCTGTACCCCACAAAAAATCGAGTATGCTCTGTGTTGCTTGGCCGCATAGCTATCTTCGAACCATTTCCACCATATTTAGTCCTTCAACATTCCCTTTCGTTATAAAAAAATCTCGTGATATCTTTGTTTTCGTAAATGGAATAATGACATGAATGCATTGTCCTTCATCTTTAACATTTTGCAGCTGCAGATTTGTCAACTCGATAGGCCGGCAGGCTCCCGCAAGTCCCACTATCAATGAAACATTTGTCAGGAAATAAGTTTTATCATCGGCTTCCAACAAAAAACGATTTTTTTGACCGAAATCCTTCCGATTTTCTTTTTAGAAATGCAATTAAATGGACGTACTTATTAATATCTGTATTTTTCTTCACTGATATAACTGAACGTAGCATGGAATAATATACCCAAAGTGATGAAGCCTTCCTATGTTTTGAAAGATGTTCAAAATATGCCAGGAGAACCTTTTCGTTACTACTATTCTTGATTCCTTTCCCTTTACACCAATCTTCAAGTTTTACATAGGCTTGCTCGTACGATTGTCTTGATTTTTCGGGAAGTAGGGAATCAACAACGTTTTGCTCAATGCCTTCAATATCCGAAGGGACACTTTCAAAATCAGAATCACCCATATTAATATTATTTTTTTCTTTTTGCTAAAACTGAACGTTTAACACAAAATTGAACATCAATAATTGAGTTGTCAAAGTCAAAATAGAAACAATCAACAAGCACGGTTGCCACGGCGCGGCGTCGACTAATATGGGCACCTGATAATTTTGAATTTTAATTTTTATGAGGATATCTCTGATATTTTAAATTAAATCAAATCTCTTTGGATCGTCCCTCGTGTCGTGTCGTAGCTTAAATTTTGAATGATACACGTTCGATACGAACTTTTTAATGAAACCTGTAACTAAGCTTAACATTATTACACGCGTTTCATTATGATGTTCGTATCGAACTTGTATTATTAATAACTATAATAAAACACGTGTTTATAATTATAATATTTATTATAAAGGTTAATAAAAAGACACATAACAGAACTTGTGTATGTAAGATATTCATTGCCATCTCTTCTTGTCTAGAAGAACCTTACTGGAATTCTGAGCCTAACCAAAATAGGAACAAAATTGCTATTAGATACAAAATAAAAAAACATGTAAGAAAAAAGTATCTAATCAAAACAGTCAGTCAACTTAAAGACTACGGATGTATAGGGTCCTCTATTCCGGTCCTCTATAAAATTTGTTCTTCGAAACAGACTGAAAGAATAAATAATATTTGAGATATGTTGATATAGAGAGAGTAGATAGAATATGAGAGATCCTCCCCCTCATTATACTCCTCATCCTCCTCCTCCTCCTCCCACTAATATAATATACATTTCAAAAATATGTTAGTTCCTACTACTTTCATCCCCACTTTATTTACTTAGTCATATATAGCTAGTAACGTAGGTCTTTAGAAGAAAGTAAAGCGAATCTCTTATTCATCGAGAGTGATGCAATACAATAAGAAAAAAATAACTAATGTTGTTAGAAAGCTGATTCAAAAATATACTGATTTCCGTCAAACTGTTTCTCATCGAATAGTTTTAATTAATCAAAAAGATTTATTTTTTCCACTCAAACAAGATTGTCATAGGATAACTGAGTTTTGTGCTGATTTTCTATTACAAAGGATTAATCTTTACGAGTTTGTGCATGCATTGGGACATACATATTTTGCAAGTGAACTAACACACATTGTTCCATACGTGAGAGTAACGAAGAATTCAAAAGTTATAATAGAAATTTTAAAGGTGTTCGAGAGATTCCATTTGGATGACGCTAGTGATCAGTTACTGCGAAGATTTGAAGGCAAGTTACAACAACCCGGAGAAGTTAGAAGCACAATATCAAGAAAACATAGACCTCTTCGGCAATATCGTACTCCGAAATATTTAAAAAAATATATTTTGTTTTAAGGTGAAAAATGTCAAATGAGAATATTGAACTTATTTTTAAGAATTTTATGAATCATTTCATGAAACTTATCAAAAACTTAGACAGATGGAAAAAATATATTATGATATGATTCGTAAATATGAAAAAGGAATGAGTGCGTGTGCACAATATTATGAAAATTATGATATATTAGAATTATTCTCTGTAATGATAGACTTAGGCCAAAGAAACTCTTATAATATTCTTTGCTTAGGCTTTATAAATCAAATAACATATTTAAATAAATTTGTTTTAAATGGGGGAATAGCCTACGAACAAGTAACAGACGATGTAAACACTAACATGAATAGTAACTTAGTTAACCAGGATAATTCATCCAATAACTTAGTTGATGTAGAAGTACTAATTTAGTTAAAATTATATTTTAATAATAAAAGATGTAATAAATATTATATAGATTTTTATTCATTCAAAAAAAAATTATCATACAAATACAATAGATTTGATAATGCACACATACAAGTTGACGTAGAATGATGAAAGCATTTTGGTGTTCCAATAGGCCAAGCTGGTTGTTCATCTATTTTAATCACTGGTTTTTTGGAATATTTCTTTACAAACGCAGCTTTATCAACTCCTTTAACATAAACAAATTCCACTTCTACTTCTTCAGTGAATCATGGAACAATTATGTTACGAAAAAATTAAATTGCAAATAATTGTCTATATACAGAAACTACATATATAAACGTCATTAATATAATATACTTACACTTAAATATTGTAGTATTTATTATCTTATTTTCACAAGTTTCTTATTAAAAATACTATAATATGTTTTTTTTTTGTAAAATTACTTATATTTTTTTCAGTGTAGTGAAGTTTCATTTTTATTTCGGTTTTTTCAAAATAATTTCTGAATTATAGTCGATATTCGGATGAAAATTGGTGTCTAGGTGTTTTTTGACAAGAGAAATATGATTTCGATGTCAATATGACCTCTACTTGTAGGGGGAACCACCTGCATGTGTTTTAACTGTTTTGAAGAGTAATAACTTTTCATCCGTACATGTATAAAACTTCTAAGTGAAAAAATATACTTTTCCGTCATATTTTATGTAAATAATATATCTTGGTAAAAATCGCTACGAGGCAACCGTCCTCAAGATATTTAGAATTAAAATGGTCAAATCATACCATTAATAACAAAACATCGGTCATTCTCGCGGAATGTTATTCAAAAATAAATTCTCGAGCTATCCGTGATTAAAAAAAACTCTCCAATAAAGAACAAAATGAATATAGCACATTCGCCGTGTGTATGGGCTCTTAAAAGAAAATTTACGATTCTCGAGCGATCGTATAGCACGGAAATAAGTGGCCCGTGGTTTTTTGATGGGTTGTTTTCGTAACCCATTAAATTTATAAACCGATAACGATGGGTTATCGATGGATGGCCATAAAATTATGTCCCATCCAGCTGGCCAGTTTCAAGTTAAAACCAATTGGATGTCTAAATACGTTTTCTTTAAAAAGAAAAAAAAAAACGTTTATAGAGAAATAATAGAGTTTGACTCATTTTATTGGCCTGTGTAGGGTCAAGTGGTTACAAATTACAACCATTTAAATACAAAAGTATTTCTTCTATAAAAGGTACTTGGTGGTAATGAAATTATTGTAAAAATAAAAATATACCAAAAGTACCCCTAAAAAAGGCAGAATGCAGAAAAGTGTGTATCGTATCTAACTCATAAAAAGTCTAAAAATGAGACATTTGTTAAATATGAGACAGACACAAAACGCACGTTTAAAGGCCCTGCTATCGTTTATATTAATTGCTGAAGAAAGGATGAAAGTAGAAGGATAAAAATTAGACTTAGAAATGTATCTTATTTACTAGCGTTATTTGTAATGATGATGATAAAGCAAAGCAAGAATTTCCATTAACATACAAACTGGATAAAATTTTCTCACATTTATGTCAGCATAAGAAAAAACAATATGGCGATATTATTATATAACTTGATAATATTTGAGGGGTAGTTTCATCTTGTTAGAATTTGACTTTCGAAAAATCCGCCAAAAATAAGCTTTTTACGTCAAGCAGTTTAAGCAGAATCGTGGTTAAGAAATTACCCAACTTTTTGGAACACCCTGTATGATTTTTTAAAAAATTTCAAAATATGTAAAAAAAACCAAATAAATTATGCTTTTCTAAGCGTTTTCCCGAAAGACTAACCGTTTTTTAAATAAAAAATATTGTAATATTTGAGGGGCGTTTTCACCCTCTTGGAATTTGAGATTCGAGAAACCCCTCCTTATCGAACCTCTACACCCCACAGTCAATCCGTTTACCAAAAATCAGCTTTAAACGTCAAGTAGTTTAAGCAGAATCGTGATTACTAAGTGGTCATATTTTATGAAACACCCTGTATAAATTTATAAAAAATCTTAAAATATGTAAAACAACAAAATAAAATATACGTTTTTAAGAGTTTTCCCGAAAAACTCACCGGTTTTTAAATAAAGAATATTTTAATATTTGAGGGATAGTTTCCCTTAGAATTCGAGTTTCGAAAAATCCCTTCTTATCGAACCTCTACACCCTAAAGTCAATCCGTTTACCAAAAATCAGTTTTTTACGTCAAGTGCTTTAAGCAGGATCGTGATTAATCAATGACCAGATTTTTCGAAACACCCTGTATACATTTTTAGAAAATCTGAAAATATGTAAAAAACAAAATAAAATATACTTGTTTAAGCGGTTTTTTCGGAAACTTGACTGTTTTTTAAATAAAAAATATTGTAATATTTGAGGGGTGGTTTCACCCTCTTGGAACTGGAATTTCGAAAAATCCCTTCTTATCGAACCTCTACTCCCTAGAATCAACCCGAGGGGTGTCTCACTTGGGTAAAAAATATACATGTACTGCCAAAATATCGTTTTACTACCCAGCGACTGCCAATAACTGCGAAGAAGACTGCCTATGACTGCCATGTAATTAATATAGGCGACTGCCGTAAGACTGCCAATGACTGTCAGCGACTGCCAAGAAAATGTACAGGTAATTCCAATAGTGAGACACCCCTCGAATCAACCTGTATGCCAAAATTGAGGTTCTTACGTTGAGTGGTTTGAGCAGGATCATGATTAATCAGTATGTCAGTCACTTAAGGATTTTATATATTAGTATAGATACTGCGACTAAAACTTTATAAAGTATATTTATATAAAAAAATTCTCGTATTTTGGTGATTAATAATATACCATATGATCGAAAAAAAAACGACGCAATGTTAGCTTGGAAATGACGATCGATGACATACTGATTTTTTTAACAAACTGTCGCAATATGACATCGCCAGATATATTGTTTTATATCGCTTGACGTTTAAAGTCATAGGCTACTGGTTAAAAACCAGAAAAATATGTTCCTAACAAGAAAACTGACTGAATATATGTTTTCAGTAGTTTTATTTGAATGTCTGTCATTTTTAGCCGACCATACTAATAAGATCGACAAAATTTTTTTTTTTTAATTTCACTCAAAATGAGTTATTTGGGTCATAAATGACCTAAATACAAAATATTTTCCTGGTATCTGTCTGTCTGTCTGTCTGTCCGTCCGTCTGTCTGTCCGTCTATCTGTCCCTCTGTAACACGATAACTCAAAAACCGCTGAACCGATTTTAACCAAATTTGGCACAAAAATAATGTGGCACCCGAGAATCTGGCCATTAGATTTTGGTGGGGGTGGGGGGTTGGTAAGGGGGTATAGGAGGAGATTAAAAATTTTAAAAAATCGTAACTCCAAAATTACAGTAGCTAGCGAAACGCGGTTTTCAAATTACGATTAGGAATAATATTTGCAACAAAATTTGTAATAAAATCAAAATCAGTCAAAGTCGCAGTTTTTGAGATATTAACTTATTTTAGTATGGGCGGCTATACGTGCCTCTCGGCGCCAATTTTTTACCTAAATATGGCGTGTTTCATTTTTACACCATTCGACCCTAGAGTCTTTAAATGTGCACCGCCACTGAATTCTCATGTAAATTATCGATATAGAAAACCAACACGAAGGAAAAAAAAAACAAGTGATCTAAGTGATATTACATATTCACCGCCTGATCTAATTGTTTTGTCAGCATAATAAATCTTCTTAGAAGCAAGCTCACAAAAAGTAACAAAACCTATGGGTACAAAGGACCAAAATCGTTTAAGATAATATTGACCCTAGATCTGTGGTGTTGGGTGTTGTATAGTACCGCAAGTGCCGCCATAATTTTAACGGCAAACACTGGACATACATTTCGAGAAAAGCTTTCTTTGTTACATATTTAACTAAACCATAAAACAATTCCAACACAGAATGAACTATTATACGTAGAGGGTAGTGCCGGAGGTACTAATTTGAACGGTACACAAATAAAAACTTGTATTGCACGGTTACTTTCTCCGTATCGTAGTACCAAATGGTAAATGGATCTCCGCAAAGAAATAAATATTCGGATATAAACAAATTTAACGCTGGAAGTCAAATACAACATAATACCCTCATCTTAGCTCTTTTTGTTTGATTTACATTTAAAAATAAAGTAAAACTTAGTTATCAATAATATTATATTATAACACTAGCGTGTACCCACGACTTCGTTCGCGTTGAATTAATAATTTGTATAATGGTGATGATAAAGCAAAGCAAGAATTTCCATTAACATACAAACTGGATAAAATTTTCTCACATTTATGTCAGCATGAGAAAAAACAATATGGCGATATTATTATATAACTTGATAATATTTGAGGGGTAGTTTCATCTCTTTGAAATTTGATTTTCAAAAAATCCGTTTGCCAAAAGTAAGCTTTTTACGTCAAGCAGTTTAAGCAGAATTGTGGTTAATCAATTACCCAACTTTTAGGAACACCCTGTATAATTTTTTAAAAAATTTCAAAATATGTAAAAAAAAACAAAATAAATTAAGCGTATCCAAGCGTTTTCCCGAAAGACTAACCGTTTTTTAAATAACAAATATTGTAATATTTGAAGAGCGTTTTCACCCTCTTGGAATTTGAGATTCGAGAAACCCCTCCTTATCGAACCTCTACACCCCACAGTCAATCCGTTTGCCAAAAATCAGCTTTAAACGTCAAGCAGTTTAAGCAGAATCGTGATTACTCAATGGTCATATTTTTCGAAACACCCTGTATACGGTTTTAAAAAATCTTAAAATATGTGAAAAAATCAAAATAAAATGTACGTGTTTAAGCGTCTTTTTGGAAACTTGACCGTTTTTTAAATAAAAAATATTGTAATATTTGAAGGGTGGTTTCACCCCCTTGAAACTGGAATTTCGACAAATCCCTTCTTATCGAACCTCTACACCTTAGAATCAACGTGTATGCCAAAATTGAGCTTCTTACGTTGAGTGGTTTGAGCAGGATCGTGATTAATCAGTGTGTCAGTCACTTAAGGATTTTATATATTAGTATAGACATACACGCCACGAATTACACATGCAACAAACCCAATCAGCGATTTTACAAATGAGTTATAAGTCTAAAGAACGGATGGTAAATTTACTACAAATACAAATATCTGTGGCAAGAAATAACCCTTAATATTGTTATTAAATTCACAAATTATTTTTTTCATTGTATCTTTAATAATGAGATATTCTTATTCTTATTTCTAATCGGCTTAAAATTTGCCAAAAATCTTTATATTATACTACGCCTCTACAGGTAAGAAGGAGGGAATTATGTTTTGTACAAAAGAGCTTTTATTCAACTTCCCTCACCATATATACAATGGGCGTTAGTACAATAACAAAGAGGCACGTGTCGATTATAATTAGATCACGTGAACGCGTGTCAAATAACAAGATTCAGGCAGATTACACCGACTTAATATGCCAAAGCCCAAAATCTATTTAGTTCAGGTGAAAAACATGGTCGAAAATTATTTTGTGTGTTCGTTCAACTCATTAATAGAAAAAAGAACCTAACTCTGATTACAGAACCAGAACTATTAAAAAATCTACACTCAATGGTTTAAAACAGTCGAGTTTAAAGCAATTTTTTAAATAAGTTTTAAATATAATCTTGCTTTTGAAGTTACAATCGTGTTTAAATAGTTATTTTTATACGAGACGATAAGATGGTATTATAAATTCGGGAGACGATAATGCAATTTTATCGTCGTGTATAAAACAATATTCTTTTCCATAGCGAGTTACGTTGTAAAAAATATTCAGAAATTATTATTTCAAGGAATTTATTACGAGTAGAAAAAATATTGTGCTGGGTTGGCGTTGGTTTCTATGTGTGTGTCTATTTATTTGTCAGTTTTGAGTCAATATTTTTTAATTCTCTTTCGTGTCGATTGCTGATTGAATTGGAGCCAAAAATGGCTCAAAACGAAATAAGTAAATTACCAATAGATATTGAGGCTGAGGCGACAAACGCCATATCCAAACTACTTTTATTTAAATCCCGAATAACTTATGAAAAGGAATACAAAACTTTTTAAAAATGGAAGCATTTAAAAAACGTGCGAGAAGAAATAAAGTTTTTAACCGATCCTCGCTGTTAAAGTATCATTATATTACCCTTGCAGTTAAAGTACTATTTTTGATAGCAGTTGCTATGGAAAAAACAATAAAATCTGTTTTAAATCATGTGAATCACATGTTTTGTTTATAAAAATAAAACAGGCCTTTTTTCAGCCCTGTTCCAAATGATAAATTAGAAAACTAATTATTAAAAATAAAACAAAACATAAAATCTAATAATTAGATTCATTAATAAAAACTGCTAAGTATCTAGTAGTACATAAAGAGAAAATTCTTTACAATTTGTTGGGAACTATATCATCTGGATGCACATCGGCCTGCATTGAAAAATGCTTCTTTTCATTCTCATAAAAATCGCTAACAAGCCATAACTTCTTGTCGTCGATTAATAGTTGCACCATACCCCTCAAAAATGCCAGTTACCGATTCTCGGAACAGCCATTGAAGGGGGTGTTTGTGTGTAATTCTAGCGATCAACCCTTAGTAGTAACACCTAGCGCCCTTATGCCATTCAGTTCCAAGAATTCTCGATAATGAAATTCATGAACGTGCAGTATTCCGCGTTAAGTATATATACAGCGTTGTACAGTTTTTTTTTGATTAAAGTAATATTACGCCCTTGTAAATCTCGTTCCTCAATATGTGTACATGGGCACATATAGCTCCAAATTCACTATACGAACGAATGAACAACTTTTTTTTTTCGATTTGTTTTGGGACCTTTCATACGAACAAATGTAGCAAAACTACCACTGTTACTAGCGGTTATTAGCAGAATAAAAATTTTTCATTAAAATTTTCTAATGTTTGTTTCTTTAACATATACAGGGTGAGTTTCTTACGATATATCTCGGAAACTACTGGAGATAGAGAGTCGGGTAAATGGGGAAAGAATTGCAGTTTTGTGGGGTCATAAATATGCGCCTTTCAGATTTTTGAAAAAGTACATGGCTTACTAGATATTTCGAAAAAACAAATTTTGGCTATTTTAAAAATTGTCTCTAATTCCATTATAGTCTATTTTAGACAAAAAGTTTTCAGATAAAAGTTGTAGATAATCTCATCCCTAATAGGTTTGTGTTCTCCGATTTTTTCTAAAGCCTGTCATTTTTGACATATGACACAAACATATGTTTTTTTAAAAACGCTTGGACAAGCATAATTTATTTTGTTTTTTACATATTTTGAAATTTTTTAAAAAATCATACAGGGTGTTCGAAACAGTTGGGTAATTTCTAAAACGCTTCTGCTTAAACTGCTTGACGTAAAAAGCTTATTTTTGGCAAACGGATTTTTCGAGAGTCAAATTCCAACGAGATGAAACTACCCCTCAAATATTACCAAGTTATATAAGAATATCGCCATATTGTTTTTTCTCACGCTGACATAAATGTGAGAAAATTTTATCCAGTTTGTATGTTAATGGAAATTCCTGCTTTGCTTTATCATCACCATTACAAATGATTAATTCGACGCGAACGAAGTCGCTGGTACACGCTAGTTACTTATAATTTTGTCAGTGTATACTTCTCAAAAAAGCACGTGTTTTATGAAATATTAAACCTCCCAGAGTAAATATCCCAGATACGACGAGATGCATAAATAAAGGATATTCCACACGACGAAAAAAATCATCTCTGCCCCACGGGCACACCATAGATCACCGGGGCAATTTCGCCGGTAAACACATAACCATGGTGGTTGGTGAATTCCAACACCCGTGTGGGCGTACCGGTACCCGGTGTAAATAACGAGCGGGTTCGGTACCAAGCACCAGGCTCTGGTGAGGTGAGGAGGTGTTGCTCGGGAAGAGAGGCTATCGCCGATCTATAACAGCCTATAATGAGTAGCCGCCGTCGAGAATTGATTATGATTAACGATGGGTGTCGTGGATCGAGGCGAGAACCTATCGACAGGACGCGGGATCGTGGTAGAGCTGTATGTCGGAGAGAAATTTAACGGAAAAATTGGTGTTTGAAGTCGGTGGTAGATATAGACATGTGTAAAAGATGTACTAAGCAAATTTACAGTTTGAAAACAGACTGAAGTTGTTTCTTAATATAAACAGGAGAACAACGAGATCTAATACTAGAAGAAGGGAAGAAAAATACATACATACATACCGCCATTACTCCCTGACGAGTATTCGACACATATCAGAAGATGGGCACGCAAGGCGGTTTCTTCATGGGCTTTTCTGTGACTGAAAAGCCCGATACGTGATGTTATCTGTCTACCGCACTCCAGACATTCAAAAATCTCATTGCTTTGTTGCCTCTTTACTTTTTGGTTGTCGCTGTTCACTGAGTTTACAATTCTTCTCCATTGGGTTCTATTTTGAATTGCTTCTTCCCACTCATTCTGCATGTTAATCCCCTTTAAGTTTTCGTGGAAAATGTCCTTGTACCTTTTCGCAGAAATTTTGGTATGCGGTTTTCTTGCATTCTGCATACGTGACCAGTGTGATTTTGTAACCATGACTCCAATACTCTCGCAGTTAGCTTTTTCAAGGACCGATACGTTTGAGATATGATGGAGCGGATTCTTAAGAATTGTCTAAGGTGTCCCTGTTGCAACTTGTCTAATACGTTTATGTGTCGGCGGTACGGCACCCAGATTTCGCGCCCATATAACATGGTAAGGATTATAATTGCTCGGTACACTGCAAGTTTCGTTTTTGTACTCAGTCAAGTACTTTGTATCAAGTCATGATTGTAGAAAACCCTGTCTTTTAATTTCCAGAATGCTCTTGAGGCGCTGCTAATCCTGTGCTGAATTTCAGATTCGATATTGGCCTTTTCCGAAATCAAACTGCGGATGTAATTGAATTCCGCCACATATTCCAACAGTTCTTCTCCGATTTTTATAGCATTGTTGTGATCTTCCGGGGGAGTGCACATGGGAAGAAAATTAAGTGCTGCACAAAATACAAATATTTGGGTATGTTAAAAATCTCTAAATATCCTTATGGATTAAAAGTTAGCTGTCTAGCAGCTACCGATTACTAACTTTCCAGTCGAGAAAAAGGTAGAAAACTGGAATTAATCGAAGCGGTCTCTTTTGATTTTATTTGTATATGAATGTACCAACAATAATTCAAGGATTATGATTTGTTTCTAGTCAAATATCTTTAATTTCGCCATCAGCGAGTCACTTACCGTCATCAAAATTCTAAGGTATTTCTAGAAGTGTTACAAACTTCAAATTTTGAATTTTAGGTAGCATTAACCTTATAATGGAAGGAAAAAATAATAAATTCCGAAATATCTTTATGGATCAAAAGTTAGCTGTCTAGGTCTAGCCATTAAAATTACAGCATTGTACCCACGAGGAATTAAGAAACCTAGAAGAAAGCCAAACCTGAGATAGGACCATGATATTAGGAAATTAGCAGGGATAACTTGGACCAGCATATCCAACTAAAGATAACCACATTGGAAAAAGCGTAAATTTACAGAACAACACTCTTTAGCAAAATCCATCGTGAAACCCACTCTTAGTTAATATACAAACACACCAAAAATATATTCTGACAATTAAAATACCGTGGCTAGATTTATTTCATTTCATTTAAAAATCGTCATAATCTATAATACAACCTGAACAAAAAACGCTGGTGATTAAACCCGTCTTTTATCGTTTTTACATTAATTTGCGCATCGGACCGCACATGCATTACCCAGGGCAATTATTTTATGCGTCGTAACTCATAGCGCGCGTCCGTGGAGCTAAAAAACGGCGCCTCGATGCGGCCGGATCGCGCACCTCTGCCTCCTTCCTGCTGCCGCAGTGCGGAGACCGCCGTGTGTTTTACACCTCGGGGGGTAGTCGAGACCTAACAGCATCTTGTTAAGGGCCATATTTATCGCTCTTCTGTTTCTCGCTGCTCATTTCTTCGCTCTCCTTCGTCTTTTAACGCTCGAGGGCTAGTGTTTGTCTTTGTCGTCGACGAAGAGGTCCAACCACACAAATACGGTTTGGAGCTTAGACAGTGTAATAACTAGATACAAGTTTTGTCAGGATTTTTTGTACCTGATATAAATCCTGAATATGCATGGAGTATACCCAATCATATTCAAATCACCAGAATGCCACTCTATCTAAAGAAGAAAACATTTAAAAATTTAAACACGTGACCGAAGTTTTGGGGCTCCAAAGGCAAGGGGGGCCACGAAAAAGTGCCTGCCATAAAACCCCTGTGTACCAAACTTAGTGATTTTCGTCCAACAGGGCTCTGATATATTAAGAAAAAAATCTTTTCAGGGGCGAAATTCAGGGGGCTGTAAATCCGAAAAGGGGGACCACTGGCCAAAAATAAAAAATACGGGTCACCTATTTTTTTTCAAGAATCTATAAGCAAATGGCAAATTTTGTTGCATTAATTTCCGGACACCCTGTGTACATACATACTGCCATTACTCGCTGACGAGTATACGACACGCATCAGGAGATGGTCACGCAAGGCGTTTTCTTTTATGAGCTTTTCTGTGACTGAAAAGCCCGATACGTGATGTTATCTGCCAGTTGTCCACCGGACTCTTACCGTCTACAAGCTCACCGTAAAGCAGAGATTTTGGTATGCGGTTTTCTTGCATTCTGCATACGTGACCAGCCCATCTTAAGCGGGATTTTGTGACCATGACTTCAATACTCTCGCAGTTAGCTTTTTCATGGACCGTTACGTTTGAGACATGATAGAACCACCGGACTCTTAAGAGTTGTCTAAGGTGTCTCTGTTGCAACTTGTTTAATGCGTTCATGTGTCGGCGGTACGGTTTCGCTCCCATATAACATGGTGGGGATTATAATTGCTCGGTACACTGCAAGTTTCGTTCACAGGTATACAGGGTACTTCAAAAAAGTGTTGCGGATGTAAATAAGAATACCCTTTTTTTATTTTATTATTAGATTCTACGTACAATTCGGTAACTTTTTTTCATATGATCTAATTCAAAATTAATATATTTTGTAATAGTTCAATTTGTTTAAAGAAATGTTAGATTTCGGTACGATAAGAATTAATAGTGACGTAAAATTTGTAAATTCTACCAGAAAAAATTATAACACATACGGCGTGCCATTTAAAAAAATTCAGATTACTTAATTTTAAATAGTCGAAATTCATAAATAATCAGAGCTAATATCTCGGAGGCGAGCGAGCCTACCAAAAATACGTCCAGACTGTGGCACGAGCTTTCTTTGATCTGCCCTCGTAAAACCGACAGGGGACGGATAGTAACGAGGCTCCGTGGGTTGTCTCGGGAGGCTCTCGCGAGACCCGTCCACACTTAGCGAATTTGGAGTGTCTCGCATTCGTTTCGCTCTCGTCTCCTGAGGTCTGGATGCACCTTTACAGTTCTTGGGCATTGTTAGTTGCACAATATTGCTCATTTTCATGGTGCAGCAGCACATTCAAATATTACCTTGTGGCAACACTGACTTTTACACATGACAGTGTCTACTTGGTGGCGGGACGGTCTACGCTCCTCCCGTTAACAAGCGCTTATTTATTTAATTATTTATTTATTCTGTAATAAGGCGCGTTTTGCCCACCTTTCTCGCTCTCTTATTTATGGAGCCACACACGGACGGGCAAATTGAAAAACGCGCCGGATTTACGAGCCACCAACCAATATCTATGCTGATTGGGAACGGGTAGGTTGAAATGTTAATATTGTTAATAATCTGGCTCGGCCTGTGCTGGAAGCAGAGGACAAGGAACGCCACAAACAACGTGTTGAAACGATAAATTTCGTACGGCAAACTGCCTTTTAGTTTTAATGCCAAATTGCCCCGGTCAGTTCTAACCAGTTTGGTGTTCTTTAAAACGATTTGTTGAGGCCATCAGCGCTTATAGCGACTTGTTTCAGTAGCTATGTATTCGAGGTATAAATATTTTTATATAATTAATATATTATATTAATTATATAAAAATACATCTTTCGGCACATATATACCTTTCGGCATATTTCTTCTTCTGAACAGAACATGACAAAATGGATATCGCATTTATGAATGAAACAGTTATCATTGAGATTGACAACCAAAGAACATCAACTTAAATGCCATGTGATGGTGCTGCATTGTTCTGCTAAATCCCATAATGTCATATACTTATACCGTATGATCGAAAAAAACACGGCGTCTAGTTGGCTTGGAAATGACGATCGATGACATTCCTCATATAATCTATACTAATATCACAGAATATCTAACTACGCATTGCGTAGCTAGATATTCTGTGCTAATATATAAAATCCTTAAGTGCCTGACATACTAATTAATCACGATCCTGCTCAAACCACTCAATATAAGAAGCTCAATTTTGGCATACGGGTTGATTCTAGGGTGTAGAGGTTCGATAAGAAGGGAGTTTTCGAAATTCCAGTTCCAAGAGGGTGAAACCACCCCTCAAATATTGCAATATTTTTTATTTAAAAAACGGTCAAGTTTTCGAAAAAACGCTTAAACACGTATATTTTGTTTTGTTTTTTTACATATTTTAAGATTTTTAAAAAATGTATACATAGTGTTTCGAAAAATCTGGTCATTGATTAATCACGATCCTGCTTAAAGCGCTTGACGTAAAAAGCTGATGTTTGGAAAACAGATTGACTTTAGGGTGTAGAGGTTCGATAAGAAGGGATTTTTCGAAACTCGAATTCTAAGGGGGTGAAACTATCCCTCAAATATTAAAATATTTTTTATTTAAAAACCGGTGAGTTTTTCGGAAAAACTCTTAAACACGTATATTTTATTTTGTTGTTTTACATATTTTAAGATTTTTTATAAATTTATACAGGGTGTTTCATAAAATATGACCGAGAATATGACCATTGAGTAATCACGATTCTGCTTAAACTGTTTGACGTTTAAAGCTGATTTTTGGCAAACGGATTGACTGTGGGGTGTAGAGGTTCGATAATGAGGGTTTCTCGAATCTCAAATTCCTCGAATCTCAAATGCCAAAACGCCCCTCAAATATTACAATATTTGTTATTTCAAAAACGTTTAGTCTTTCGGGAAAACGCTTGGATAAGTAATAATTTATTTGGGTTTTTTACATATTTTGAAATTTTTTAAAAAATTATACAGGGTGTTCCAAAAAGTTGGGTAAATTTTAACCACGATCGAAGTTATATAATAATATCGCCATATTGTTTTTTCTCATGCTGACATAAATGTGAGAAAATTTTATCCATTTTGTATGTTAATGGCAATTCTTGCTTTGCTTTATCATCACCATAACAAATTATTAATTCGACGCGAACGAAGTCGCTGATACACTCTAGTTTTACATATAAAATGACAGCGATCTTCATTTCATAGCCATTGCTGACGCCGTTTTTATTCGGATCATACGGTACTATCACAAAACATCCCCTTTTAGAACTTTTTTTAATGGCAACAAACACTAAATGCGCCACCGGTCATCATATTATAGTGTAAAAATTGCGAACGTTTAATCATTTAATTTTGACACAAGGGTTCGCGCTTAACTTTTTTTTAATTTTAATTCAATTCTCATTGTTTTCAAACTATATTATTAGATTTTGTTGTATTTTGAGAATTTAGTAATTAGACAATTCTATTATACAGGGTGGTCCGAATTTATTTTATTTTGAAAATTAAAAAAAATGGTTATTTGCTTAATTTTGACAACCCCTATATCTTTTCTAGTTTTTTTTTCTTGTAAATTTAATCTACTACCTATATATGTTGCCATGTTATCAAGATTTAAAGATAAAAGTCGGTATAAATAACATCTTATTAAGGAAATAACTTTTAAAAACACGCTTTTAGACAGAACTACTTAGAATTTTGCATAAAATCAGCATAAATCGTCTATAAATCAAAAGCTAGCTAGGTGTGGGCGTGGAAATCAATTTCTCACAAAAGCAACGTGCCAATTCTTGCCTCTCTCACCCATTATTATAATTCCCCAGCTGGGTGTCCGTTCATTTATCTTTTCCCAAAAGCGATACCGTTTATCTCTGTGGATCTAACCACGCTTCTTTCTTCGCCTGTATATCATTTAAATCCTTTTCTTTTCCTCTTTTTTTCGTTTTGGTTTTCGGTACTGATTCGGGTGGAGTTGATTAGGAGTGATTAATTGATGATAAACGGGAAGATGAGCGGTGGTAAGGAGATACTTGTAATTAATTATGTCTTTTTTGATTTTATCTTTTAATAAAATCGGATTACATAAATTAGTTCAAGTAGTTTATTATACAATACCGTTTTGTTAGATTAAGTCAAATATAAGAAGTTTCTTTTATATATTTTATATCGCTATAGCTTAAATAAATCTGGGGTGAAACTTTGTTTATGTTTCAAAGCGATAGCAAAGTCGTTTTGTAGCTTGAGGCACTATGTTCAGTAGCAATATCGATTCGTAGCGATATTCTGATTTCTCGCTTTGTGGCGAGGCGACAGCCTAGACCGTGTCGCACACGTGTGCAAGAGTGTGATAGTGATACCATATTTCGTAGCATTTGCCGAGAATACCCGATCTGATAAAGCGACAATAGTTTTGCAATGAACATAGTAAGTACCGATCATGCTTCGACATCGCTTCTAAACGATCGGTTGCTAACTTGAACAAAGTTACACCCCTGGCATCGAGTTTTTTGACTCAAAAATATATATCACTCTATATTTTTACTATTTACTGCAATATTTAAAAGTTATCATTTTCTTATTAGTAGGCCGTGATCAAAACACTTTGTCGAAAAAATTAAGCTCTGCCTGTTTTGCATTAAGATCTGTTTCTAAGGAGCTTAACTTCTGTGGGCGAACTGTTTATTATGCACTTTTTGAGTCGCACCTCAGATATGCCCTTCCATTCTGGAGTACGTGTTGTGCGACTCAATTTGACGCATTTTCAAGCTCCAGAAGAGAGCTGTTCGATATTCACTGGGACTAAACAGCAGAACTCATTGCCAAGACTTTTTTAAAAAATTAAAAATATTAACTCTCCCTTCCGTATTTATATTTGAATCCGTTTGCCTAATATGTACGTAAGCAAGTATCTGCTTCTCAAGAAAGGCCATCTCACACTTATCCACTCAGGAACGCGGGGCAAGATCTTTATCTACCTACCACACGCTCAGAGTTAGTTAAAAGTTCAATATTATACAACTCGAAAAAAAAATGCACAATCACCTGCCATTTGAAATCAAATCCATAACATCATTTTCTTCATTTCGTAAAGCATTCAAATCTTATTTACTGGAGACAAGGCTTTCTAGGCCGTAAATGACTTATATTTTGATGATCGAATTTGATCTTGGTCTAATATTTCCTATTATAAATATAGTAAACATTTTTGAATCTTATTTTTATTTTTTTATTCTTTGACATTGTAAACATTTATAAATGTTTATTTTAAACAATAAGACTGACAATGTAATTTGTATACTTGTTTTGTAATCTCGTTTGTTTGTTTACTTTACCTTTGTCTACAAATTGTAAAAATGTTTGACAATAAAGGCATTTATTTATATATTTATGTTTTCTTAAGAATGGTTGGATTAAGAACTTAAATACTAAACTGGTAATAACAGTTTGATATAGGTAATTATAATTCCGTCATATCTATTAGGTACTTAGATATACCTAAGTACCTAATAGATATGCCTTCACCCAGGAAAATCTCTATTATTACTGAAACCCTGCACAGAAACTGTCCAGCGCTGACGAGGCGTGGCAGACTTACGAGCGCATAATACATCGAAAGGGCATTAATATGTAGAGGCAGGCGGGCAGGAGGCGATTATACAATCTCGTATTTCATAGATTGGCGTTCAATATTTTTTAGATAAGCGTATTGTGCTTAATAATAGGTTGCGCGTTTTTTAATGATGTTAACAAGTAATGGAATACGAGAGTCGGCGCGGCGCGGTAAATCTCGGGAGATTGCGGCCGACCGGACCGGCCATCTCTGCGGCTCCGTATCAATTTTATAATGTTATCGGTGTTAAGATCGCGTACAATACTTATCAAGATTCGACCAGGGCAGGATTAAGAAGGAATCACCGCAATACTGTTGCTGTACTTTGCATCAGGAAACTGCAACCAAATCTAACAGGAAGCATAGGATATCATTAAAGACTGTTCAGTCATTTACTGTACGTTCCTATATTATTAATAGAGCCATTTCCTTTTTTTACACATTTATTCATTTTTTTTCTTGAACTCTTCATCAGTTACGATCCGTTTAGTTCCAATCCTTTGGAAGGTTGAAATTCCTATTTCTAAAGCAGCAGCAACTCACTAAATTACTTAAACACGCTTTCAATTTCTATTTTACATAGGAATATTACACCTTTGCATTATACTTACTTCATATATACAGCGTGCACGGACAAGAGTGTTCTATTAGCGTCTCTTTCTCGAGAAAAATAATGTATAAGCTTAGCAATGAGCTCTTGTTCATTTTAGTTAATCTTTGAGTAATTTTTGCAATGAAAAAAAATAGAATTATTTGGAGTATAGTCCCCAAAGCAAAAAGAAAAGAGGCCGACCTACAGCTACATGGTTAGATGGAGTACACCAGTACATCTCTATCTCTACATCTCATACATCTATATCGTCTACATCAGTACGAAATATCGTAATGACGTCACCAATCTCTTTTATTTGTTTGTCAAGTGATTGAGAGAGTTCGACAATAATATGACGTGAGGACCAAGAGGAGACAACCTCACCAAAAACCTAAATCCTACGATGGCGGGACCAGGTCAAAGGGATGCGTGGCTAGATAGAGGACTAGCCATTACTGGCCTCAACCTTGGGGCATCAGGGGGTACCCCATTGTATTTACCCCTTACTTCTGCACGGGGTTCTGTAGAAGTGAACCGACTATCCCTAGCGACTCGTGGGAACACTATGAGATATAGTATTAAAAACACCACTGGTGAAGCCGTGGGGAAGCCCCCTAGCGCCATTGGAAACATTACAAATGAAAATTCCAAGGGAGCAAATCCAAAGGAAACTACAGGATGGGCGGCTGACAGGGCGGATTGGGATCATCCTCCACAAGTGGCACACAAGCTACCATATTCTCCAGCAAAGGTCAGGAGCCTACCTCTAGACCCAATAAGCGACATACTACATTTCGTCTACCCGGCCTGGATCAACCAGGTGGGCTAGACGATCCTCTGAGATTAGCGGAGGAGAAGCACGGAGATACCTCCGACTGCTCCACGAAGGACTTGCTCCAGAGGAAGCAAAAGCGAAAACACTCCTCCGAAAAGGGGAGAGTAAAGGAACCAAGAAACAACCTGACTCATATCCATCAAAGGGCAAGAGAGAGAGAGCGAGAACCTCTCACCTCTTCTCTGGCAGGGAGAGAAAAAAGCCAGGATGGAAAGCCGTCCAACACCGGGAGGCAAGCAGGGACGCTATCACCAGCTTTGCCGCTATTGCTGGACAAGTGAAAATGGCGGTGCTGCCAAAGGATTTCCCAGAGGTTGCTCTACTTACCGATCAGCAAACGTCTCTAGAAAAAGGATCTACAAGGAAACATAAGGATCTACAAAATGTGAGTCAGCTGCGTTTTGCGGGGATACATTTTCGGATGGGCATGATCCTCATAGATTGTGTATCTCAAGAATCGGCGAATTGGTTGGTAGAAATCGCACCTAAGCTTAAAAATTGGCAAGGACCAGAACTGGTTGCAGTGAAGGGAGAAAACATCCCTAAAGGGGCGACCATAACGGTCTTTCTGCCGAGGAGCAAGGGGAAAGACACCACCTGCTGAGCCTTATCCAAGGTCAGAACTTCAATTTAAGGACATCGAGTTGGCGAGTCATCAACTCGAGGGAGGAGGGTCATGATCAGGTCCTCACAATAGGACGGGTTCCAGACTCACGGGTTCCAAACCTCATATTCAAGGAGGCAATAGAGAAAAAGAGACATCCTCTATTATAGATACGGGACAACACCGATATCAGGTCTTAGGAGAGACCAAGTTAAAGAGGTGGAGAAAATGGAGACATCCAGCCTCCAGCCTCCACCTCACGGGTTCCTCAGCCGTAGGCAAGCTCATCGACTGTGAAGGGTGGCACGGAGGGCCAAACTCCAACCGTGGAAGGGTGTGTACCTGCGGAGGAAGAACTGTTGTCAGAGGAGGATGGGAAATACTCTGTCCCCTCTACAACAGGGGTATGATGGGTTATAGATTGTGTGATAAAGGGGAGCACAATAGATCTTTAAGGTCGCAGTGATTAACTCCCCGCCCCTCTACATTCTACAAGAAATGCTGAAAAATATATTTTTATTTATTTATTAATATCTCTGAAACTATCGAAATATCTTAAGATTGTGTAAAGTGATCTGAAAGGAAGCCAAAAAATTCAATAATCTACAGGATGTTTCATTCAAAAAAATCATCCCGATCCACTCACACTTTTTTGAGTCACTCTATAGAAGTTAAAAGATTCTCATAAAATATATCCTAGTACATACTTTAGGTTTGCACTTAAACAAAATTCCTAAGTTTTTTTTATTTTAGGAGTTACAGAGATGCCTGACGCACTATTGCCATAATCCATAATGACCCTGTATTGAACCTCTTTTTAACTCCTAAAAAACGAAATTTAAAGCTGGTTCCACACCAATCCGATCCTGTCTCGATCGGTACCGAAAGGAAGTGCAGAAACATCGTGCCCCTCGTTATTCTATCTCCTTCTCTCTCCCTGTATCTCCCTGTTGCCGCGAATTAATTATACTGTTTTTCTTTAAATTTACACCGATATCGACGTAACGTATTCTGCGGGCCTCGCCTTTCTAATTCATTCCGTTTTTGTTTTCCTTCTCCTTCTCTCCGTTTTTTTCTTTCATTTTCCGGACGACCAATTTCGTATTAATCGAAATATGATTGAAGAACCGTTCGATGTGAGAGAGGAAATTATAGAGGCAAAGCCAAGGGCGTAACAGAACGAACACTGCGGAACATGGCGATATTGGAGAAAAATATGAGGAAAACGTGGAGTATTACGTAATAAGTGTGGTAAGTAGGTTTTCAGTGCATTGTAAAGGCTAGGATCGTTTCATTAGATTCTGCAACCACATAAACATTATTAACACTGAATGTAAAAATTATATTAATTTATAAACAACATTAAGATTGTAAAAAAAACATTAGAATTGTAAAAATTTGTTCTAATCAATGACTAAAGAATACAAGGACTAAACGCCCGAGACGAAATTATTACCATACCACCAAACAGTGCCGTGGCACATATTTTTCTTAACTTAGCTGCTTGAGGAGATACCCATACAGCACGTCCAAATGAAATTACGTTTCTACAAGGGAGACACATGAGAAACCAAATATGTTAAAGTGAACCTAAGTGTTCATCTAGTTCTAACATATACATATGAGATACACGCAGGTTTATATTGATAGAATTGTGTGATGCAGTGTTTACTAGTTGTATACCGTATGCACTCAAGATTTTAAAGAGTTTTTTGTAACGTAACATATAATTATTAAAATGATGAAATCTGACGTCGGTATATGAGACATACAATGTATATGTCATATGTATGTGTGATACTTCGTATCATAGTTGTGCTTATAGTACACACCTTGTAAAAATGTGACTTATACACATAATATAAACTTCTATAATATAGACACTTTGTAATAGTGTACTGTTGTGTCTACATTCTAGCATGAAATGAAGGTGTGCGCACGCGCGGATAGCCTCAGCGTAGACACACCGACTAAGTGTATCTTATATGTTCTCTCTCCTTTCTCCTTTCTAGGAGTTGTATGTGTTAGCAGCCGTTATTGTTTTATCATTCGGAAGCTCTATATAAATGTTCTGTTTGTGTGTAGTTTAAAAGAGATTTTAAGGTAACCACAAGTTTTTAATTACCTTGTTACACCTTCCTAAGGCCCGCCGCAAATTGAACCCAGCCCACCCACAGCACACGCCCAACCCATTCTTGATTCCACGCACACGTTTTCCTTAGCACCGCATATTGAACACAGCCCAGACCCAAGTTTTTAGTTTCGATCATGAGTGAATACGAGCAAGTTCTTGATTTAGAATCAGGATCCGAGAACGAAGAAGGACTTGTTTTACTTCATTTGCTTAATAAATAGAGAAAAAAATAAAAGAAACGCATATTTGCTTAAAAAGCAAGCCACGAAGAGGTTAGATTGTCTAGCGAAGTTCCAGACAGTCTATTTAAATATGTAGTATGAACTAATAAAAACAGACTTTACCGGTAAGGAATGCAACGCCCAAAAACCTATTGGAAGTGAAGAAAAACCAGCGGTTTGTCGCAAAAGTCGCAAAAGTAGAAGGGGAAGGAACCCACGACCCACGAAAACTGTGTCTGAACGCAACTAGATCCACGAAAAGGCTGTGCTAGACGTGGAGTGTGTTTAATTTGCGGTACTCCCTTCTTTCCTGTTTTTTTTACAAAATTCCCCACGCATGGGTTGGGCGTGTGCTGTGCGTGGGCTGGGTTCAATTTGCGGCGGGCCTAAGAGTATTATTAATTATACAATTATACAACAATTTACCAAATTTTGACTCCAATGAATGAAAACTCCAAATATTCTCGTATAATGATAAAGAGGTTAGCTCTGCAATATAATTTTTTTTTAATTTGGAAATAATAAAAATCTAAATGGACCAGAGAAAGAAAGATCAAAGAACTTCTTACACTGATATTCGGTAAGTTATTGATGGATCAATATACAGGTATGTTTAATATTCAATAATCAGTTTCATATAAAATTTAAGGGTGAGATTGTCAATCTGAGATTGTTAATCTCGATGAATGAATATGCTAACAAACCAACTGCTTGGGGGATAAAGAAAAGAAAAAAATGACTAAACGATGTCCACCAAATCGTGGCGGTATACCAGTGTCGACCAGTGTTTGCCATTTTAGCAGGGGCGGATACAGGAATTTATTTTAGGGGGGGTCCAAAATAAAAAGTAATGTAAAATATGCTTCTTAGGGCGTCATTTTTAACCAAAAAGCCTAATATTTAACACAATTTACAGATTTTAGGGGGGGGGGGCATGGAATCCCTCTGTATCCGCCACTGCATTTTAGTATGTTGTTATACTAGGTACTTATATTTTTAATACATTTTGATACAAATTCTGTTCTTTTACAGTGTTTTCTTACATCTGGTTTCTGCAGTTTAAATAATTATTATTATTGTGTTGTTTGCGCTATTGCGTTCCACGATATAAAGAAATATAAGAATTTTATTTTTAACCACTTAATCCATTTTATGGAAGAAAAATGGTACATTTAATACAAAACAAAAATGGAACAATTTTAAGGCTACTTCTCTTGAACTTGCGATCGAGATACTTTTGGAAAATACAAAATTTTGCCTTCCTAATTTTCCTTCTAAAAAGATATAATTGGTATCATTCATAAATATTTCTTAAAAAGAACGAAAAGTTAGGCATCAAAACTTGTATTATTTCCTAAATTCGTTCATAAGAAGTAGTTTTATCTAGCTATAAGATGTATATACGAATCAAAATACATACACGCGTACACGCGTATACACGCGGTAGTCACAAATGCAATGTGTAAATAGAGTTTAAACGTAATACACAAGCACTGTGTATTCTACGGCACACTGTGTATCCCTTACTTTGTGTATACGTAAATGCTATACTGTAGCTACATTGTGAGGCGGACGTTTAACCTTTGTGCATACGTGTTGAACTACAATGTGTAAACGTAGCATATTTACATCGGGGGAATAATACCAAATAAACTTTTAGTCACGTGACCAGCACAGCGTTGTTCACTTTTATATACTTTCTTTTAATCAAAATATTTTTTTTTTGAACAAAAATAAATTAATTATATATATATATAAACAGTTATTATTTACATCAACAAAACCTCTTTAACAGCACTTAAACGGAACTAAAGGGTCATTTACTACCGCTTTCCCGTTCAAAATATTCTAATAAAGTTGCGATGAGTGCTCGGATGAGTGTTTCGCAACGGCTATTAAGCTATCTTGTACACTTCCCACTACAAGAGGATCTAAAAGAACAATGTTCGACTGCAAGGTCTGCCAGTAAACATTTTCAAGCTTAAAGTATCACAACACTATTTATTTAAACCAAAAACTCGTAATACAACACTAAAGTGTCAAAGCGAATGACAATGTCAGGAAATAAATAAATAAATGCGGCAACTTGACATTTTTTCAGAAGAGCTGCCGCCTGAATCCCCAGCGGGAAATTTAAATTCCAATTAGTCAGCCCGGCGTCGAATATGTCCATGGGTGGCAACACTGAATTTAAAAATTGCGTCCTCGATTACGTAACTAAAAGTTTAATTGTTATCAAATATACGTCATTTACAACCACAGAGATATTTTACAATTGTTTGTACTATATTTTATTAAAAAAATATACGTATACTTCTAAATCTGATTTGTAAAAATAAAGAATTAAGTTTTTAAGCCTTGTTACGTTCATTTAAAGGTGGAGCTTCCGGTTCTTCTCTGGCTGGTGGATCTTTGCTGAAAAGAAACTTGTAGATCAAGGCGGCTACGAAACTACCGAGGAAAGGTGCCAACCAATAAAGCTATATAAAGAAAAAAATAGTAAAGTTAACTAAGATGTAAAGAGTCAATTAAAAAAAGACAAGGCAAGAAGACTTAGCTCACGGCCACACAGAAAGCGTTTTTTTGCTTTTTTAGCGTGAAGCGTCTTTAGCGACTAAAACAAAATAACAGGATTATATAGGAGTGGCCACACCAAAAGCGTGCAGCGTTCGGCGTGTCTCGCAAAAAACGCAAATAAAAACAAATGTTTTCTGTAGCGTCTTTAGCGTTTTCTAAGATGAGACCCCGTCATAGGCGGATGTTATATTTAAGAATACAATAAAAATAAATTAAATAGTATGCATTTTTTTTCATTTTAGGGTATTATCTAAAAATATTTGTATAAAGAACATCTACTGTTTAGGAAGATTCTATTAAATTCAAAAATTTGAAGGAAATGTTTGAAAAAGTGTAGTTTGAAATGTTGAAAAAGTAATAAATTAAAGGAATATTTTCTTCCGCGTAAAAAATAGTTTTTTACGTTTAACAAATAGTTTTTTACACGTAAAAAATATTTTTTTTTGGTAAAAAAGTTTTTTTACGAGATACAATAATTACAGTTGAGGGTTGGAACCTTTGGTGTTACACAGCAAAATAAAAACACTAAATCACCACAATACACCAAAACACTTTTACTTTTACACTGGACGCGCGTTTCGCTAACCATGTTAGCATCATCAGCAGATGATTATAAACTAAAGTACAATCTACAAGTTGAAAGTACAATCTACAAGTTGAAAGTTTTTATAATCATCTGCTGATGATGCTAACATGGTTAGCGAAACGCGCGTCCAGTGTAAAAGTAAAAGTGTTTTGGTGTATTGTGGTGATTTAGTGTTTTTATTTTGCGAGATACAATAAGTTTTTGACGCATAAAAATTAGTTTTTTACGTGTAACAAATAGTTTTTTAAACGTAAAAAATATTTTTTTACGTAACAAAAGGTTTTTTTACCAGAAACAATAAGTTTTGACGCGTAAAAAAATAATTTTTTACGTGTAACAAATAGTTTTTTACACTTTTGTTGTTTTTTTACGAAATGTTTGAAAAAGTGTAGTTTGAAATGTTGAAAAAGTAATAAATTAAAGGAATATTTTCTTACGCGTAAAAATTAGTTTTTTTAAGTGTAACAAATAGTTTTTTACACGTAAAAATATTTTTTTTGCGTAAGAAAGGTTTTCTACGGGAAAGAAAACGTTTCTGAAGAGTAAAAAAAGAGTTTTTTATGTGTAACAAATAGATTTTTACACGTAACAAATAGTCTTATACACGTAAAAAATAGTTTCCTAGCAGTAACAAATAGTTTTATACGCGTAAAAAACAGTTTTCTACCAGTAAAAAACTGTTTTATACGCGTAAAAAAATAGTTTTTTACGTGTAAAAAATGTTTTTTTACCCGTAATAATTTGGTTCACTTTTACAAAATTTGTATTAAAATATCAATATTTTTGATGAACACGTGGACTGCTCACAAATACACGTCGCGTCACTACGTATTTCTAAGCCGTAAACACGTTTCGTTACAACGAGCTCCTGTGTCAGGGCCGTCTCAATAGCTCGTATGTCACGGCTTTGAATTTTTACTCCCAGCGCGCGTAAAGAAGTTTCACTCCAAAATGTTTCATAAATAATTTCCTAAAATTGCATTAGCAACTAGAGATATTTACTATTCTATTATATAATTATAATTATTTATTATATTATAATTTTAACAAGTACTAACCACAACACTACAACATAAAAAAAACTATACACATATAAACTAAAATTCCTAAAATAAATGGCAAATAATAATTATTATTTTTACATACACCACTGGCACTAGCAGTAGATTGTGTTTGTCTCCGAATATAAGCCCCGGCCCGTCCACAATTCAATCCCAGCATCTTTTATCTTCGTCTCTTCAACGCTAACGGCGCCGATCTCGCCTATCTCTTTCTCACAGGATTGATTGTTGGACGGGCCGGGAATCCACGAGCTTGCGACGTTACTAATTGACATTATTGATAGAAACTGCAGACCTGCCGCGTCTTTTGCGTGTTTTTAATGGACACAAATCGAAAAAAGCGCTTAAACGGTAAAATCGCAAAAAACGCTTGAGACGCAAAAAAATGCAAAACGCTAAAAACGCTTTCTGTGTGGCCGTGGGCTTATACTAAGGGCTGGCAAAGGTTAGTCTTGGGTCGAGATTTCCGTATGTAAGAAGAGTACAGTGCGTTTATAATGTACTGAACAAAGAGAGGACAGTAAACACGTTGCCAAACGTATGAAATAAACCGAGAAACTGTGCACATCGTTTAGAGACGTGGAAGGGGATATAGCAGATTTGTCGCAGTTGACCGGTCAACCCAATCATCCAATCAATACCTCTGTCAGTACATAAAGTTCTAGGGAGAGGTGTACGTCATGCATTCAGCTTCACGATTTAATTACGTCTCGTGATACTTGATTTGTTTATTTATTAACGAGTCGTTGTAATTTTCCCTATAGCTTGATTTTTTTAAGTGCAAGCTAGAAACACTTGCATTTTTGGTAAAAATAAGTGGAATTGAGTGGGTGGTCGATAGTGGTCACGCTATTAGAACTCTGAATTCAAAAATCGATATCTCGAAATCTATTAGAAATAATAGTTTGTAGTTTTTTCAAGAACTTTGTTAATATTTCTGGCTGTATTTTCTTTGTAGAGAGTATGTGACAATCTGTATCAATAAAAAAATTACACGATTGCTGAAAATTGCTATGCTCTAAAAGTAAATGGATGGATTGTTTACAATTTTTGAATGGAAAAAACAACCTTATCGAATTTTTCTTATGTAAACATATTGTAAAATATCCGATCTTGAAAATAAAAAAAAAGTTTCAATATCTAAAGTGGTTCTTGAGTTATGGCCTGTTATGTGTTAAAAAGTTGAGTTTTTAAATTATCGCGATTACTGACGTTTTCTAGTTATAAAAAAAATGACACCCTAACCATATCCTTATAATTCCATTTCAGATGCTCAGAAACATTACAAACCTAATGATTTTATCTAGTTATCTCTTGAAAAAAAAGTCTTTTAAAAATAAGCAGTTTGCGATCGTGATTTTACTTTACTTGATAGGGAAAGACGTATCGGCAACGCCGCAACAGCACACAGTCGGGCGTCGCGTCTGTCGGTCGCATTTCTCTCACTCCGACTTAATAAGATCCATATGCGATTTACTTCCACACATGTAAATGCCGACCCAAAAGTAACAGTTGCCAGCACGGTATAAGGAACTTATATAAAGAATTCTAAATGTATCAAAAATGAATCAAGTTGAAAGCAGTTAGACGTTTACAACATCATCATCATTTTCAGCTTATTCAACCATTTCCAATTATGGTGTAGCCTCACTCACATATTTAGATAATCTCTTTGTATAGTTGGGCTCATTGTTGTCTATTGTTGGCTATGCAGGCCTAAGTTATCCCCGATAATTTGCACTTACCTAGTGATCATCCCAGTCTCCATTGAACAATGCTGGAGCCAGACTTCTGGCGGGATTCATATGGGCACCAGTGTATGGACCCTAAAAATTACAAAACGTTCAAAATTCCCATCCCAGAAATATTAGGTATATTATTATAATAGGCTTGGTGCATTTCAATTGATTTCAACAAATTCCGACCGCAGCGCACTCTACGGCAGAAATCAGAAATTATCAATATATAATTCACGCCGCCGTCATGTCGATCGCATTAAAATAATATTGAAATCGGGGCTTTGTCATAATATTTAACTATTTCAGTTTTTTGTTAGTGCAGTTATTGAAACTATAAAACACTCAGGTGCGAGGTTTGTGTGATGTAACGCTGTTTCTGGTAGTAAAAAATAAGTGAAAAAGAATTCGAACTAGGCATCTCGTGTTGTGACAATTTCAACTGTAAATAAAATTACCCAAAAAATGTTAACGCGTAAAGGAGAGCGTAATTAGGGCGTTGTTGGGTGCAATAACATTCAATAACTCAAATTTCCCGGATATTTAACTCTCCCGAAACAACATTTTATAGCTTAATAATTTGTTACGCACCGATTTGATCAATAGCAAAAATGGATTCAAGCAGTTCGACGAAACAAGTGATTAAACAAAGTGCTCGTTACATAATCAAAAAATTAAATAGACATAATATACTATGAGAGGATGAAATATAATTTGCAATATTAATGGTACACTTTTTTAATCAACTAGTAATTAAATGTTTTATGAACATCTTCTAAAACGATAATTATGTACCTTTAAAAATTTCGTTAACTCGAACTTAGAATTTCCACATATTATACTTTTTAACACTTTTATAATAATTATATACTCGCTATTTAAACCGGTATATTTGTAGACATACATCAGTTATTTACGATATTCTCCGATGATGGCAGCACCGGCAGAGAATGCACCAAGCCTACGATGATTTATATACTTACAGCTGTCATTGCTAAGACAGCAATGGTAAACCCAAACCGTATAGTCAGCGAGTCGAGCTTGTTGCTGTTTCTTGGGTCCCAGATGGCGCAACATACCCACGACAAGATTGCTGTGATGATAAATTCAACCAGGAATGCTTGGAAGCGGGATATTTTTGGGTTAATCGCGGGGGAACATACTCCGGGAACCTTAGCCGTACTAGTACGATTTTTGATGTAATTCGAAGGTGTAACAACCTAAAAACCATAGAAAATCTACATAAATTGAAATGTAGCACTGTGCAAATGTGCACATCACTTTGAGACGCTGTGCTGGACTTCCTTTTATGATCATATTTATATATGTTACTGTAAATGTCCGAAATGCGGTAAAACCTAGGATTTACCAAAAACAAGTGGTAGTAAAAACAAACCAACCCCACCAAATAACCACTTAATCAATGCATTAACACCCCCCAAATAACCAGGCTAACCAATGCATTAACACCCCCAAATAACCAGACTAACCAATGCATTAACACCCTCCAAATATAACCAGGCTAACCTAATTAGTTAATGCTTTTGGTAAATCTTAGATTTAGCACGCTTATTCTAGGTTTTACCGCATTTCGGACATTTACAGTAACATATACATTTATTTTTAATTTTTACTTATGTTATGTTCATTAAAATCAAAGAAGCGATTGCCATATATTACCACAGATTATACAGATTATAATCTTTGTTTTTTCTTTATTATTTTTCGTGGTTCCAATTTTCGGAATCGGGCACTAGTTAGGTGACTAGTTTGCGCACATAGCACGCCCACTTATGGCCTCTAAAATTGTGCACAGCGCCTGACCGGCACAGTTATTAGAGAGATATCGGAAAACCGAATAGCGTCATCCAGTATTTACGCGTACCTTATCATGGTTACGATATGCGCGAGTCAACGCAACCCCCTCTAATTGTTGTCCTCCATTCGCGAACTTCGAGTTCCGGGCTTTACGCCCTGAGGCTACTCGAGAACTGACTGGAAATAAGCACTTTAGCCGTTTTGTTTTAAAATACCTAGTAAACAAAACAATTTCAAAGTTTTAAATTCAAAGTTAGGTTAAGTTTAAATAGCGGACGCGACGCGATCAGAATTCTTTCCGATCCGATAACTATAAATGAAGAGAGTTAATACCACCTCACGTAAAGGAAATAACACTGGCCTTATTAACGTCCATGCACGCTATTCGGTTTAGCGATATCTCTCTATTACGCTGTTTATTGTTATTTTACGCGAGTTTATTTTTGCGCACAGGAAATTTGACTCGTTTGCACATCGTCATAAAAAAACAATTTTCGTACCACGAATTAGGGACAAGATTTTTATCTGTATACTTATAGGATACCTAATCTGTGATATTACTAACCTACAGATGCTGGAGCAATACATTTATTTTTATTAGACTGTAATTAAAAAAACTTCTTTTATTTTTGTTTAGCGGCTAATAATTTTTGCGTTGTTAAAATCCACTCTGTGCCCTGTGTCCCATGAATGCTGACAAATCTTAGATTCGTGAAAATCGCCCTTTCTTAAATAATCCTTACCTATGTTCTTTAATTCGAACATACAGGGTGGCGCCTCTCATACGCCGCGGAAGCTCCAAGGAGAACGGTACTTTATATCAAAATAAAATTTTGGCAGCATATGTAGGTTAACTGAAAGCATTTTTTAAAAATATATAGAATTATACAGGATGTCCCCAAAAAAAGTTACACATCAAAGTTATGTTTTTTCTAATGGAACACCCTATATATTAATTAATTTTAGGATTCTAGGAAAAAAATAAAGGTGAGTTTTACTAAAGAAGCATATACCTAAAATCTAAGGTCTAAATTTTGTGAAAATGAAGAGATTTTTTAAATTTCGATAACAGCTATCTAAATTTTAGTTGACCTTGTATAGCCTGATATTTACTTACAGTAGCCATTGTATGTTTAACCAAATTGAAATTTGACCCGAAAAGTTATACAGGGTGAGACAAAATTAATATGGAACATTAATCACTTTTAAAAGCAAGTTACTCCTTTATTTTAAATGGAACACCCAGTGTATTTTTCCGCTGTTCAATGGGGAATTTATATATCTTCAAAATATTATTAAGGTTGCCTACCCTTCAGACAAAGATTTTTTTTATAATTTTATAATTATTTTTTTAAGATTTTATAATCGCTCTTGGAGTTAGCTCGAACCGCAGTAACCGCATAGCGCCGTGTTTCGCTCCAGCCGTCGCGCTCCTAGGGTCGCGAACAGTAACTGGAACTGGTAAATACGTAGCGTCGCGCGATCTTGACCGCTTCGTCTGTCGCGAATAGATGTAATTGGTAACGACCTACGTCGTATTTCGCTCCAATATCAGTGATGGCGCGACTGCTGGAGCGCTCGTGGGGGTCGAGTTTTCGTCGGTCGCGAACAGTAGTAACTGGAACTGGTAAGAATGTAGCGTCGCGTTTTGATCGGTCGCTGTTGGCGTTGATGCTCCTGTTACAGTCGTTACGTTACTTTCGAGATCGCAATTTACGGTAGGTCTAGGTACCAGGCATTTTTGATTGATAATAAATACATGTTAGGTACATTAGATAGTTACAAATAAACAGTTTTACAAAAATAAGAAAAAACAAAGAAATATGACCGAAAAAATAGGGAAATCTGTAAAGCTACTTTCAACCGATTAAAAATATAATCCCAATTAGAGTTATACATATATAGTCTTCAAAGAAAGAGAATTACATTTTACTAACATACGGGAATAAAGTAAGATTGATTTTATTTTGATTATTTGACATGAACATTTTAACTTTCCACTAATAAGGAATATTATTACTATACGTAGATAAAAACATACACGCAGATAAAGAAATTTAGCATATGGCGTAGGTATCTCGAATAATGATTCAAATTATGTTACTTTTTATTTTTTGTGTTGGAATATGCCTTTTTTCCATAGCAACTGTTAAAATTGCCTTATATCTATCAAAAATAGTAGATAAAATAGTACTTTAAACGCAAGGGTAGATTAAATGATACTTTAACAGCGAGGATAGGTTAAAAACTGTATTTCTTCTCGCACGTTTTTTAATTGCTTCCATTTTTGAAAATTTTTGTATTCCTTTTCATAAGTTATTCGGGATTTAAATGGAAGTAGTCTAGAGATGGCGTTTGTCGCCTCAACCTGAATATCTGTTGGTAATTTACTTGTTTCCTTTTGAGCCATTTCTGGCTCCAATTCAATCAGCAATCGACACGAAAGAGAATTAGAATTAGAATTAGAATGAGTAGGAGGGGGGTTAATCACTTCGACCTTACAGATCCATTGTGTCCCCCTTTCTTGAATCATAACTCATCATACAGTCCCAGGGCTTTGACAAAAGCCAGTATCTGGGACGGTTTTATAGAGGGTAGTTCTCCATCTCCAATATCAGTCGTACCAAAATTCATGGCACGAATGGTTGTCGTCTCGGCGCACTCAGTGATGAGGTGTACTGGTGTTTCACTATCTTCCCCACAGAATCTGCATTCGCCGTTTCTTCTTAGTTTCAATCTACTGAGGTGTTCATTGAGGAGACAGTGTCCTGTTAAACCCCGTGACAATCCGAAGATTGTTCTTACTCAGACCCAGGAAGATCTGTGATTTTTCTTGATCATAAGCCCTCAGAAACTTCTTCGAGTGTCCTAGACCATTGCAAGATTTCCATTCCAGGTTGCGGATGGAATCTTCCAAGTTCTTGAGTTCCGCCTTGAGTTGGTTACCACTTGGAAAGCAGAACGGTTCTGGTCCAGTTAGTGGAGTGTTCGCTCCTTTCCTAGCTAGATTATTTGCTTTTTCATTGCCTTCTATCCCTTGGTGAGCAGGCACCCAGTGTAGGAGGACTTTGTTTTCTTTGCCTAATTTATTCAGCTTCTCTATGCATTCTTTGACCAATTTCGAATTGATTGATACTGAGTTGATCGCCTTTAATGCTGCTTGACTATCAGATAAGATGGCTATTTCTTGTTTCCGATAGTTCCTATCTAAGATAAGTTGTTAGAGTTGTAAAGAGAATTAAAAAATATTGACTCAAAACTGACAACTAAAGAGACAGCTTTATTTATTTGTCAAATTACATAGAAACAAACGCCAACCCAGCACAATAAAATTCATTGAAATAATAAATTTCTGAATATTTTTTAAAACGTAACTCGCTATGGAAAAAAATATTCTTTTATACACGACGATAAAATTGCATTATCGTCTCCAGATCTTTTCGGTCCGAATATTTTCGGTCGACGATAAAATTCCAAGACGATAAAATACCATTTTATCGTCTTGTATAAAAAATAACTATTAAATATCTGGAGTATACCATTAGCAATCCAAATCCCGTGAGAGCTCCAAATAGTTGTCCAAGGAAGTATATGGGAAGCTGCATGAGCGAGACATTACCTAATACGAAGGCCGCTAGTGTTACTACTGGGCTGATATGAGCTCCTGATATGTGTCCAAATATCTAAAGAAAGAAGAAATTAGGCACTTACAACTTAACAAGTATAGCTAGAGAAGTGAGAAATATAAAATAACACGCGACCGGTGCTATCCCCAAGTCTCTTCCTATATTTGTACAACTGTACGTTATTTTCCGTAATATATATCCAAAACAGGAAAAAATAAATAAATACCACTCACTTGAATAGCGATCAGCACAGCGAAACCAAAAGCCCAAGACATTTGCTCGTCAGAGATGACACCGTTTGACGTAATCGCGCCCACACAGCCCATACAACCGAGGAACATGAGAACGGCCGTACCACCTACCTCACCAAGGAATAGTACCACCCTATCCATCCAGCTCATGTCGTCGTTTATCCGTAGTTTTTTACCTGCAACAACGCAAAACAATACTTATTATAATACTTTAAAATCAGTTGTTTGTTTAAAGGTAGAAAACAAGGATTCAATTGATACATAACTGTCTACTGCAGATGCGTAGCGTATAGCGTCAAAACAAAGGGATGTAATAAGTAACTGCAGTTAACGAAAACGTTCCGCAAGGCATAACGGGCAGGGTTTTTTTTTCAAAAAATCCAAAAACACGTCAATTTTTTTTGTGAGGGGGGGCAAATTTTGTCCCAAAAATGATTGCAAAATCTTCAACCCTCTAAGCGGGGGTGTCATCCCCCAACTTTTTTCAAATGGGAAGGGGGGTCAAGTGGCGCAGCAATGAAAAGAGCTTTCTATTCTCTATATTTCCCCGCTTCGTTTTTGAAAATCGGTCGAGTCATTGAGAAAATACTGTGCGGTAGTTGCTAGATAGCTGTTCTGTGACTTGTGCGTTGAAGTTCTTATCAATATCGTTAAACTGACCCACAACAGAATTTCCAAAAATACCAGCCCACACGTTCAATGTCTGAGGTTTTTTTTGTGTGTGCACCTCGTGAAAAACCCTGGGGTTGTCCTCAGCCCAGCACCGACAGTTGTGCCGATTAACTACACCGTTCAAAAAGAAAGTACACTCATCCGAAAAACACACATTAAATAGGAAATTATTATCATTCGCCACTCGTTCACTCATAGTTTCACAAAATTGCAAGCTACGATCAAAATCATCTTCGTTGAGTTCTTGTACCAACTGAATTTTGTACGTGTGGGTTTTTTTAATATCCTTTGGACACTTTACGATTACGTACGATTCACGCCGGTCTCATTGGCTAATTTTCTTGTACTCAGCGTACTATCCATGGCAACTTGGCCCAATACGAATACCTCCATAGCTTCATTTTCTACAGGATTTTCCCTCTGCCTTTTTTTATTCATAACGGAACCAGTTTCGCGAAATTTGGCTACTAACTCGCGAACAATTTTGCCATAAAGGTGTTTGGTTAGGATGGCGTTCATTGAATATCTGCGCAACCCGATATATTCATTATTTTTAAAATAAAGTTCGATTATTTCCACTTTTTCTGCAAGTGAGATCTAGAAATAATAAGAAAAAACAGCAAATTGGTCGAATGAATTTATTCTTATCATTTACTCTGATAAATGTTTAAATAAACTTTTCAAATTTTAATCCTTCATATTTTCTCAATGACTCAACAGCCTTTCAAAAACGAAGCGGGAAGGTATAGAGAATAGAAAACCCTTTTCATTGCGGTATCAACTTGACCCCCATTCCTATTTGAAAAATAATTGGGGGATGACACCCCCGCTTAGAGGGTTGAAGATTTTGCAATCATTTTTGCGGCAAAAGTTGTCCCCCTCACAAACATAAATGACGTGTTTTTGAATTTTTTGAAAAAAAAAATTACCCTGGCCGTTATGCCTTGCGGAACATTTTCATTCAAAAAGATCTACCAGTTCTACTTTCATTGTTGCGAATTAATAAATTATCAGGGTGCGTTTATGTTACTATGCAGTATAGATGTGCGTTTTTTTTTGTAAATAATAAATAGCACTGAGGTTAAGACGTCATTTAGATAAATCGCGATTTTTTAACGATAAAATAGTGAATTATCAACCAGCAAGTCAGATTTTAAAGAAACATGATTCGGGAAGATCTTCCGCAAGTACTTGGGCCTACAGCATTCTGAGCAATACACTGACCATTGTATGAGAAGTTAATCCGCTACATTACTGGCAAATGCAGGAGTGAATATATGACAACGTTAAAAAGACACGGAGGATGGCGATCTGTAACGGTTGCGGAAGGATATATCGAAGAGTCCATCGACAATAAAATAGAGATTTGCGAAAAAGATTCAAGGTGCTGTTGTGCTGTAGATGTTCCAGAACGAGCCGTTGTAATGACAGAGCCTATTTCAAGCAGTGGAGGAACAGCATCTGGAGGCATAGGTTTTACAATTTCTGAATCTACAAAAAAAAAATCATTTTCATTTAATGTTGATGTTAATTTAAATAAATAATTTAATTAGTGATTTATGAATAAAGCTTAATAATTTCTATAAAATCATGTGGCTTTCAAGTTATAATCATTGTCTGGAAACTTATATGATGAAATTTTGATAAAATAATTTAGTACTCACTAAAAACACGGTATGTCGCTAGTGGTAGGAAAATAATTTTTAGAGTTTACTAGTTTATTTGGTTGCCTGTGATATGAATATACAGGGTGTTTCCTAATTAATCTAAAAAATAAAAAATCGTTAGAAAACGGGTTAAGGCGGACTCTTAATAAGTATATTTATTTTTTTCTCGCCAACCGTTTGATGAACAAGAAAAACTCAAAAGATCAATTTTGTTGAAAAAGGATGGCCAGTTAAGAAAAAAATATATTTTCTTAAAAAAGCAGTAGTGTACCATTTATGTTAAGCAAAATATCGATTTTTTTTTAATTTTTAACACCCTGTAGATCAGAAAGGAAGTACTTGAGACCCAATGGTTATATAAAAATTATTTTAAGAACACATGAGGAATCACACCACAATTTTTTAGACTAATTAGAAAACACCCTGTATATTGTCAACTTGACAATGATTGTTGATAAATCAAAACATACCTTTTCTGTGAAAAACGCCCGATTTTTGCAGGAAAAATTTTGGTTTTTATTGAATTTGGGTCTGCGTCTGCAAATACCGGTATGTTTTTTAATATTCTATCTATCTAAATTTTAAATATCATAGTTAGAAATAGTTTTAATATTTATTAACTGTAAAAATGGTATATTTATAAGTTTTATCAAATATTGTGATTACTTTCTACCTTGTAGTCAAAATTTATATTTAATAAACTGTAAAATATATATATTCTTATGTTTTATTAAAGTTACTCTGATATACTAATATATCAGTGTAACTTTAAAACTAAATCCTTTGAAATCAAATATAAACATAAAAAATATTTACAGCAGAAAAGGCGAAGGCGCTGGGTTAAACGTAGTCTCTACTAAGAACACCGAGGGGCGCTTTGACCCAAAATTTTACTATTAAGTGTCATATCTATCTTAATAGAAGATTATTTTCTTTTATCTATGGTTATAATACACTAGTTTGTTATAAAACTTCAAAAACTCACGCGTGTGTTCTTATTTATTTTATATACATGTATACATGTGAGTAATGTCTGCATAAGTAGTGGCTAATGTTAATAAATTAAAGAAATTAAATATTTGACTCACCGCGCGGCATTTTTACACTTTTCCTCGTTCAAAAACTAGCGGCAACTACTAAATGAAATTTCAGAAAGACATCCACGAAGAAGAATGTGTCAAAGCGCATTCAATATTTGTTCCCATGCCACAGAAAGACCGTCCCCATCTATAAACCTCGTACACAATCACAAAACGCGATTGAACTTTTTCAAATAAGATGACATAAAACTGACTGGACTGACTGACTTGCGATGACGGCGATATGACGGCAAGGGTGTCAAAAAATAGTGTTATCAATACTGTTAAAATTGCCTTATATCTATCAAAAATAGTACTTTAACCGCAAGGGTAGATTAAATGATACTTAAATACAGCGAGGATAGGCTAAAAACTCTATTTCTTCCTTAGAATAAGAAGACTAAAGAAGGAGCATAATGCTATCCATGTATTCATGCAGGGTGGGCGGAAAAAGGATTCTAGGGTGGGGATCCTTGACAGTTCTGTTTGACGATTCGTTTGACACATTTGAATTTGATTTGAAATTTTGTGGATTTGTCAGTCTTTACGGAGCTTATTATATGTTATTTATTATTTATTCTACTACTGATAGTTGTATAAAGGTAGTAAATCTAGATGGAAATTGTGACAGAACTTAAATTAACAGTGACACTGCCGCGATTTATCGAAAAAGACTCTAAAATAGATGGTTGTGTAGCGTGCGGTAGATCTCGGCAAAAATCTAGTGAAATAATGGAACAACTTTTCGCTAGTAAGTGACTATATAATATACATGCATATCGGATGTTTGTGTTAAAAAGTAATTATTAAAACTTCTATATCTATTTATATTATAATAATATGTTTTTATAACAATTTTAATAACTACCAACATTTATTCTCAACGTAAAATAAAAAAAAAATATTGAGTCTACCCGACGTCTACCCTACATCATAGTTTTACATTTTTTAAATAAAATTAGAACGGCACTGATAAACCGGAATTTAAGTCGGCCATATTTGAGTCCTATCGCGGTGGACCTATGATTTTTGATATGCTCCTTCTTTAGTCTTCTTATTCAAAGATTTCTTCTGGCACGATTTTTAATTGTTTCCATTTTTTTAAATTTTTGTATTCCTTTTCATAAGTTATTCGGGATTTAAATGGAAGTAGTTTGGATACAGCGTTTGTCGCCTCAGCCTGAATATCTGTTGGTAATTTACTTATTTCGTTTTGCGCCATTTCTGGCTCCAATTCAATCAGCAATCGATACGAAAGAGAATTAAAAAATATTGTCTCAAAACTGACAACTAAAGAGGCAGCTGAAGGCAGCTTTATTTATTTGTCAAATTACATATAGAAACCAACGCCAACCCAGCACAAAAAAATAACTATTATTTTGGCCAGATCTAACATTCCTTAAAATACTTGCATTCATTTCTGGGACATCCTGTATATTTTTGTTACGATAGGACAGTGCCTTCTATTAAAAGATCAGCCTTGGGGCGAGATTTATGACGTCACGCTAGTTAGATATAACGGATTAATAAATATGTTGTAGAATACATGGAAAACATAATTATTCCTCAGATTTTTGGTTTGTATTTTAAAAATGATATAGTTTAAATAAAATATACATAATATACAGTTAATAACTACAACATATATACCTATTTATAGTAATAAATACTTTGGCAAATAAACTATGAACCATACAAATGCAGCAAATGTTTTACAATGTACAAATAATGTATAGGTACATAAGATAATGGGTAAAATGTAAATATATTTTAAATTTTGGGGTTTGAAAATCGATCTAATTTACAAAAAACATTTAATATCTACTAATAGTGATGTATTATTATTTGCATTCACAAAATTTATATGTATATTTTGCAAGTATCAATGTTCGAAAAATTATATTTACAAATAATACAATATTATCTAAAAAAAGGCGTCAGCGATGGCTATGAAATGAAGATCGCTGGCATTTTATATGTTAAATTATTCTAAAATTTTTGATTTTCTTGGGATTTTAGGTTCGGGAAAAACGCTGACTAAGTTTTCATTTGGGTTTTCATTATTTTTATTTGGTTTAAAAAAAACGTTTCGGCTAACTATAGCCTTCACAGTGTTGTGTCATATGAGAAAAATAGTGTCGAATATAATCCAAAAAATTACATATACAATATAATTCACACCTCATAATGTTTACTGCAATTAATAAACTAATATAAACTTATCAAAAGATGACCACATATTTTTTAAAATTATTATTCTTAACACTAAAATTATCTACATTGACTATGGAGTACGCAGTAAACATTATGTGCGTGGTGTGAATATTTTATATGCAATTTTTGGATTATATTCGACACTATTTTTTTCATATGACACAACACTGATGGAGGCTATAATGTTAGCCGAACCGTTTTTTTAAACCAAATAAAAATAATGAAAAAACCAAATGAAAAATCAATCAGCCTTTTCCCGAACCTAAATTCCAAGAAAATCAAAAAATTTAGAATATTTAGAATCAAGGTTCAAGAATATCAAATTTTCCAAGATTGTAAAATTCTAGTTAATTATTTTATGTGTACAGTTATTTAGGGAATGTCATCGATGTTCATTTCCAAGCCAACTAGACGCCGATTTTTTCGATGATACGGTATAATTCTTACGTAAAATGTAAATAACATTAGACCAATTAAAACAAAGAAATATGAATTTCTTAGTATTTTTAGTAATACCTTTATTCTTAAAACTTAATTTTGTATTATGCAAATATACCAATTTTATTGTTATTTTATTCATATTGTATTCAGCCATCACTTAAATATTTGATATTAATTTGGTATTATAAATAATCAATACTATTCATTAAAAATTACTGAACAAATATATGTTATGCTTAACATACATTATATATTATCAAACAAAACACATTCTTCTTTTTAAACTGTATCAGTCTTGTCTTTACAAAATCTTTTTTAAAATTTGAACTCAAAATAATAATCTTTTTTTCATGATCTCTAATACACATATTCTTTATTTTTCCCTAGTTCATAATACCTACTTACGTGTTTGAATCTATCGAAGCTGAACCAGCAACACTTGGAGTGGAGATTCCACAATATGAATAAAATAAACATAATTGTCCAGTTTTCATTAATACCATCATGGGAGAATATTATTTTTAAATTTATTAAAGATATTTTCAATAAAATTCTCTTGATTTATAACTCGTACCCACTTTTCTTGCTCTTCCGGACACTTTAGGCTGCCTAGTATAATAACTATCCTTTCCACCAGGAACACAACAAAGATGAGGCATAGCACCAATAACACACTCCACTTAAGCTTTATTGATGAATTGTTAGAGTCTTAAAAAACACACACAAAAATCACGATAAGTAAAAAACGTATGGGCACTTTTAGGTTAAATCACTTGCACAACGTGTAATTTTTAAAATTTCTATTTTTTTATGCGAAACCGAGAGTGACCATATATCTGGTAGTAGTTTATGTCACTTCAACACCAAAATAATTAGTTTTTTGCACTACAATAATAAATAATACCAAAAATCAAAGAGTTAAAACCAAAAATCAACCGACAAAATATGAAACGGAATCTAACCCAATATCTAAGTATGTACAGCTGATGAAGTAAACAAAAGTCCGCCCGTAGGCTGATCTTTTAATAGAAGGCACTGGATAGGAGATGATAAAAAGAAAATTCGTATGGATAATTTATACGTAATCCATCTACATTCGTATGCCACAAGTAGGCATTAATTCCTGTACAGTTTTCTGTAATTCTATTTGAAATACATCGTCTATTTCACATTAGAGGGCACTCCAATCAATTTTTTTAAATTAATGGTTTAAAGTTTGAAAAAAATCCGCACCTCATTTTTTACGATACTTTATTAAAATATTTTATTAATTAGAACACAGGGTGTTCTAGATATAAGAATCCACACTGCAGAGATCTTGTAAAATAGAAGAAATTAAAAGATGTTGATATTAGAAAACAGTTGCGCCTTACTGAACCCTACAACGTCATATTTTGAAATTTAAAAAAATCCCGAATTTTTCCGGCTTCGTTTTGACCCTCCAAATACAATGATGTAACACCTTTGTCCAAAATATAATGCCGGGTCCAGACAAGGTGACAAAAAGTAAACACGATTTTGAGACAAAAACAAGACAAACTTGCGATAAGAAATGGGGAATTCTGACAAACTTGAGACAAATTGTCCACACCGCAAGGACAAAAGTACAACAAAGTCAAAAGTTCAGTTGTTGCGAATGAGTTTTATTAACCATGTGTGATTTCACTGGTCTCCTACTGTTGGCAACACACGCCATCCACACTGCGCCAACAACTTGTCGTAAAATATACGAACAAAACATAGACACTTTGACCGACCCGAGACGGGACATTAAAAACTCTGCGAATTTTGAAACAAAACAAAAATGAGACAAGAATGTCGCAGAGATATATTGGATTTGTCGCAATTTTGTCGTAAAACATGAATGTTTCTTGTCGTTGTTTTGTCTGCTTGGTCTGGACCCGGCGTATATAATTTAAAAAATAGATGTAAAAAATGTTATAAATAAAAGTAATATACACAAATATATCGGTATAATAGTTCTAATAATTAGCGGATTTTGCTGATTGTAATAATTCATAGCAATTACTAGGCCGATTAGTGTAATTGCATGCAATTATAAGTAATTCAACGTGAATCGCTTGCTTATCTCCTTTGATCTCCATGTCAAGTAATTAGTGCAATAAATAATAGGTAATTTTTACTGTTTTTATTGTTTTTTAGAATTTTCATTGTTTATGCATACTTTTGTATTGACTGAAAACATATACTTAATATTATTTATTGAAAATAGTTATAATTTAATGCATTGTAAAGGAAATGGTTAGGGTGAAATTATTAAATATAATACAGGGTGTCTCAATATTCCGTGGGCATGGAAATACTACGTATTTTTGGTATTAAAATAAGTTCATTGGACATAATAAATTTATACAAAAGTGCTTCGTTTGTCCGCTAGAGGGCATCAAATTTTAAAAAAATCTCACTTTTTCAGATATTTTAATGACCGTTATTCCGATTTGAATGAGATTTTGGGTGTCTATGTTTTGTTAAGTGCTTTAACATTATTTGACTTTTACAAAAATCAAGAAAAATACGTGAAAAGTAGATATAGTTTTGGAGAAAACATTTTTTTGGAGAATTTACTTTTCCAAAGCAGACCTATAAAATATTTAGGTAGTTGCAATATTCCGTGACATAGAACAACTACGTAGTTTTTGAGTAAAAATCAGTTAATTGCACATAATTTACCCGTATACAAAAGTGCTCGTTTGTCCGTTAGATGGCATCAATCAAAATAAACCCGAACGTTAATTACATAATTTAAAATTTATTAATTTTTTAAGGTTTTTATGAATTATTTAATAGTTTTTTAAGCTTTTATGAAGCTTATTACTTCTTGTGAAGTCCTTAGGCCTTAGTCCCTTCTTATTCAATCTTTTAATGGACATCATCATAGAAAAGGTGACCTCGATGAATATCGGTTATCGAATGGGACCCGACAGAGAGAGTTAGCATGTTGTGTCAACGAAATGGTTCAATCCTTGCTTAACTTTCTCTAAAAAGCCGATAAGATGCAAACTGGTAGTAGAAAACAAAATCATTGAGCAAGTATCACAGTTCAGATACCAAATATCAGACAACAACGTGGAATACAGGGACAGGACGTAGTGAGATGGGGTAGGCAAAGAAAAAGACAATGGTTCGCACGCGTAAAACGCATGGAAGAAAACAGGCTGCCAAGCATAGCTCTTGAAGGGAAACCCACGGGTAAGAGACAGCCGGGAAGACCTACAAAAAGATGGAAAGACAGTTGGCAGTCCATCTCCCAAGAACTCCTACAGAGGCAACCTTAAAATTAACAGATCGAAAGATCTCAAATAAGTAAAAGAAGAAGAAGAAGAAAAAGTCAGTTGAGTTGGAAAATATTTATACCAAAATCTATGTGGGGGTGGGAGAAGTTTTCACCCTTCCCCAGGTGTGGATGGGGAAGTGGAAACCGGCCCGGGAATAACAGGCAACCGGCCCAAATCCACAAAAACAAAATGACCATAACGAAGAAACATATTTTATTTATTAATATACAGGGTGTCCCAGAAATAAGTGCAAGTATTTTAACTGGTAGTATATTTTGGCTTCAGAAACACGCCTATCAGTTTTTTTTGCGAAAATTTGGAATTTTTTGAAGAAATTTTTGGAATTTTTTTTAGTTTTAAGTTAACAAAACATAATTTCTTGATAATCTTTCAACATAGGTAGTAGATTAAATTTACATGAAAGAAAATACAGAAAAGATCCAGTGGTTCTCAAAATTTAAGCAAAAAAGCATTTTTTGTTTAAATTTTTAAAGTAAAATAACTCGGTTATTTTGTACATACTTGAAAAACGGTAAAGAGAAAAAATGTTTCTTTTCACCAATCTGCCCCTCTTAAAATACTTGCACTTATTTCTGAGACACCCTGGGTAAGGGTCAAATCACCCCAAGTAAGGGCGATTTTCGCTCGGGCGAAAAAATCTCTTTTGCCTCCAATTTTTTAAAAATATTTAAATTGTCTTGATCAAAATTTTTATAAAGATCAATATCTGATCGGACATCTGAATTTTTACTATATCGCTCAGTTTCACAGGGTTCTACTGTTTTATTTCCATTATATCGACTATGGTAATTTGATCTTGAATATGCTACGGTTTTCAATCACGGTTTTGAGAAACTTTAAGACTTCCTGATTCATTCAGTTCAGCTGGCCCAATCCTCTGTGGAAAACATTATTTTTAACTTTTCAGGTATATACTTTCTTACAGATTGTAGAAAGAAATTCTCTCTTTTCTGGTACAGCAGTAGCCTCGTCATGTATACGTGTTTTAATTTTGGTATAATTCTCATTGCGTAACTTTTCCTAGTTTCTACATTTGATATTTTGTATAATAATGCCATGACTCAAACGAAACAAACTTGGCAATACCTAAACAGTGGATATAAATGTGTTTTAATAAAAGAATAGTGGTAAAACTATACAGAATGAGTCTTAAATAAGTGCAAATATTTTCAGGGGTGGTTCGACCCCAAGAACACGTCTATGAATTTTTTTTTGTAAAAAAAAGATGTTGAAAATCGTGTTTTTTCTTTTAAATTTTCCTGTATATTTTAGAAAAATTTTTAGAACTTCCTGTTGAACCGCAAATTTTCCCACGGTATAGTTTCTTAATCTTTGGTATTACGGCACAAAAAGAGATGCAAATACAGAAAGATTTAGGTGGTATTTTTTTAAAAATAAATCAGTTTTTTGTTTAAAAATTCAAACTTTAATAACTCGGTTATTTTGGACTTATTTGAAACACGGTAAAGAGAATATAATATTATGTTTCTTTTATTCATATTTACCAGCCCTGAAAATATTTGCACAAAGCAGCACAAATAAGGTGCACTTATAGACTCACCTTGTATAATAAAACATTTCAAATGGAACAATAAAAACAGATGTTTATTAAAATTATAAGTGTCTCAGAGGAAGACATCTAACAATAGTTATTTCACAAATTGGTGTTTATGTTTAAAAGCAACTAACGATTATATTGATGCAAATTGATTAGTTAGTTAGGCAATCACTAAGAATCTTACGTAACTTTAGTTAGAAGATTAACCATTTAATTTTTGCTAAATCAATCTTTTTTGAGCTCTGATCGGGACCGGCCCACCGGCCCATCTTCCCACCGGCCCATCTCCCCACCGGCCCACCGGGACTTTTCCCGTTTTCCCATATGGCCCATCCACCCCTGCCCTTCCCGTACTTTTACTTGATTTTTGAGAGTCAAAAGTTAAAGCATTTAAAACATAGACACCCAAAATTTCATTTAAATCGGAATAACGGTTCTTAAAATATCTTCAAAAATGTATTTATTTTTTTAAAGTTTGATGCCCTCTAGCGGACAAACGAAGCACTTTTGCATAGAGGTAAATTGTGTCCAATGTACTTATTTTGATTCCAAAGATATACAGTTTTGTTCTATGATCACGGAATATTGGGAAACCTATAATATTTTTAAAGAACTGGCATACTGGCAATAAAAAAAGGAAAAACATTCAGCTGATAAATCTTTTCCTCGTGTCAACGAGGTGTGATATTAGTGAACCACCCTGTACAATCTTTTTTATCCAAACCAAATTACAAAATAATTTAAAACCCGTTAACACAGGTAATCATCATACTTAAAACGGAATCGATATTTTTGTCACTACATGACCGATTAATAACTAGATAAAACTTTTTAACAAAAAAACAATCAATACCATTAACTAAATGTACGTACAGACTAAAAAAAGCCATCCCTCAAATTATACAGCTTAATAAATAAACAGAAAATGAAAATCCATCTACATTAATAATTTTTCAGTAAACATTTCACCCATACATGCTGTCAGACTGGTGTTCTTTTTTGTTTTTTTTATTACAATTATTGGTTATCAATAGTGAAATACAATTTTTCTCGTTTTTTTTATAATAATGTATGGAAAAATGGTGGGGATGATTTCAGGAGGTGAAAATGCGCGGCATTATGTTTTAGAATTTTAGTTTCCAGTTGTCCAGAGACAGAGGTAGAGTAAAAAAGTTTGCTATAATACAGTTAGTTTCTTTAGTCTTACAGTGCCTAAATATTTATATCTCTAGATTTTTTTACTAGAATCAGGTAAGAAAAAATAGATTATTCCAATAAGATTATACAGGGTGTTTGAAAAAACATATGCCATATATCGTGGGGAGATAGAAGGGATTTTTCGAAATTCCAGTTCCAAGAGGGTGAAACCACCCCTCAAATATTACAATATTTTTTATTTAAAAAACGGTCAAGTTTCCGAAAAAACGCTTAAACACGTATATTTTATTTTGTTTTTTTACATATTTTAAGATTTTTTAAAAATGTATACAGGGTGTTTCAAAAAATCTGGACATTGATTAACCACGATCCTGCTTAAAGCGCTTGACGTAAAAAGCTGATTTTTTGAAAATAGATTGACTTTAGGGTGTAGAGGTTCGACAAGAAGGGATTTTTCGAAACTCGAATTCTAAGAGGGTGAACTATCCCTCAAATATTAAAATATTTTTTATTTAAAAACCGGTGAGTTTTTCGGATAAACTCTTAAACACGTGTATTTTATTTTGTTGTTTTACATATTCATATTTTAAGATATTTTATAAATTTATACAGGGTGTTTCATAAAATATGACCGTTGAGTAATCACGATTCTGCTTAAACTGCTTGACGTTTAAAGCTGATTTTTGGCAAAGGGATTGACGGTGGGGTGTAGAGGTTCGATAAGGAGTTTCTCGAATCTCAAATTCCAAGAGGGTGAAAACGCCCCTCAAATATTACAATATTTGTTATTTAAAAAACGGCTAGTCTTTCGGGAAAACGCTTGGACAAGCATAATTTATTTGTTTTTTACATATTTTGAAATTTTTAAAAAAATCATACAGACTGTTCCTAAAAGTTGGGTAATTTCTTAACCACGATTTTCTGCTTAAACTGCTTGGCGAAAAAAGCTTATTTTTGGCAAACGGATTTTTCGAAAGTCAAATTCCAACGAGATGAAACTACCTCTTAAATATTACCAAGTTATATAATAATATCGCCATATTGTTTTTTCCCATGCTGACATAAATGTGAGAAAATTTGATCTAGTTTGTATGTTAATGGAAATTCTTGATTTGCTTTATCATCACCATTACAAATGATTAATTCGACGCGAACGAAGTCGCTGGTACACGCTAGTTTATTATAATTTTCTCCAAGTAACTTTTAGTGATTCGAATGAAATTTTGAAGGTAAAAGTTACTACAAGATTTACACATTTTAATGCTTAAGAAGTGTCGATAAATTCATCAGGGATGTGCATATGGGTTATCTATATGGGAATGTTTTTCGAAAAAAAAACATGTGCGCCACTGACCTTTTTCTTTTGATATCCATATTGTTTAGGCCGTTTAAGCCAGTTTCAGTCCAATTAAAAGTTATCTCTTGATATTTTTTCAAATTCAGCCTCCTCGATCAGATAAACGCAATTTTATTACTCATAATAAAAAAGGCCTCTTACATAGGTCTCTTATTAAATCGCTACGAGTAATGGTTCTCGAGATATTTGGAATTGAAATTATCAATACCTATCATCATTGATGAAAATTAAACATGTTGAATAAATAGTTTTTTTTGTTTCGTTTCTTTGACCTGGTATACTATATTTTTTTTTTCTTTTTATTCTTGGCTTTAGGTCGTTGGGGTTGCAAAGATGTTACTAGATTTTGTTCATTATTTTACTTTTATGACGACGTTTCGACAGTATATGTCTTTTTCAAGCCTCTTGAACGTACTTGAAAAAGACATTTACTGTCGAAACGTCGTCATAGAAATAAAATAATGAACAAAATCTAGTAACATCTTTGCAACCCCAACGACCTAAAGCCAAGAATAAAATGAAAAAAAAAATAGTTATTAGACTGAAATCTTAAATTTGAAATATTTTTGTTTCCAAAAGTTTAACAGAAACTGTTTTATTAATTTAAAGAAGTATAAATTTCCCAAATTTATTATTTCTGTCAAATAACTATCTTACGATTTTACGAAGAGACATTTTTTACATGAAAATTTACGGAAATTTATAATTCTTCAATCAGTAGTTTTATACAGGTACAGACGAGAGAGAAAAGTTATTACTCTTCAAAACAGTTAAAACCTTTGAATAAGAAGACTAAGGAAGGAGCATAATGCTATCCATGTATTCATGCATGGTGGGCGGAAAAAGGATTCTAGGGTGGGGATCCTTGACAGTTCTGTTTGACGATTCATTTGACACATTTGAATTTGATTTGAAATTTTGTTGATTTGTCAGTCTTTACGGAGCTTATTTTATGTTATTTATTATTTATGCTACTACTGATAGTTGTATAAAGGTAGTAAATCTAGATGGAAATTGTGGCAGAACTTAAATTAACAGTGATACTATCGCGATTTATCGAAAACGACTCTAAAATAGTTGGTTGTGTAGCGTGCTGTAGATCTCGACAAAAATCGACTGAAATAATGGAACAACTTTTCGCTAGTAAGTGACTATATAATATACATGCGTGTAGTAAACAGATCATTTATGAAATTTATTTAAATTAACTAATTATATATTTTTTTTTGTATTTTTGCTTTTATTTACTACTTGTCAAAGATTAGATGTCAAAGAATTTAGATACGTCAATTTGACTTACCTGCTTCAGTAGCGTATCGGATGTTTATGGTTATAAATAATTATTATAACTTATCTATTTTTATTAGAATTTTATATTTTTATAACAATTTTAATAACTACCAACATTTATTCACAACGTAAAATAATAAAAAAAAATTATTGAGTCTACCCCACGTCTACCGTACATCATAGTTATACATTTTTTAAATAAAATTAGAACGGCACTGATAAACCGGAATTTAAGTCGGCCATATTTGAGGCCCATCGCGGTGCACCTAAGATTTTTGACATGCTCCTTCCTTAGTCTTCTTATTCAAAGGTTAAAACACATGTGGGTGGCGCCCCCTACAAATAGCAGTAATATTGACATCAAAATCAAATTTCTCATGTCAAAAAACTCCCATTCATCAATTTTCATCGAAATATTGACGTTACTTCATAAATTATTTGGAAAAAATCGAAATGAAAATGAAACTTCTACACCCGGTATCTTCGAAACTAAGCATTTTACACATATATTTATACAAACTTTTTACTTTTTTTTATCTGCAGAATATGTTGCCGAAGTTTCCGGAATACAGTTCAGACCACCCTGTATAGTCTATTATTTGGTATAAATTAGTTATGAAAAGCAAACTAGCGTGTGATCGAAAAAAAACGGCGTCAGCGATGGCTATGAAATGAAGACGCTGTCAATTTATATGTAAAATTATATGGGGAATGTCAACGATCGTCATTTCCAAGCCAACTGGACGTCGTTTTTTTTTTTCGTTCAAACGGTATAATAAACCATATTCAACTAGACAATAATAAAGGATTTTATGATTTTTTGAAGAGTTTAATACGATGAATGTTAACCTCAACATTTTACTAAATTTTCTAAACTTATCATGAACTTTCCATTATCGGAAAATGACTTGCTATTCTTTTCAGTGAGTGTCACTCAAATACAGATAATGCAGCTAATTACATTATAAAGATGAGACAAAGCAAACCTAGTACAAATATTTCGTACAAAAATACATGCACTGTCGATCAACCACGCAGATATTTTTTATGAAAGATTGTAAATATTATTGTATACGGTTCATGAATTACAGAATCTATGCTATACAGATGTAATTCTAATCTCTATTTGTTTATATTACATAGAAAAAAACTGTAGTGGTGATCTTCGGCTATAAAAAATGTCTAAAAATCTTGGTTTAATTTGGATCTTTTGCTAGTCCATATAAAGCTTGCTTATTTTAAGATTTTCAATATAAATATAAATTAAAAAATAGTTATACTTAAACTGCCGTTAAACGGTAGCTTACTAAAATGCCGTTAATAGGTATGACGTCGTTGATGTGACGCACTTGACGGCTTTATGAAATATAGGAATTTTATAAGGACTAACCAACGCTATCCACTCCACCAAATAACCAACTTAACCACCGCAACTAACCTCGACACTGATAAAAAAATTTAAAAAACAAATATAAATTAGTAAAAACCAACCAACCCCACCAAATAACCAACTAACCAATTAATTAACACCCTCCAAATAACCACGCTAACCAACCCGCCAAATAACTAAACCAATCCAACCAAGAAGAGTGAAACCAATGCAATAAGATCATGCTATAAACAAAAAAAATATAAAAAACACATGGTCGGCGTGAGATTTGAACCCCGGACCATTCGCTCATGAAGCGATAGCCTCAGCCACGGAGCTACAGGTGCTAAATACTTATGGCTAGGCATTACTTTCCGCCGACACGAACGACGTCACAATATCTATTAACGGCATTTTAGTAGGCTACCGTTTAACGGCTGTTTGCGTACATCGTTAAAAAATACAAGATTTACATAATAGGCCAATCAAAAGAGAGGTTACTTAGAAAAAAGTATTGGAAGCTTCCTATGTTAGCACGTTTGACTCAGGAGGCCCAAAAGATGGTCAAATTCTTGGACTTTTTTCAGATTTTCGCCTATACTACCGAAATGTTGGGTTCTAGCAAATATTTCGCTATTAGGCAATTTAAAGAGAACTAAATTCTTGTTAAACGACTGTTTTGAGAGCTGCCGTCAATTTTCTAGACCGTTTTATTTTTCCGTTTTGCCTGACACGCAATACTGACAGTAAAACTTTATGTGTAGACGGAACTTTACTGTTTTAGACGGTTGAATAAGAAATATTGTTCGCCCAAATCGGATCAGACCCATTGTCATACACCTTCTGGAAATGATAGATAATCATTTCCACCAAAATGGGGGCGTTATTCCACAGATTCCGGCCATTCCACCAATTACAGGCATTCCAACTGAGAAGAAATGGGTGGCATCATCTGCTCATACCGAATCTGAAACAGGTGAGAGAAAAAATAAGTATTTTATTATAACAAACGTCCATAGACCCATAATATGTGAGTTCATTTAAAGTAACTATCCTCAAGTGAAGGAATGAGAGATTCAGTTACTCACAATCCTATAAGTTTATGAGTAATAGAGTCAATCGACAATCGAATAATTTATTCGGTATCAAATTTTTGTTATTGACGTTCCCACTGTCCACGTTATGTGTGAAATTATTGCACAAGTGCATCAAAAATATGCAATAAAAAAATCACGTGCATCAAATAAGTCTGCACAATCATGACTTGAGCAGAAGAATGAAACTTGTAGTGTACCGAGCAATAATAATCCCCACCATGTTAAGGTACGCTAACACTGACCAGAGCCGCACGGGTCTTCTTTCGTCGTCTTTGCGTGTCGTTATTATTTTTCATCAAAAGAGTATTTAGCTATTGGAAAAATGGCCATATTTCTTGAATGAAGTACTTCCTAGCGTATTTTTGTTATTATCTTAAAACAAAGTAACTTGCACTTGGTTGAATGAAAATAGATTCAAGAGAAATTTTCGAATTTTTCAAGAGAACAAGTTTTCTTGAGTTAAGAGAGTTTTTCTTCAGGCATAATATTTTCTTGTACGCTAAAATAAATTCTCTTGCCACTAAAATAAATTCTCTTGCCACTTTTTTTCATGTGCAATGACGACTTTAGTTCAAGTCTATCTTTTTTATCAGTGTACTTAACTTAAATTCTGGTTTTCTTGACTTGAGGGTAATTATATCGATTTATGTCATTTTACTGACTTAATTTGCAGATCATAATTTAAGTCAAAAATATAGACTTAAGTCAGAAAAAAGACTTAAATAACGTTATATTGATTTAAGTAATTACAAAAATGACTTGACTTGAAATAAAATGACTTAAGTCAAAGACTTAAGTCATTTTGATTTCAGAAATGACTTAATATTTAAGTCTTTTTAAAACTGACTTGTTGTAGCTTTGGCTCCCAAACCATACTGTTATAGATGACAACACTGTCGTTAAATAAATAAATAAATGCTTTAATTGTCAAAAAATTTTACAATTTGTAGACAAAAGTAAAGTACATAAAATACAAACAAAGTAACAAAACAAGTAAACAAACAAAAAAGAATACAAAACAAGTATACAAATTACATTGTCAGTCTTATTGTTTAAAATAAACATTTATAAATGTTTACAATGTGAAAGAATAAAAAAATAAAAATAGGATTCAAAAATATTTAGTAAGTTTATCTATACTAATATATAAAATCCTTAAGTGACTGACATACTGATTAATCACGATCCTGCTCAAACCACTCAACGTAAGAAGCTCAATTTTGGCATACAGGTTGATTCTAGGGTGTAGAGGTTCGATAAGAAGGGATTTTTCGATCGATAAGAAGGGATTTTTCGAAACTCGAATTCTAAAGGGGTGAAACTATCCCTCAAATATTAAAATATTTTTTATTTAAAAACCGGTGAGTTTTTCGGAGAAACTCTTAAACATGTATATTTTATTTTGTTGTTTTACATATTTTAAGATTTTTTATAAATTTATACAGGGTGTTTCATAAAATATGACCACTGAGTAATCACAATTCTGCTTAAAGTGCTTGATGTTTAAAGCTGATTTTTGGCAAACGGATTGACTGTGGGGTGTAAAGGTTCGATAACAAGGGTTTCTCGAATCTCAAATTCCAAGAGGGTGAAAACGCCCCTCAAATATTACAATATTTGTTATTTAAAAAACGGTTAGTCTTTAGGGAAAACGCTTGGACAAGCATAATTTATTTGTTTTTTTTACATATTTTGAAATTTTTTAAAAAATCATACAGGGTCTTTCAAAAAGTTGGGTAATTTCTCAACCACGATTCTGCTTAAACTGCTTGACGTAAAAAGCTTATTTTTGGCAAATGGATTTTTCGAAAGTCAAATTCCATCGAGATGAAACTACCCCTCAAATATTACCAAATTATATAATAATATCGCTATATTGTTTTTTCTCATGCTGACATAAATGTTAGAAAATTTTATCCAGTTTGTATGTTAATGGAAATTCTTGCTTTGCTTTATCATCACCATTACAAATGATTAATTTGACGCGAACGAAGTCGCTGGTACACGCTAGTAGTAAATATCGTAATAGCAAATATTAGACCAGTGTTTACAAGATCAAATTCGATTATCAAAATATTTACGGTGTAGAAAGTCTTGTCTAGTAAATAAGATTTCGATCCTTTGCGAAATGAAGAAAATGATGTTATGGATTTTATTTCAAATGGCAGGTGATTGTGCATCTTTTTCGAGTTGTATAATATTGAACTTTTAACTAACTCTGAGCGTGGGGTAGGTAGATAAAGATCTTGCTCCGCCGTTCCTTAGTGGATAAATGTGAGATGGCCTTTCTTGAGAAGCTGATACATGCTTACGTATTAGGTAAACGGATTCAAATATAAATAAGGAAGGAAGAGTTAATATTTTTATTTCTTTAAAAAAGTCCTGGCAATGAGTTCTGCTGTTTAGTCCCAGTGAATATCGAACAGCTCTCTTCTGGAGCTTGAAAATATGTACAGTCAAATTGAGTCGCACAACCCGTACCCCAGAAATGGAGGGGTATACCTGAGATGCGACTCAAAAAGTGCACAATAAACAGTTCTAGCCACTGACAAGTTAAGCTCCTTAGAAACAGATCTTAATGCAAAACAGGCAGAGCTCAATTTTTTCGACAAAGCGTCGATATGCATGTCCCATTTTAGAGAATTGTCTACAAGCCCTAAGAATTTTACAGATTTTACGACGTCAATGGTTGTGTTGTTAAGTACAAAAGGCTGCAGCGAGTTTTTATACGACAAAGCTTTAGTTTTAGAAATCTTGAGACTTAGGAGGTTCAAATCGCACCAAGATTTAATGGTGATTAAGTCAATTGATATAATCTTATGAAGTGCCGTGACGTCCTTGTTGCTCTAAGTGAAGCTAGTGTCGTTCGCAAAAAGACATATTTTACGACTGATGTTTATATTATCAATGTCGTTAATAAAAAGAAGAAACAAAATAAGGCCTAGAACTGAGCCTGGTGGTACTCCACATTCTATTGGCTTGCTAGAAAACAAGGTAGTATCCACCCTCACAAGTTGACTTCTGTTGCTCAGATACGACTTAAACCATTCAAGAGATGTTCCCCTGAACCCATAGTGCTGCAGTTTATTAGTTAAAAAAAAAACATTAAAACCATAATATAGACACTCCATAACTATACCGGGTGTTGCATCGTCGGACGGGACATAGGAAATCCCATGTAAATTTTAATGGGGTCAATTATTGACTTCCCTAATTATTTTAGAGAATAATTCTATTTAGGTTTATTGAAGAGCACTAAAACCCACATTGAAAAGAATAACTTTAGATATCTTTGATTAGCTGGTTTACGAGTTATCGCCGATTCTCTTACGTCAAGGTTAAAGATAACTGTCAAATGAAGTTGTCGTTTCAGAAATTTACCTATTTAGTGCTTTATTATTATTGAAAACTCATTCCTACATCGGAAATCTTAAAGATGTATTTATAAATACAAATTAATATGAATTAAAGTAAAATAAAGTAATCAATTACAAGGTTAATTATAGTATTATTACAATATTCAATAACTTATTAATTTAGGTACTATTAAATTGTTAGAACTTTAGGATTTAGGAAGATGTTCAAATATTCCTCCATGGACTGCTAGATAATAACCCAGGCGATCATAAAATTCTCTTCTTACATTCGCTAGTTGGTAAACTGAAATTCTATTGCATTCGGCAGAAATAGCATTTTTTAACTCGTCTAGATCTGGGTATTTTTTATCCTTGTATATACTGTTTTTTAAATGGCCCCAGAGAAAGAAATCATTTGGCGAAATATCAGGAGACCTTGCTGGCCAATTTACTGTATGATTTAGGCCAATAACGTTTCCGTTAAAACTTTTGTCTAAATATTCCCGAACAGCCAGGGTACTATGCACAACTATGTGCCGGGCAGCCATCCATTTGGTACCAAACTTCCTGATTTTCCCTAGCGGCATCATGTAAAGCAGGTAAAATATGATTTTCGAGTAGTTCCAAATAATATTCTGCATTTAAATTTCGCGTAAGGCGTAATAATTATAATAATTTTAATTTCGCGTAATGGCCCGATAATATTGTGTCCGAATATCCCTGCCCAAACATTTACTTTCTATGGATATTGCGTCCTTGTTTCGACAAACCTGTGTTGGTTTTCTTTGTTCCAATATCGATAATTTTGAACATTGGGTTCATTATTTAAGGTAATCGTGCATTCGTCAGTAAAACATGATTTTTAAAAATTCCCTATCCGTGTTTGCTCTTTCCATCCTATCAAAACAAAACGCCTGCCGCCGCATTTCGTCCCCATCTCGTAGCTCTTGGTGCTTTTCATATTTCAAGGAATAGTATTTATTTCGTTTCAAAATTCGAAACGCTGTAGTGTGATCTATTCCTATTTCATCCTCAAGTTTCCTTGTGCTGATCTTTCCATCGTTCTCTTCCACGCACAATAAAACTTCCAAGTCGGTATCAGTTCTTGCATCTTCTCTTTGTTCCTGCCTTGCTTCACATCTGCAGTTATTTATTAGGGTACCTTTGGTCTCAAATCTCTGGATATTTCTTGCGATTGTAGATTTTCCAGGTATTGGTCTATTCGGATACAGAGCAAACATGTCCGACACCTTTTGATAACTATTTCCTTGATAATACCATTTAATCATCAATACTTTTTCTTCGGTAGTGTAATTGATGGCTAATATTTTCGATGTAGGTATGAGTTTTTAATAATAATAATAAAGCACTAAATAGATAAATTTCTGAAATGACAACTTTATTTGACAGTTATGTTTTACCTTGACTGGTGCTCATAAGTAAATACAGGGCCATAAGAAAGGAGAAATATTTAAAAAGAAATCGGCGATAAATTGTAAACGGGCTAATCAAAAATATCTAAAGTTATTCTTTTGAATGTCGGTTTTAGTGCTCTTCAATAAACCTAAATAGAATTATTCTCTAAAATAATTAGGGAAGTCAATAATTGACCCCATTAAAATTTACATGGGATTTTCTATGTCCCGCTCGACGATGCAACACCCGGTATACTCGTATATCCTACGCTTTTCTATACATTACATTAATTCCAATTAAACAATATCAATATTTGCGATTGCCAGCTCCTGATAACTAATCCCACGCACCCCGTATTGTTTTCCAAAACCGTCGTGTGTCGTACCTACACACAGGTTTACGTTTGCATTTGCTTTTGTATCACATTTGTGTTTAAACTTTGAGCTTCGAGTTAATTTTGAACCGGCCGTCATCGCAAGTCAGTCAGTCAGTTTTGTGTTATCTTGTTTCCAAAAGTTCAATCGCGTTTTGTGGTTGTCTGCGCGGTTTCTAGATGGGGCCTGGGATTTTAATGTGATGCGGGATCACAGATTGAGTGCACTGTGACCCGCTCTTCTTCGCCGATGTCTTTCTGAGGTTTCGGGTTAGTGTTGGGGCTGGTTTTTGAACGAAGAAAAGTGTTAAAAATGGCGCGAGGTGAGTTGAAATAATTAGTTTTTTTTAATTTAGTTTATTAAAATATTATAGCAAAAATATCAGCAGTTGATTTATATTTTTTAATTATTGTGAATTATTATTTTCTCTAATGGTTTATTTACAATTCTGAATTTTTTTAAAAACAAAATTTATGTGTTTATGTTTTTTGGTGTTTTTTTTCAAAAATTCTATTTTAAAAAATGATTATTTTTTTTAGATTAACGTGAAATCATATTTTTAAAATTTCGTATAATAGACGAAATACAGCATTTTATCTGAATGTCATTAAATAACGATGATATATTTTTGAGATTAAGTTATTTTATGATAGTTTTTTTATTGATGTTAAAGTTCATAGGTGTCTGATGTCTGGTGTATTTTTTGTACCGCGTGTCTCAAATTCCACTCTCACCATTGAACTCGGAAACCGTAATAACTACAGAGTGGCTCAAATTGGGGCAAAGTTGGGTTTTCTCGCCTTTTATTTTTTTATGAGTCAACACACTCTGAAAGAAGAGCTTTTTTATATTCGAAAAGCTTTTGAGTGCCGCTTGTTCAGTTCCCAAAATTTGTTTATAGTACTTCGAGAGAATGCAATATTGCCACCTCCTACGTTATCCACAATCTGTATGTTTATAAGTTATAAGTTCACATTTTTAAATATCTATCAAAATTATAAAAAAATACTTGAATTAATTTTCTTCACACTAGGTTCTTTATAGTATACTAGCGTGTACCAGCGACTTCGTTCGCGTCAAATTACTCATTTGTAATGGTGATGATAAAGCAAAGCAAGAATTTCCATTAACATACAAACTGGATAAAATTTTCTCAGATTTATGTCAGCATGAGAAAAAACAATATGGGGATATTTATGATATAACTTGGTAATATTTGAGGAGTAGTTTTATCTCGTTGGAATTTGACTTTCGAAAAATCCGTTTGCCAAAAATAAGCTTTTTACGTCAAGCAGTTTAAGCAGAATCGTGGTTAAGAAATTACCCAACTTTTTGGAACACCCTGTATGATTTTTTAAAAAAATTCAAAATATGTAAATAAAAGACTAACCGTTCTTTAAATAACAAATATTGTAATATTTGGGGGGCGTTTTCACTCTCTTGGAATTTGAGATTCGAGAAACCCCTCCTTATCGAACCTCTACACCCCACAGTCAATCCGTTTGCCAAAAATCAGCTTTAAACGTCAAGCAGTTTAAGCAGAATCGTGATTACTCAATGGTCATATTTTATGAAACACCCTGTATAAATTTATAAAAAATCTTAAAATATGTAAAACAACAAAATAAAATATACGTGTTTAAGAGTTTTTCCGAAAAACTCACTGGTTTTTAAATAAAAAAAATATTTTAATATTTGAGGGATAGTTTCACCCCCTTAGAATTCGAGTTTCGAAAAATCCCTTCTTATCGAACCTCTACACCCTAAAGTCAATCTGTTTTCCAAAAATCAGCTTTTTACGTCAATCGCTTTAAGCAGGATCGTGATTAATCAATGACCAGATTTTTCGAAACATCCTGTAGACATTTTTAAAAGATCTTAAAATATGTAAAAAAACAAAATTAAATATACGTGTTTAAGCGTTTTTTCGGAAACTTGACCGTTTTTTAAATAAAAAATATTGTAATATTTGAGGGGTGGTTTCACCCTCTTGGAACTGGAATTTCGAAAAATCCCTTCTTATCGAACCTCTACACCCTAGAATGGACCTGTATGCCAAAATTGAGCTTCTTACGTTGAGTGGTTTGAGCAGGATCGTGATTAATCAGTATGTCAGTCACTCAAGAATTTTATATATTAGTATAGATTATATACTATTAAGCATAGTGTGCATGTCTACTATATTTTATTACCTTTTTTGCAGTTTAGTACTCGCGAAAACTGAAATAATGAATCTAAATAATGAATAAATATAGCAGCTTTTCAACAGTTTAGAATCAGCGCCCTCTATTAAATATGTAAATAATCAACGTTTGACCTACATTAAAACAGTTCAGTTGATGACATTTTTAAGTTATCCAATTCATTTGAGATTTTATTCGTAGATTTCAAACCTCTGACAAAACTAAAAAAAATTGGCACATGTAAGGCAAATCTGGAAAAACACGTTCATTATTCAAATAGAAATATCAATTTTTTTGGTGTTTATTCACAAAAATAAAAATGAAGAGTGTGATTTCAGATGGCATATAAATGTATTTGTGCCAAATCATTCTAGTCGATGTGTCAACACTGGGCGTCGAACAAGCTGAGATTCTAGTAATTGCTTGGTATTTGTGGCTGATTGTCGATTGCTGCCGGCGGCTCTCAAAATGTTGCCATTATTTTTTTTTAGATTTCAAAGTTAAATAACTCTGTTATCAATTTATTTTAAAAACGCACTTACCGCCTCTTAAAATACTTGCACTTATTTCTGTGATACCCTGTATATGTAGATTTTTTTTGACGTTCAAAGGAAACTCAAAAACAATTAAAATAAAACCGGAAATATCACTCTGTATCTCTTACTGTGTCCAAGATCCTAATGTCGAGAACCGAATTTGAAACACACCCTATATCAAGATCATATTATTTCGTTTTCTCAAGATAAAATATTTGCAAGTCTGTTTTTTTTTCTCGAGGAATTGTATGTATCATTACTTTACTCATTATACTTATTTTATATTACTTGTACAGTACGTCTGTTCGTTCTGTAGCTACGGGGTATCCGTGAGAGGGGAAACGATATTCACTCCATGTTTTTCGTAAAAAATTAGACGACGCGTCCCATCAATAAAAATTCGACAAATTTGCAAGTAGCCAATAAAATGAGTGGGTGGAGCGATTTGCGGTGACGTACGCGTCAAGTCAAGGTATAAAATACGACGATGTTTATTTAAATGTTTTTTGTCGGCATTCCTTTCATAGACACAGATCCACCAGACGTACTGTATATAAATAAGCAATATGCAATAGATAATATTTACCTTTATAAGTTCCATACGATTGAAACAAAAGGCTGGGAAATGACAATCGATGACAGTTTTGGCGGAGTCAAGTCCTAGACATTATTTAATGGTCCGTAACGACGTCTAGAGATTGACCGCGCCAAAATTATCATCGTTTGTCATTTCCCAGCCGTGTTTGACGCCGTTATGTGTTGATTACCTACATAATTTCTTGATGATTCTATGATAGTTTTTAATATTTTTCATACCATATGTTTCTATAATTCCAATGCAAATTCTTGTAAACACATACATTTTATGTATACAGGGTGGCCCATCGAAAACGTTCCGCAAGGCATAACGGCCAGGGTAATTTTTTTTCAAAAAAATCCACAAAAGGTCAATTTTGTTTGTGAGGGGGACAACTTTTGCACCAAAAATGATTGCAAAATCTTCAACCCTCTAAGCGGGGATGTCATCCCCCAATTTTTTTCAAATGGGAGGGGGTCAAGTGGTACCGCAATGAAAAGAGCTTTCTATTCTCTATATTTCCCCGCTTCGTTTTTGAAAATCGGTCGAGTCATTGAGCAAATATGAAGGATTGAAATTTGAAAAGTTTATTTAAACATTTATTAGAGTAAATTCCTTCGACCAATTTGAGGTTTTTCTTATTATTTCTAGATGTTTACGCATTTTTTCACTTGTCACAAGGTTGAACGAACAGGTGCGGTAGTTGCTATATAGCTGTTCTCTGACTTGTGCTGAAGTTCTTCTCAATATTGTTAACAATACAATACAATAATTGTTACTTCTACAATAGAATTTCCAAAAATACCAGCCCACACGTTCAATTTCTGAGGGTTTTGTATGTGCACCTCGTGAAAATTCCTGGGGTTGTCCTCAGCCTAGTACCGACAGTTGTACCGATTAACTACACCGTTCAAAAAGAAAGTACACTCATCCGAAAAACATACATTAAATAGGAAATTATTATCATTCGCCACTCGTTCACTCATAGTTTCACAAAACTGCAAGCGACGATGAAAATCGTCTTCGTGAGTTCTTGTACCAACTGAATTTTGTACGGGTGGAAGTTGTGTTTTTTAATATCCTTTGGATACTTGTACGATTCACGCCAGACTTATTGGCTAATTTTCTTGTACTCATGGTACTATCATAGAATAATGTAGTTACCACAGTTGTTGTGGTAACTACATTATTTTATGGTACTATCCATGGCAACTTGGCCCAATACGAATACCTCCATAGCTTCATTTACTACAAGATTTTCCCGCTTTTTATTCATAACGGAACCAGTTTCGCGAAATTTTACTACTAACTCGCGAACAATTTTGCCATAAAGGTGTTTGTCAGAATGGCGTTCATTGAATATCTGCGCAACCCGATTGCCACATTCATTATTTTTAAAATAAAGTTCGATTATTTCCACTTGTTCTGCAAGCGAGTACACCATAATTGTTAAAAAGTTTAACGATATTGAGAAGAACTTCAACGCATAAGTTACAGAACAGCCATCTAGCAACTACCGCACCTGATCGTTCAAACTTGTGGCACGTGAAAAAATGCGTAAACATCTAGAAATAATAAGAAAAAGCAGCAAATTGGTCGAAGGAATTTATCCTTATCATTTACTCTGATAAATGTTTAAATAAACTTTTCAAATTTCAATCTTTCATATTTTCTCAATGACTCGACCGATTTTCAAAAACGAAGCGGGAAAGTATAGAGAATAGAAAGCCCTTTTCATTGCAGTACCACTTGACCCTCCTTCCTATTTGAAAAGAGTTGGGGGATGACACCCCCGCTTAGAGGGTTGAAGATTTTGCAATCATTTTTGGGGCAAAAGTTCTCCTCCTCACAAACAAAATTGACGTGTTTTTGAATTTTCTGAAAAAAAAATTACCCTGGCCGTTATGCCTTGCGGAACATTTTCGATGGGCCACCCTGTATGTATGACAATTACAAAATGATTTTATTCAAATTGATTCGTGTTGTCATACTCTCTTTACCACAGTATTGCTTAAAATTCAATTTTCTTATTATTTAAAAATATCTTTACGTCCTGTATGATCTGGAATTCAAATTCTCTTATTAAAAAATAATAAAAAATATAACTGTTATTCAAAATGCTTCTATAATTAACATAATATTGTTTTGTATAATAAAAACACATTATTTTCGTGTCTATGTTGAATTATTAGTATTATTACTTATACAAACTTCATGTATGATGCCAAAAATTCAAAAATATAAATTAGTAGGTATTTCTATTTGTGTACTACGTTCTGTTCATAAGTAGAAACTTTAAAAATAAAAATCAATGTAGTTAGGTCAATAAACTAAAATTAATTTACGACAATTCTTTTAAGTATTTTAATTTTTATTTGAATAGAATTAAAATTAAATTAAATGTAGGTATGTATGTACGTTTTTTATTGTTTACTGCATTATAACCATTTTTAGCTATCGATAAAATTGCAATTTCTTGTCTTAATTACTGGTAAATACAAGTATTTTTGAACATAATATCGCAATTAGTTAACTACAATAGAGTTACACAATAATTTAGTACCGTAGACGTTAAAAGAAATAGATTTGACTTTGATTTACATTCAAAATTTTTTATTAATCGATACAAGGTAGACTAACTAAATACATTTATTTGTATTGAGCCAACATAAACAAATAAAACGTAAATAAAGCGGATTTTTCAATTCGAGTTATGTGATTATTAATTATTATTGATTGATATAATTCATTTGAGATTTTACTCAAGACAGTAAACATCTGACAAGACTAAAAAAAATAGGCAAATGTAAAGTAAGCCTGTAAAATACTTTTATTATTCAGATAGAAATATCAATTATTTTGGTGTTTACTCACAAAACAAGAGTATGAGATTAACAGAGGAGTTTAAATTATAAAAAAGTCGTTTTTAAATCTTTCTAGTCGATGTGTCAACACTGGGCGTCGAACAAACTGATTATCGATTTCCGATAATCACCGGCGGCTCTCAAAATGTTGTCATTATTTTTTTAAATTTTCAAAGTTAAATAACTCGGTTATCAGTGTATTTTAAAAATTGTAAAGAGAAAATAAGTTATAAGGGGGGGGGGGGACAAGCAATTTTTCCAACTTCCTATTTTTTTAGAGGCCATAATACATGTAATAATGTATCGTGATATAAAATATAACTGCAACGTGCACATTAAACGGGGAACTCCAGACTCCAGTTCAGCAGAATGCGTTGTTGCCAACCAAAATTTAATTAATAAAAAGAACACAAAAGTGTGGTGTGTGCCTTTGAGCGTCATATGAAGGTAATTTCTATCTCTTTTTAGTGACGTACAATAATAAGAAATAGGACTACCCTTAGCGCATAAACAGAAAACGCTATTTAGTCAGAGATATTATAGACATCTATATCTCTGTATTGAGTACAATTTATATACGTTCCGGCCGAGGACGCCACATTCGAGTGGTCTCATGGGCTTATTAGACGAGGGGATTTTACCGAGCATTAGTGCAGCGGCATAATTTGTTTTTTTTTTCGACAAATTTGGGATTTAGACGTCGCGTTGTCATGACTAATTTTCCAACTCAATTATACATTGGGTGGGAGCATCCCCCCATCCCCACATCACCCCTTGCAAAAATTATGTCAAACCGCCTGCACCCATATATAGAAAAAATCCTTCCAGAATCGCAAACGGGTTTTCGTAGCAACCGCGGCACCGTCGATTCCATATTTTGCATCCGTTAACTAACATCGATCATCGATCTAACAAAAGCCTTCGACTCTATGGACAGAGATGCGGTTTGCGCAATTATGAAAAAGTTCAGAGTACCTAACAAATTTCTTACAGTGTGTAAAAGCCTCCATAACAATTCCTCCATTGTTCCAAATTTTACATTAAGATTCAGCTCATAAATCCGTCACAATCTGGCAACGCTGTCGCCATCGTTTGTCACTCAAAGTTGACCACGTGTATCGGAAATTGTTTTGCGATTACTATATTAACATAACATAAACAACGATCTATTACTTTTAATTTCAGTGATTTTACATTCATAATAACGCTTTATTTATCGCATAATTAATAAGTAATAATAAGTAATTCGCAATAATTCATGTTTGTAACAAGAACCATGCATACCAAATCGAAAAAATAAACTTGTTTGTCCGAATAACATTACGTTTGTGATATATTCTGCGTTATTAATAGATTTCATATTATTTTTGCTCGATTTGTGTGGCAAATACAAGTAGTGTTGTTTATATTTCGATAAAATTATTGTCAATAAATTAGGATTTAAGAATTTTTATCGATGTGACAATTGCACAATTAAGAAGTAATCTTTATTTAAACATTAGTTACTTATTATTAGATTTTTTAATTAATATTTTAGTTTCTATAGGGTCGCTAAAAAAGGTGTGAGTGGATCGCCATGATTTTTTTTAAACGGAACGCCCTATATATTATTGCATTTTTGGCTTCCTTTCATATTATTCATCACTTAATCCTAAGATATGGGTAAATATATTCCGATAGTTTCAGAGATACTAATATATAAAATCCTTAAGTGACTGACATACTGATTAATCACGATCCTGCTCAAACCACTCAACCACTCAACCACTCAAGAACTAAGAAGCTCAATTTTGGCATACAGGTTAATTCTAGGGTGTAGAGGTTCGATAAGAAGGGATTTTTCGAAATTCCAGTTCCAAGAGGGTGAAACCACCCCTCAAATATTACAATATTTTTTATTTAAAAAACGGTCAAGTTTCCGAAAAAACGCTTAAAGACGTATATTTTATTTTGTTTTTTACATATTTTAAGATTTTTTTAAAATGTATACAGGGTGTTTCGAAAAATCTGGTCATTGATTAATCACGACCCTGCTTAAAGCGCTTGATGTAAAAACCTGATTTTTGGAAAACAGATTGACTTTAGGGTGTAGAGGTTCGATAAGAAGGGATTTTTCGAAACTCGAATTCTAAGGGTGTGAAACTAACCCTCAAATATTAAAATATTTTTTATTTAAAAACCGGTGAGTTTTTCGGAAAAACTCTTAAAATATGTAAAACAACAAAATAAAATATACGTGTAAGATTTTTTATAAATTTATACAGGGTGTTTCATAAAATATGGCCATTGAGTAATCACGATTCTGCTTAAACTGCTTGACGTTTAAAGCTGATTTTTGGTAAACGGATTGACTGTGGGGTGTAGAGGTTCGATAAGGAGGGATTTCTCGAATCTCAAATTACAAGAGGGTGAAAACGTCTCTCAAATATTACAATATTTGTTATTTAAAAACGGTTAGTCTTTCGGGAAAACGCTTGGACAAGCATAATTTATTTTTACATATTTTGAAATTTTTTAAAAAATTATACAGGTGTTCCAAGAAGTTGGGTAATTTCTTAACCACGATTCTGCTTAAACTGCTTGACGTAAAAATCTTATTTTTGGCAAACGGATTTTTCGAAAGTCAAATTCTAACGAGATGAAGCTACCCTTCAAATATTACCAAGTTATATAATAATATCGCCATATTCTTTTTTCTCATGCTGACATAAATGTGAGAAAATTTTATCCAGTTTGTATGTTAATGGAAATTCTTGCTTTGCTTTATCATCACCATTACAAATGATTAATTCGACGCGAACGAAGTCGCTGGTACATGCTAGTTGAAATATAAATCTGCAAATATCTGCGAAATTGTTAAAAATTTTGAAATACTCTAAATTCAAAAAATGTTTATTTTTTAATTCTCCATCTACTGAAAAAATAATATACAAGGTGTTCAGTTTAAAAAAAACGGAGAAAAATTATTTTATATTTTAGAAAGGTTTGACGTAGAATTTTGAATATTACCATATTTATACCAAAGTAATTACACACTATCTAAGGTAAATACCTAATATAGATTTGATTTCAGGACAGTTCTTGTATTTTTAATATTTTTTTAAGAAAAGCTGAAAAATATATATTTTTTATTTATTTATTAATATCTCTTAAACTATCAAAACATATTTAATAATATCTTAGGATTATGTAAAGTGGTCTGAAAGGAAGCGAAAAATTACATAATATACAGGGTGTTCCATTTAAAAAAAATCATCCCTATTAACTCACACTTTTTTGAGACATCTTATAGAAGTTAAAATATTTTCCTGAAACACATCCTAGTACATACTTTAGGTTTGCACTTAAACAAAATTCCCAAGTTTTTTATTCTAGGAGCTACAGATGCCCGACGCACTTTTGCCGGACCCTGTATGTAGATATGATAATAAACTTTATCGAGAGTTCACATTTATATACCCCCAATACGACAAAATCGCATGCAGGTGTTTCTGAACTCAAATAAGTGGTGTTTTGGCTAATGGTAAACCGCTAAAAATAAGTGACACACAAAAACAGCGACAATCTCATTTTGATTTTCTTTAAATAACCACTGTATGTATATTGGAACATGTAAACGAGGGGCAAAGTCAAATATTGCCTAACATTAAAAGGTTTAAGTCTGTTTATATGTTTTTTAGTCTTTTAATAAAACATTGACGTAAAGAATAAGGTACGATTTTGTTTATAGTATACTGACTCTGACGTAGATAGAGTCTAATGTACGATTGTATTTAAAGTAAATGCAAAACATAGTATATCAAATGCACGTCCAAGACTTTGTGTGACGTCAGGTGTAGGTAAAGTTTGCCAGATTATTTATAAAGTCAGAATTATGTTTTATTCTTTATTTCTAGATTAGATATTTACAATTATGTAATTTTCATAGTCCATTCATCATCATCCTCAGCTTATTCAACCATTTCCAATTATGGTGGAGGGTACACCTCATATATATAGATACTCTCTTTGATGGCTATGCGGGCCCAAGTTATCCCTGCTAATTTTCTAATATGATGGTCCCATCTCAGATTTGGTCTTTTTCTAGGTATTTTAATTCCTCGGGGGTATCATGCTGTAATTTTTATGGTCTATCTGCTGTCCGTCGTCCATTGCTATTTGAGGGATTTGATTCTGTGGATGGACATCTATTACCTGGGTCTTTTGTCGTCTCCACTCTATTCTCTTACGGTCTTTTCTGGTTACTCCCAGCACATTTCATGCCATAGTAAATAATATATGAGAGTTCCTCCTCCTCCTTCCACCACCAATATAATATGCGATTCAAATATACGTTAATTCTCATTACTTTTATCCTCACTACTTTTAACCCCACTTTATCTCTACCTAGTCATATATAGTTAGCAAGGTAGATCTTTAGAAGAAAATAAAATTAATACCTTTTATTAATCGAGAGAGTGATGCAATACGATAAAAAAAAATAGCTAATGTTGTTAGAAAGCTGATTCAAAAATATACTAATTTTTGTGAAACTATTTATCATCAAATACTTTTAATTAATCAAAAAGATTTATTTTTTCCTCTCAAACAAGATTGTCGTAGAATAACAGAGTTTTGTACTGATTTTCTGTTACAAAGTATTAATCTTTACGAATTCATACGTGCATTGGGACATACATATTTTGCAAGTGAACTAACACACATTGTTCCATACCTGAGAGTAACGAAGAATTCAGAAGTAATACTAGAAATTTTAAAGGTGTTCGGGAGGTTCCACTTGGACGACGCTAGAGATCAGTTGCTGCGAAGATTTAAAGGCAAGTTACCAGAACCCGGAGAAGTTGGGAGCACAATATCAAGAAAACATAGACCTCTTCGTCAATATCATGCTCCAAAATTTTTAAAAAACTATATTTTGTTTTAAAGTGAAAAATGTACAGTGAGAATATTGAACTTATTAGTGCGGTAAAATGTATTCATCAAGAATTTTATGAATCATTTCATGAAACTTATCAAAAACTTAGGCAGATGGAAAAAATATATTATGATATGATTAATAAATATGAAAATGGAATGAGTGCGTGTGCACCATATTATGAAACACATTGGTCGAATGTTTTCTGTTTTAGATAAAGTCGCATTCTAGGTTTGAATATGACTGTTTCTTTTTTCTGATCATTAAAGGAAAAGTCGAAGAAGGTAGAAGTGGACCGGTCTGGGGGTGGAGAGGCTGTTTCATGCAGCAAAAAATAGAGAACTCTTCAACCAAATAATCATGGAGATCGCCAACGCCTGAAGACAGACACGGCCCCGCAAGAAGAAAAAGTGTTTCTTCCATATACATTTCTTCCATATAGTCTATATTATATTTCATTAATACTCAAAAAAAGAAATGAAAACCTAGAGCAACATACATAAAATAGAATAGACAGAATTATGTAAAACAATACGAAAGAGGGCAGACCATCAAAAACTACAATGAAAAACTTTTGCACACTGCAATTCAACACAGAAAAAGTTATAAGAACACTAAGAAATCTCTCTTGATCGGAAAGGAGCAACTAATCGCATTAACACCATCCGTAAAACAGACAAAAACGAAATAATAAGCCTGGTAAAAAAATCTACAGCGACCTATATAAAGCCACAGAAAACACACATGATGAAAATAAAAAAATGGAAAAGCAGCAGGGAACGACGGAATAACAGCTGAAATACTTAAGTACGCCGGTAGGAGAACTTGGAAAATCCAATTGATTGGTAAACTACACTAAAATATCTCACTTCTGATGTAAGGGATCTCTCTAATAATAATATTGTTTAGAAAATAAGTGTTTTAATAGCAACAGCTAATCTCTACAACGGTTTCTTATTGAATAATGAATAATTTTCGTATTCTTATTAACTCAGATTAAATGATCCTAATGTTAAGCAAACCTTCGACTATAAGATAATAGAGCACAATTTACAGGACCTCTAACACACTTCACAAAGGTATATAGACCATAGAAAATGTATAGACATTAAAAAATACTGTTATATAGGCAAATAAACAACATAGGTGCATTTTAAAATAGAATTTTTGAAGTTAAATCACTACTGGAAGTCCAAAGTGATTTATATTATATAGTCACGTTGTATAGCAATGTAAATATATATGTCAAATTAATTAGGTATATTGTTTTTTATCTTGTATGTCATAAAGATTCTAACTAAATATCGAAGACGTCATAGAGCTCTGTTGAAAATAAAAATATTCATTGATAAACCTTAACCCAATATACAGGCATCCGCTATGATAACCTTCGAGAAGTTCAAATATGCCCAATGCCGCTCATCTTGTATTTTGATATTTTTTAAATTTAATTTTGGTGTATCTATTTTTTATGATATACAACATAAATATCTCTGAACATCGGTCTGTGAAATATTCGACGTTATTTTGAGGACACCTCGTATATACATTTTTCACACCTTATCTAGATTTACAGGAAATAATACAAAATATGGTAATGCATTGTCGATTTTTGTAGGACACATATATTATATCTATTTTAGAAAATTATTATTGAACTGAAAAATATATTAGCTTGAAATTACTAGTACCCAAACGGCGACATATATAATTATATACCTGTGAACGTGAAATTTATGGAAATACATGTGTATATAATCTAGGTATGCCGACAGCCTTGACTATTTGTTGATAGAGTAGTAAAAATCAGTAGCAATGCACGAAAATAAAATTACTAAACAAAATTAAATTTAATCAGAAAAAAAAATGTACTACTAGTAGTTCATGTATCATTTTTACCCTTGGTTTTGCAGATATTTGCGGATTTATATTTCATATTTTCATATGACATATTCCACAGTAAATTTTGATCAAAGCCACCCAGTGATTTTTTTTTTCTCGTATTTTACCCTTGAAAGAGCCATATATGAAGTAATACCCCGAGTATCTGCGAAACCTTTAAACATTTTGAAATACTCTAAATACAAAAAATGTTTATTTTTTAATTCTCCGTCTATTGAAAAAATAACATACAGAGTGTTCCATTTAAAAAAAAAACAAAAAAATTATTTTATATTTTAGAAAGTTTGTCGTAGAATTTTGAACACCCTATATGATTTAAGATTACGATATTTATAGCAAAGTAAGTATAGACCATGTAAAGTATATACCTGATATAGTTTTGATTTCTGGACAGCTCTTGTATTTGTAACAATTTTTTCAAGAAAGGCTTAAAAATATATTTTATTTATTTATTTATTAATATCTCTGAAACTATTGAAATAAATTTACTAATATCTTAGGATTGTGTAAAGTGGTATGAAAGGAAGCCAAAAATGCAATAATATACAGGGTGTTCTATTTAAAAAAAATCATCCTGATCCACTCACGCTTTTTTGAGCCACCCTATTGAAGTTAAAATATTTCCTGAAATATATCCTGGTACATACTTTAGGTTTGCACTTAAACAAAATTCCCAAGTTTTTTTATTCTAGGAAGTATACGCTACTATACCGGGTGCGTCTCAAAAGTGGCTCACCCCCTATAACTTTTTTATTTTTTCAAATAAAAAAACGAGATTTGGTATGTTAGTATATGACATAAATTAGGATTGATTGGTGTATTCAATTGTTTTTGGTCACTTCCTGTTTCACCGGAAATTACTACAACTTTTGATTTTTAAATGGCACCGTCGGTATTTTTTTACTTTATTCGATAGAAAATAACATTCTGAATAGAATGACATATCATATGTCAACTTTTGACATTCTCGCTTAATAGAAAATTGTATTTTAAAATTCAATCTAGAGTGCCATGGCTATGTAAAGACACTAATTCTTCATCAAGGAGCCTTGGAAAACAGATTTGATCGTCTAATGTTTTTAGTGTCTTGTCCTGGCCAGTTAGAAAATGCTCAAATCGTATTTATAATCATATCTGAATTTTTTTAAATGGAACGAGGGTGGCTCATTAACATATTTGGAAAAAGTATCTTTTTACGAATAATTTGATACCACACACTTGGTATTTCGAGTCAAATTTTCATTACGAACCGCAAGTTATAATTTCAAATAAACCATATGAAAAATTAAAAAAAAATCCATTAGGTTGCTATGGGAATCACATGAGGCAAAAAAATACAATGCATATACACGAGGGAATTTATTTAAATACACTTAAGGTTATTAAAGGCTTAGGTAATTATTAAATATTTAGATTCAAAATTCCCTCCGATGCATGTAAGTTAAATTTATATTACATTAGCGTAAGTACTGTCTGTTTAATTTAAACGTACACTGTATCGGTCTTCAATATATCATTTTGTTCCTATTTTTAACCTCAACAATATTATTATACAGGGTGTTTCATAAAACAGGTGCATCCCGTCTCTCGTAGAGAGATTTCTCACGTAAAAATAATATTTACTTTTCATATCGACATATGTCCGATTGTGCTTTGTTTCGTAACTACAAGAGCCTTACTTATTTTATTAAATGAAATGAAAGGAGTGCTGTACTCTGTGCCTTGACTCGAAAGTGACTTGGCTCGTCTAAATGCGTCTAAGTATTGATTTATTTTGTTTCATTTCAGGTAAAAAAATACAGATCACCGATGACATGAGCTGGTCGGATAGGGTGGTACTATTCTTCGGCGAGCTAGGAGGTACGGCTATCCTCCTCTTCATCGGTTGTATGGGCTGTGTGAGTGGAATTACAAAAAGCGGAGTGGTGCCTCACGAGCAGATATCTTGGACCTTCGGTTTGGCTGTGATGATGGCTGTCCAAGTGAGTGATTTTTTTTATATTTTTCCGTTATTAATTATTGCTAGTGTTGACCTCTAATAGGCGACTTCCTCAGTATATTAAAATGTGATATTATGTTTCTTTAGGTATTTGGACACATATCAGGGGCTCATATCAACCCAATAGTAACAGTAGCTGCCTTTGTACTAGGTAATATATCCGTCGTTCAAGTATTTATCTACTTTTTTGGACAGCTTTTTGGAGCCTTGACAGGATTTGCATTACTAAAGGTACTGTCCATATTTAATACACAATTCATACCAAATAAGCTTTAGTCACGTGATTAAGCTTGACCGGTACAGCGTTGCCAACTTTTATATATTTTCTTGTAATCAAAATATTTTAGGGAACAAAAATAAATTTATTATAAATATATATATACAGTTATATTTACATCAACAAAACTCACCTTCTTCATTACTACCGCTTTCCCGTTCAAAATATTCTGATAAAGTTGCGATGAGTTTTTTACGGCTATTAAGCTATCTTGTACACTTTGCACTAAAATAGGTTCTAAAAAGAACAATGTTTGACTGCAAAGTCTGCCAGTAAATATTTTTACGCTTTTTATGATTTCTAGGCTGTTACACCTTCAAACTACATTCTCCCGGATAATAGTACGCATATCATTCCCGGAGTATGTTCCCCGGGGGTAAACCCTAACATATCCCCCTTCCAAGGATTTCTGGTCGAATTCCTCATCACAGGGATCTTGTCGTGGGTATGCTGTGCTGTCTGGGATTCCAGAAACAGCGACAAGCATGACTCGGTGACCATACGGTTTGGATTTACCATTGCTGTCCTAGCAATGGCAGCTGTAAGTATATAAATTGTAGTTACTGTCAAAAATGATATAGATTGTGCATAATGTGTATATACAGGGTGGCCCATCGAAAACGTTCCGCAAGGCATAACGGCCAGGGTAATTTTTTTTCAGAAAATTCAAAAACACGTCAATTTTGTTTGTGAGGGGGACAATTTTTGCCCCAAAAATGATTGCAAAATCTTCAACTCTCTAAGCGGGGGTGACATCCTTCAATTTTTTTCAAATGGGAAGAGGGGTCAAGTGGTACCGCATTGAAAAGGGCTTTCTATTCTCTATATTTTCCCGCTTCGTTTTTGAAAATTGGTCAAGCCATTGAGAAAATATGAAGGATTGAAATTTGAAAAGTTTATTTAAACATTTATCAGAGTAAATGATAAGGATAAATTCTTTCGACCAATTTGCTGTTTTTTCTTATTATTTCTATATGTTTACGCATTTTTTCACTTGCCACAAGGATGAACGCTTGGGTTAGGTAGAGTGTACTTTCTTTTTGAAAGGTGTAATTAATCGTCACAACTGTCGGTACTGGGCTGAGGACAACCCCAGGGTTTTTCACGAGGTGCACACACAAAATCCTAAGAAATTGAACGTGTGAGCTGGTATTTTTAGAAATTCTGTTGTGAGTCCTTTTTTTCTTCCTGGAAATCTAACAGGTGATATGTACTTGGATTTACTGGAAAATACCATCGACCCAGCCCTAACTGACATCATAGAGAACAATCCTGGATACGTTGAAGCGGAACTAATATTTCAACAAGACGGTGCACCTCCACATTACCCTCAAAATGTGCGTAATTATTTAAACAATAACTTTCCCGTTCGGTGGATAGGGCGAAGAGGTGCAATTGAGTGGCCTCCCCGGTCACCCGACTTGACTCCTTTAAACTTTTTTCTATGGGGACACATAAAAAGTAAAGTGTATAGCACTCCACCCGCCTCATTAGAAGACCTGCGAAGATGAATTATTGATGTTTGTTGCGAAGTAACCCCGCAAGTTCTTCAGAATGTTCTAGAACGGGTTGAAAATAATTTGTATTACTGTATGGAGGTTGACGGGCAACATTTTCAGCATTTTCTTCATTAATAAGATAAGTTTTTTTTAATTAATTCAATTTATGCGTTTTTTGCAAAAAAGTACTTTTCAAATTTTAGTCTTTCATATTTTCAAAATGACTCGACCGATTTTTAAAAACGAAGCGGGGAAATATAGAGAATAGAAAGCCCTTTTCATTGCGACGCCACCTTTGACCCCCCTTTCCCATTTAAAAAAAGTTGGGGGATGACACCTCCGCTTAGAGGGTTGAAGATTTTGCAATCATTTTTGGGGCAAAAGTTGTCCCCCTCACAAACAAAATTGACGTGTTTCTGGATTTTTCGAAAAAAAAATACCCTGGCTGTTATGCTTCGCGGAACGTTTTCGATGGGCCACCCTGTATATTTTGTAATTTTTTAGGGTCCATACACTGGTGCTAATATGAATCCTGTGAGAAGTCTGGCTCCAGCATTGTTCAATGGAGACTGGGATAATCACTGGGTAACTATATATTTTTTTACTTAGTTTTGACGAGTGATAACCAAAAGTCAAATTAAGTTAAATCAATATAAGTTATTGACAATGACAACCTCCTTAACTTCACTCTCTTTTTCTATGTAGGTTTACTGGCTGGGACCCCTGCTCGGTAGTTTCGTAGCAGCCCTGATCTACAGGCTGCTTTTCAGCAAAGATCCACCTGCTAAAGAGGAACCGGAAGCTTTACCTTTAAATGAACGTAACAATAAGGCCTAAAAACTTAATTCTTTATTTTTACAAAAAAGCTTAAGATATAATATATACGTATATTTTTTAATGAAATATCGTATAAAAAAATTAAAAAGGCTCTCTATAGTTAAGTACAATGTAAAATAAGGCCTAATAGTGAAAATATGACTGGTTGTGCAACTAATATTACACTAAATCATAATAAGTTATCAGTATGTTTAGGATTTGGCGTTTCGTTGGTTGCCTAACTCGTGATGTCAAATCAATTAAGTTTGTTGCACTATACAATAGGGCTATTTAAAGAAAATTGCTCAAATTTCTCACATTCGAAATAATTTAGCATTAATTTCGATATATGATATAGTTTTTAGTTAATATATTGCAAGTGATAAAGGTACTGAAACTTAATATTGAATGAGAGTAAAATACAGGGTGGTTCGATTCCAATAGCAATAATAAAATTATTGATCGATGTTATGCACAATATACAAGAAAAAATTATTTTATGTTTTTTATAGTGATCGACAACATCACTTTGATTCACCCTGTATATACATATAGCTAATAAAATAATACTGAAATAGATTTAATTGTATATTGTATAATAAATAAGGAATTTGACTGTACCAACTTAAGAATAAACATATATTTTAAGAGATTTTTAATTTGAGTTTACTAATACCCTTTTAAATATGTGTTCTTTATTAAACCAGGCTAATATATACTAAAATTATCAACTATATTAATAAGAGTGCCCTCTTTTTATATTTATTTAAATAAAAGAAGCTAGTTAAGGTTCATAAATAACCTTTTTTAAATATTTAATTCAATTTTTGTGACATTTTTGCTGTATTTAGTGCCCTCTCAAATTTACAGAAGATTTTTGAACTTAATAACACTAATTATGTTTTTTTATGTGTATGTTTGGTTGCAGAAAATCAGTTATTAATAAAACTACCCAATCTCAACAATAGATGGCACAACAAAATTTTAACTTTGTTACCCGTTCTCACTCGTTCTATATATTTTTTTATGATTTCTAAAAGCCTATAAATTTGTCAAGAAGAAGAAGAAGGAATAAGGTTATGTGCTAGTGTCAAAAATATTTTTAAATGTTTGTTTACAAATATTTTCCAGATTTTTATACGTAAAAATAGTCACGTTATGTTAAAATAGGTCATTTTAAGGGCACACTTTTTAAATAATCTTCCAAAAATGGTACCAATGAGACTTATTCTTAATATTTCACCTCAAGTGAGAAAATGCTCACCACTACTGTACAGCGGAATTTACAAAAGATTCAAAAGCACGAGAAGCAGTGGTCTAACAACATCTACAGATAGTGCAAACACTGAACTAGACACTAACGTTAAACCTATAGAAAAAGTTAAGGAAGCCACTAAAACCGTTTCGTATTTAGGTATAATTTTATTAGGTGTAGGTATAACCGGTACATTATTTTACGCAGTATTTGGCGAGTTATTCTCGAGCAAGAGCCCCAATAATGTTTATTCGAAGGCAGCTAAGAAATGTATTGAAAATACACAGGTAGAAGATAAGTTAGGTTATCCTATAACGACTTACGGTGAAGAAACAAGAAGAGGTAAGTTTTTAAAGAGTTTTTTATATTGATTTCTATGTTTATAGACGCGTAAATATACATATATTATGAAGTAGTGACTTCTGAAGGTTTTCTGTTTATATATATTAATTTAAAGTATAACCACAGATAACACATAATTATGTGTTATCTGTGGTATAACATTTTTTCAAAAACCAAACCATACCATTTTATTTTCAATCATGTGTCAAGAAATACTTTTTTTAGTACAAGAAATGAAGAAATAAACTAATAACGATATTTCTAATTGTTATTTATTATTTAACAAATAAATTGTGTATAGTATGTCAAAAAAGCTTAACTATTAACTTCAATATTAGGCTCAACTCATGCTCAACTTTAGTTTAGCTGAAATCTGTTATATAAAAAATAACTTTATATATGCGTTCTAGAAGACGTTAGGAGTAAAAATATACAAAAATTTTCCTGCGGAAATGCGTCATTTTCATTTTTCGGACTTTAGTCACAAAATATACACCATACAGAAGCGACAAAGAGATTTGCTTCAAAATTTTTAGGAGGGGGTAATGCTGGTTAACTGTCAAACGTGACGTCAAAGAATTATACACCAAAAAAAAATTCACGACCGCAGGTATAATTATTTCTAGATATTATGCATAAAAGACTAAAAAATATATTTCATAATTATTTATTTATTTTTTTTAATTCTAAATAAAAACACTGATTTAAATCCTCTAGTTTTTAAAAATTAAATAAACCTGCCGTTCATCATTTTCTATTAAAATCTAACAATTTTCTTTCAGTGTGCAATGCTGTTCAAGGCGCACGGATGTCAAACGTGACGTCACGCAATTAGTTCCCATTTGACCAATGCTATTCAAAGCTCTTTGTCGCTTCTGGTGCTTTAGTATTGCCGAAATCTGTTACATCAAAACTAGTCTTCGGGGTGTGTTTTAGACATTTTTCTAAACATAAAAACACAAAAAAGTGTCTGCGGAAATTTTTTATTTTTATTTTACATAAAAAAATGCTTTGACTTTAGAATAGCCGAAATCAGTTACATGAAAAATGAACTTATATTTGTTTTATACGAGCCTTTACGAGCAAAGAAATACAAAAACTGCGGACACACTGCGGACATCAGCGGACATAATACACAAAATGACATTGACACATTGTCAATGTCATTTTGTGCACTTTGTTTTTCATACATTTTTCAGTTTAGAAGCTTAAGCAGAGGCATAGATAAAAGACTTATACTATTAAATAGATAGGCAACTTATAATACATTTCAATTTTATTACACAAGGGCGCCTCTGGTAGATGGAGGAAGAAATACTAATTGAAGAGAGGGGTGCGGGGAAGAGGGGTTGTTTTAGTTAATTTAAAATAAATTTAGACATACACATACATGTAAGAACACTTTGTGTGCTTTTAATTAGGTCGAACATATTATAAACGATAAATCAACTGAATTAAAAGCATACAAAGTGTTCTTATATGTCGGATATTAATTAAAAAATATATTAAAAAGACTAGAAATAGTATATATTAAGTTGTTACAGTTATAATTTAATCTTTGGCGGTTTTCAGCAAATAGCAGGCAGTTTTACATAATTTTCCTCCCTTTGAACTGAATTGGAAAGGGCTATATAATTTTGGTGTAGGCAAGATTCCCAGTTTGTTTCCGTTTGAGACCTGAAATAATAAAAACAAATTAAATCAGATGTAATCATCTGCTGATCATGCTAATATAAAACGCGCGTCCTTAATTCCTTACATGCACCGTAAAAAAATTAAATAACTGCTCTGCAAGTAGCATTTATTAGCAGTACTAATTTAAAAAATCTATAACTGTAAGTAGATATGTTTAATTTACTTACCATTGTATCCTTCGGAAACCAGGTGTACAACAATTAAACTCCATTATAAAAAAATAATTAAGAGTTATTACAAAACACAAATTGTCCAACCATTTAAAAAAAAACATTGTCTAAAACAGAATACTGGCAAAAAATCTGAAGGAATTTAATTTTACAATAATTCGACAAATCAAAACGAAATCAAATCGTAAAATCACAACAAAAGCGTCTCTGAGTGACAGTTAAAAATCAAATTTTATTATTGTCAGATATTGACATTTGCATTGTCAATATTGACAGTTTTAATATTTTGCGCCTCTGCATCTTGGAGGAAAAACTATTTTTAATGAACTGTCATTTCCATTTAAGTTTCCCAGCCATCAGCAGAGGCTTAAGGGACCCGGGAGCGAATAGGGGTGCTGGGTGGGGTAAAACATTTTTCGGAGGAATAACAATTCTTGTAGAATAGATAATATAGGTTCCACTAGGTTCTTGTAAACTATAAGTACCTCGGAATGTTGCACTTATTCTTGTTTTTTTATTAAAGCTTTATGTAAATAGGGCTGATTCAAAACAAAACATAATTGGATCCTGCAGTTTTCTTTTATATTTTAATGTACCTATTCTCTGATTTTAATAAGTAACTGTCAGTTTGCAAAAATATTAGATTGGTTAGCGTTTGGGTTGCTTTGGTTAGCTTTTCTTTATGGAGGGATGGTGGAGGGTGTTAAGCTGTGGTTTTTATATTTTAATATTTAATTGTGATATTGTAAAATATTATTAGATTTATTGTTAGATTGGTTAGCATTTTGGACACATAAATTATTTTTTTTTTGGTTCAAAAGTGATAAAAAGATAATTTTTTATGTATTTATGCTTACAAAAATGGAAAATCAAAATCAAGCATTTTCGCAGGAAATTTTTTATTTTCGTGAGTTTGTAAACGCTTCTAAAAGGCAAAAATAGATTTATTTTTTATATAACTGATTTCAGCTATTCTAAAGTCTATTAAATTTCCTCAGAAAATGGATACAATTTATTTCCGCAGGAAAATTTTTATTTTCCTCAATTTGTGAATGCTTCTAAAAGGCAAAAATATATTTATTTTTTATATAACTGATTTCAGCTATTCTAAAGTCTAATAAATTTACTTAGAAAATGAAAACAGCTTATTTCCGCAGGAAAATTTTTGTGTTTATATGTTCAGAAAATGTTAAAAATAAAACGCAAAATGTATTTTTTTTATAGCAGATTTCAGTTATTCTAAAGTGCGAAATTTGGAAATTACGCATTTCCGCAGGAAAATTTGTGTTTCCGTGGTTCACAGTAGCTTTTTAAAGACAAATTTTTTTTTTCTAATAACTGATTTCAGCTAAACGAAAGTTGACCCCAATATTATTTTAAATAGATACATACTGTATTCTCTATATGTATGTTATTTTATTATTTTAGGCAGAAGACAACATGTTTCTCATGCAATATATCATGATAAAGAGGGTAAAGAACATATCAGAATGAAGTTTTATTTGAAAGGTACTGCACATTCTGGTACTGCTCATTTAGATATGGTTGAGGTATGTTTTTTTTTAAATTTTAAACTACAGTTTTAAATGTTTTTTTTTATATATTTTTAGAACGATTCAGGCAAATATGAATACAGATTTCTATTTGTTGAAGTGAATGACATGCTCAAAAATGTAATAATTATAGAAGATAACAGATATAAGTCTCCAAATTTATCATCTTCCCTGGAATTTAGTTTTTAAGTTTATATTTATATTAAAAAACACACTTTAACATTTTTAAGAATACTTTATTTATTTTTCTGTTTGTATAACAACACTAAATTATTGTTGAATATGTAGGATTTTATTTTGTTTGTGATCCAGGCAGTGAGAATATACAGGGCGAGAAACTGGATCCAGGCTGTTTTTATTATGTGCCAGAACCTCGGTTTGTGGTGTATTTTCTGTTCTGGATAGTTCACTGTAAGACTGATTGTAAATACGTCGTCTTTTGTTGGAATATACGATGTTATTGTGTTTACCAATGTTGTTTTGACTGAAAATAAATAAAATTAAGTTTTTTATGAGTTTCATTTTTGGATATAAAATGTAGATATATTTTGTACACAAAATGGTGAAGGAAATTTTAAAGAAAAATAGTGAAATACACACCGGAAAAGTCTAGGGATATTACAATTTTATCCAGCCATCGTCAGTTATTTTATTATTTGCATTTCTGATATAATAAAATTAAAATAAACAAATAGTTTACAGGACGTATTGGAAATAAAAATGCGAAATTTACCGAATTTTTAAAATTTAACTTGATTTTTTTGAACTCAAAAAAATACACATTTTTTTTTATTCTAAACTGTGAATTAAAAAAAAAGATAAAATCATTTTTACTTAATAAAGGGTATGGCCTCCTCTACTGATCATTACAGCCCTACATCGTCTCTCCATGCTCCGGATCAGGTTGTCGATCTCTTCTTGAAGTACAGCCTGCCACGCTGCATTCACGGCCCGAACCAGATCCCTACGAGTTTCACGAGGCATACCCATTCTCAAAATTCTTCTTTGGACCGCGTCCCATACGTGCTTGATGGGGTTGAGGTCAGGAGATTGTGCCGGCCAGGGTAAGATGTTTAATTGATGAGCATTGATAAACTCACTTACCACTCTGGCTGTATGAGGCCGTGCATTGTCATGCATGGGAATGAAGTTTCTCCCAAAATCATTGGCATATGGTAACACGACAGGCTCAAGAATTAAATCACGATATGTGATTCCTGTTAGAAACCTTTCAAGAAAAACGAGATCGGTTTTTCGGCCTAATTGGACTGCTCCCCAGACCATAACTGTTCCACCTTGATAAGGGTGCACTTCCTGAACATGATCCAACCGAATAAGATTTCCCGGTTCTCTCCATACCCTAAGCCTTCTCGAATCCGGATGTAATCCAAAGCGTGACTCATCCGTGAAGAGAACATTGGCCCAATGTTCATTCGACCACTGAACATGATCTTGAGCCCACAAATATTGTACCTCTCGATTTCCTCTCGTTAAGGGTTGAGCTCTCCAGGGGCGTCTGCTTCTTAAGTTGACCTCTCTTAATCTATTGCGAACAGTGTCAGGACTAACGGTTACATTATATGTTTCCTGGAGAATTAAACTAAGCTCTGGTGCTGTAAGAGTCGGTCGGCGTCGAGCATTTAATTGTAAAAAATGATCTTGCTGAGGGGTAGTAATGCGATATCGCCCTGTGTGCCTTTCAGCAACATCACCACTTTCACGGTAGCGTGCACTTAATCGCGATATTACACTTTGTGTTGTATTTAATGCTCTAGCTACGTCGATTTGGCGCATTCCAGCTTCGAGCATACTCATGGCCCTTAGCATTTCGTCTCTGTTAAGATGTCTACGCTCCATAATGTCGTTTAATACTAAACAGAGTTATTTGCATGAATTCTGGCCAGTTATCATAAAAACATAGCCAGTACAGGTTAAATTCGAACAATTGATAGTAGGTGCTTTTTATACATTTGACAAAAAATGCACAAACACTTCTGCAAATATCCCAACTTTAGAAATAACTAGTGTGACTACTTCGTTTCAATCGAAGTAGAAAGAATCGGCCTACAAATATGTGATTGTTTATTCAAAACATTTATTTTTAACTTTAATAAAATGATATCCCTAGATTTTTCCGGTGTGTGTATTAGTATTTAATTAAAAAAATATACGTAATAAATTTTTAAAAAGTTCCTTCACCATTTTGTAATGCAAATTACTAACAAAAAATAAAATTGGAATTTACAAGGTGTTTAGAGAATGTCCACGGTTTGTCTTTAAAAGGGGAATCACTTCTTTATTATTGACATTTTGAGAAAAATGCATTCTTCATAAAAATTTTCGCTTGTTCCTTGTTCCGTTTAAACTTATCCAAATTTCATACCATTTTAGAGAAAATGTAGTTGAATTATTCCTAAGTCCTAAAAATTAAAAAGCGTTTCTATGGTAATATAATTCGATTTCATACACGTTATTATTAATTTTGATTAAAGTCATATTTTTGATGTTAAAATATCACATTTTCTGGTAACTATCATCACCCTTTCCATCGCATCGTAGCTATTGAACTAAATAAATTTTGTGCTTCTTTAGCATTTTAAAACAGCCAAAAATATGACGTTAATTAAAATTCCGTCAATAATAATCTATCATAGAATAAAAACGAAATTATACAGGGTTTTTTTCCCGAAAAAAAAACTTTGAAAATACGGAATTTTTTGAAAACTTTTTTGAAAATTTTGTTAATTTTTATTTAAAAAAAAAATTCTTGATAATATGTCAACATAGGTAGTAGATTAAATTTACAAGAAAGAAAATCCAGCAAAGATCCAGTGCATGGTTCTCAAAATTTTAGCAAAAAATCTTTTTTTTTGAAAATTTTTAAAGTAAAATAATTTTATTTTAGACTTATTTGAAAAACGATAAAGAGAAGATAAGTTTCTTTATCGAGATCTACCACCCCTTAAAATAGTTGCAGTTATTTCTGGGACACCCTGTATTACCATAGAAACGCGTTTTGATTTATAGGACTTTGAAAAATTCAGCTACATTTTCATGTTTTTTTTATTTTCTCTAAAACGGTATGGAAATTTCAAAAAGTAAAAAGGAGATTAACCATTTTAGAAAATAAAGAATGCATTTTTCTCAAAATGTCAATAAGAAAAAAGTTTTTCCTCTTGTAAAGACAACCCGAGGACATACTGTATACTTTGTTTATTATTTTGGTTGGCAACTGGTTTAATATAATTATTATTTTTGGATGAGGTAATTTAATTATTTTCTAAAAAAACTAAATACTTGTATTTTTAGACCTGTCCTAAATTAATTATAAAATTATTCAGATATTTAAAAAATACCTTCACCATTTTGTCAAGAAAAAAAATCATAATTGTAAAAAAATAATTTCAAAGCAGTAAAACATATAGAGAAATTAAAATTATTGTAAAATTTAAGGAAGTATAATAATATATTTCACTCTTCATTCCTTGTAGCAAACAGTAAAATATATTATATCTCTTTTTATACTCTTCTTGTATAAAATTTATACATACAAATATTTTTAGTATCCGAATATTTTTCAAGAATTTTCTCCAATTTATATTCTTCATTACTCATCCCTTCATGAATTATACTATAGTTGTAATGAGTCATTCCATATTTTGGACACTTTACCAAGTCATGCTGATACAGTTGCATATCTGCATAAACTTTTATATCGGAATTCCTCTTGCTATATAAATTCTGATATAAAATAGTATTTTCTATGACACTAGGACATGGATTCTAAAAAAAAATATTTTTTAAAACTATTATATTTTTTTGTAAAATGCTTACACCAAATTTAAATTTTACTGGAAGCATCAAATTTACGGAAGAAATGACTGAATTTTTGGCAATGTTGCTTTTGAATGTCGTTTCGAGTTTGTAAGGTTTTCCATCATCATTTTCGTCTATTTCTCTAATCTGAAAAAAAAAATTCTGTTTAAAAAGATTATTATAAATTTATATTCTCGATAAAACTGTTCTAAATAAAAAAAATATGCAGAAATAGCTACAACAAAATATATTCTCACTTGTATGGTATGGCAGGTGTCAAGTTCCTTCAAATATCTCTTGTAGTTCGAAAAGGAACCACAAATTATTGGATTTATGGTATCGTCATCGAATGTAACCACAAGCAAATAGTGTCCTTTAAATTTAACTTCCGGATATGCGTATACTACATCCTGTTTCATCCAGAAACCTAGAATAAAGTAAAATACCAGACAAAAATAATTAGGTGGCTTTGATAAACGTTTACTGTTGAAAATACCATATGAAATACAAAACCGTAAATATTTGCGAAACTGTTAAAAATTTAGGAACACTTTAAATACAAAAAATGTTCATTTTTTAATTCTGCATTTAACAGAAATGTAATATACAGATAGGTGTATTTAAAACAAAATGATATATAGTATTTTAAATATTGCGATGTTGGCGACGCCTTAAAAAATGTCCTGTATAAAATAATGCTGACCTTTTCTTTTCTTATTTATTCTGTTATTTTTGGTTTTTAAGAAAATTTAGCTAAGTACTAATATAGTTAAAATAACTACAGTTTTTAAGCATTTTTTTAAACCAAAGTTTTAGTAAATATGAAATAGCGTTTCATATAAAAAGGATGCTGTATTGCCTTTTTATTTTTTTTTGCATAAAATATTCTGGTGATGGAATTTTATGTACGAAACGTCAGCAAATATCAAAGTGACTATATATAGTGTTTTAAGAGTGATGAAAGGATTTAATTAAATTGAAAAAAAATCAGGTCCGTATTTAAAAAAATTAAGTTCATGATGGTCGCCAGAAGCCGAAACCTCAGAGTCTATATTTAATCACACAGAGTTATAGAGCAGAACAAGTGACCACGAAAATGTGTTTTTCATTTTAAGTTATCTTAACAAAGCCAGGACAATAGAAAACAAAATTGAAAATGCCGTTTTTTTTCGAATATATTCGGAAGTATTCGGAATTTTTCAAAATGCAATACGGCATTTTATTGAGCATCAAATTGCGCAACTTTGCCTCCATTTAACCGATCCTGTATCTTTTACGGTTTCCGAAATCCCAATGATGAGCGTCGAATTCGAGCCACCCTGTACTATATTATGCTGAATTTTATGTTAAATTCAATTCTATACAGAAAAATGGGGATTGAAATTAAAAAAATATATATCATTAAGAAAAAATAATGTTATACAAAGATATATTTTATAGAATTTTACTACAACTACAAATGTAGATTATTCACTTTCATTATGTTTTCTCTATAGACAAATATATGGAATTTAAAATAAGATCAAGGTTGCAAGACGAACCAAAACCACGACTAGACGGTACCACAAATGTCCAAATTAAGGTCAATGCTTCAGAAAATCCATATGTAGTAAGAATTCATGGAAATTTCCGATTACTCATATTTTTCAATTATTTCATTTCAGCTGGTAAGCTGCGAAATGTAGAATTTGTTATAATCAATCAAGTTTATACCCTCACTCTCATAAAAATGGTAATATTAATAAAATTTTATATCTCATTTAGTCTTTAAAACATATAAAAAACTCACCACCTGTATTGTAGCAAATAATGAAAGGCAAAGCTATGGAAATAAAATCAAAAACCAGCGTTACCAATGTGGCTTTTGACAACAAAAATGCCTTATATTGTATTTTCACATTTCTACTATAAATATCTAGAACAACCATCTTTATTTTTGTTCAACTAAACCTAGAAAAACTTATTTTTTATTCTGAACATGTTTCTTTTTTTAAAATTTGACAGATAGACTAAACTGGAGGTGTTTGTGTGGATAGAACATTTGGTTGCCATGGTAACGTACAATTGTCATGGTACCTATTTATTATAGGTACAAAAAACGGACCCCTAAACTCAAATACCACTTATTTTGAGATCTTTTAATACAAAGTATCTCTGATTTGAATAACTTAGGTACAGGGTGAGTCAACGATAAAGTTTATTAAAGTTATTACCCCTATTGCTTTGAGAATTTCGAACAAATAATGTTAAGTAGAAAATTTTTAAGGAATACGTAGATTCACAAATTAAACTTATTCTTGAGTATACAGGGTGCTTCAAAAATCTGACGGATATACCGGGTGCGTCTCAAAAGTGACTCACCCCTATAACTTTTTTACTTTTTCAGATAAAAAAAAACGAGATTTGGTATGTATATGACATAAATTAGGATTGATTGACGTATTCAATTGTTTTTGGTCACTTCCTGTTTCATCGGAAATGACCAGAACTTTTGATTTATAAATGGCACCCTCGGTATATTTTACTTTATTTAATAGAAAATGACATTCTCAATATAATTACATATAATATGTCAACTTTTGACATTCTCGCTTACTAAAAAATCGTACTTTAATAACAAAAATTCAATTTAGGGTGCCATGGCTATGTTAAAAATACTAATTCTTAATCAAGAAACCTTTGAAAAATATATTTGATCGTCTAATATTTTTAGTGTCTAGTTAGAAAATGCCCAAATCGTATTTTTAATCTTATCTCAATTTTTTCAAATGGAACGAGGGTGGCTCATTAGCACATTTGGAAAAAGCGTTTTTTACGAATAATTTGATACCACACACTTGGTATTTCGAGTCAAATTTTCGTTACGAACGCAAGTTATAATTTCAAATAAACCATATGCGAAAATGTCAAAGATTGTCATATTATATGTCATTCTATTCAAAAAATGACATATAGTATGTCAATCTATATATATTTTCTATCGAATAAAGTAAAAAAATACCGAGGGTGCCTTTTAAAAATCAAAAGTCGTAGTCATTTCCGGTGAAACCGGAAGTGACCGAAAACAATAATTGAATATGTCAATCAATCCTAATTTATGTCATGTACTGACATACCAAATCTCGTTTTTTTAAATGAAAAAATAAAAGAAAGTTATAGGAGTGAGCCACTTTTGAGACGCACCCAGTATACCTACATGCTTTATTATAAAATGCTTACAGGCTTATATCTTTTATTTTGATTCATAAATTCACCAATTAAAATTAAAAATAATACAATAGCAGATTTAACGGTAAAAATGAAATACGATAAATGTCTATTTACCTAGAAACCTATCATAACTCTAAAAATAAATTTTTGTATGAATGACACATGAGAGAAATTCACTAGTCACAAGAATAGTATGTATTTCTCAGTTATAATGAAATTCCAAATATACATTTTATTTATTTCATTTCCTTTGGTGTTCATATTTAAGAAATACAGAATGGATATATTTGTGATCTCAGAATTTGATGTCTCAGAAGTTATTCAATACAGCTTATAGTAGACCTCTTCTTATATCAAATAAAATAGACTTGGGGTTGCAACATTTTTAAATTTCCCCTGTATTTCAGGGACTAAGAGGGCTAGTTCAAATCTGTGTGTAGCATCTTTATTTAGATACTTAGATTCATAAAATAAGCAATGTTGTGAAAACCGCATCTTTGTATCTCTACTCATAAACGAGAAATCCTATGAAACTTGTTGTATACAAAAAAATAGTGTTTTGAGTTACCCTATTCATACCATACCATATTCTTGATTTAGAAACAACATTTTTTTCTGTAAGTATAATAGAAATAGTAATTTTATACTTACCTATGATATAAAATTCGATTTCCTAGAAGTCCTCTGGGCTAATAAGGATCTTCTCTTACTCATAAATTTTGCAACAGTTCGTCAGAAGTCCTTATACATTGTTGATTGATCTCTTATAGTATTGGCGATGATTCTGAATTAACATTTTACTTGTAGAGCTATTTTTAGACTATTAAATTCAGTAGATATTTTTTTGCTTAGTGGCCAAGATACAGATTTTACAAATAAAAAAATTAAGTCAAATAATTTTGTTAAAACAAATAGGATATACAGGGATATATGTTATAAAAATGTGCGCTCTAAAACTTTTTGTTCGATATTTTAATTAACTATATTTTTTACAAAGAAAAATCTCTTGATATAATATAATTTCAATAACAAAATGTGTGTTTTTTTTCTTGCTCTCAAAATAATAATTATGGAATAAATATTCATATTTTTAATTGGAATTAGTATAATATAATAACGTTTTTACCAAGACTAATGGTATTCGTCATATTGCATAGTATATACAGGGAGATACAAAACTAGGTTATATATTATTACACGTTTAAAACAAAATTCTATGTGTTTTTTTTATAAATTATCACAGATATCCAGCTTTATTTTTAAACAGAATTGTTGTTATTTTCCTATCATGTTTATATGCCAATTCAGGAGATTATAAATAATACATAAATTATTAAAATGTCTGATTTAAACTATTCAAACAGGCACTAATTTGTATTCATAAAGCATTCTGTTTATAGTGTAAAATAAGAGATAACAAAATTAAAGCGTAATGATGGAAAACCTGTCAAGAATTTGATATATTTGCTTTGTATAACACTGTAGCAGGTATAATTATATAAAATAGGAATTCTTTGATCCATATTTATGTCTGAATAGTTTGAATTCTTTCTATGTGCATAAATAACTAAGATATGAAAGAAAATATAGATTTAAAAGAGATTTAACAATTTTATGTGCACAAATAAATCATATTGCAATATCTATCATATTACCATAGGTCCTACATATACAGAGAAGACCAGGCTACTAGTAACATAGCAAGTTGCCGGACGAATTTACGTTTACCCGTTTTGAGTTCATGCTCGAGATTCACTGCCGGCTAGTCAGCTGATCAGGCAGTACGCAGTTGCAGTTGTGCTTGGACGGGTCGGTCATGACTGACTAGGAATACGACTCGAGGAGTGCCGAGTATTTATTATTTTCATTTTAAGTGTTTACCTTCACTTAAGGTAACATTTAAAATGAAAATACTTAAATATTTATTATTTGAGTGTGTTTACAAGCCAAAACTAAAAATAAGTAAGTTCTCTAAACCCCAAAAAACTAAAATATTACTCTAAATAAAAAAAAGTTATAACAAGTGTTCAAAAAGACCATCTTCTTGTGCTAGACAGAAGCCTAGGCGGTCGTAAAATCCCCGTCTGACATTGGCTAACATATTAGGGCTAAAGTTTGGAAAGCCTCTCGTATTTTTACTTGAAGCTCATCCAGATTATTGGCCCTATTATGACCATACACTTTAGATTTTACATAACTATTATATACAAAAATAAGTCATTGGAAGAAAGATCTGGTGATCTAGCGTGCCACAAAATAGTTCCATATCCACTAATTAAACGCTTGGGAAAAGTGTTGTTCAAATATTCATGAACAATACGGGCATTGTGGGCAGGACAACCACCTCAGCAATTTGATTACTTGAAAACGTGGGATTTTGATCCGCGGTAGCACAAATGAACACTTGCTTTAACTCTTGTTCTTCATTAATCAACACATCAGGCTTTTTGTGTTTTTGTGGGAACACGCACCCATGTGTTTCAAAATTATTAATAACTCTTGATACAGTAAGTAAAGATGGAATTGGCCTGTCTTCAACAGTTTGTGGAAAAATGGTTAGTATATCCCGATAAGACCTATTTTGGAAATACCATTTTAGCCATCTTACAATTTGAATTTTCTCACAAACTTCGTAAACATCCATTATTTTACTTAAAAAATAAATTTTACACGAAAACTGTCGCGAGAATCTATGTATTCGTTTTGGCTATTAAAACACGAATAAATACAAATTCTGAAACATTCTTATCACATATCTACCTATTTTTATTTTATCGCATTTTTTCGCCTGCTTTTTATCCGGCGGACGGGTATACGCTAATTCGTCCGGTTCTGCCTATTGTTACTACTACGGTGGTCCGGTCTGTATAAAGGTACTTACATGATCTAGAATTATTATTCACCAATATCGGCAAGAGAAGTTTTGGGTTCGTGTTTACCATGTATACCGGGTGGTGGATAAAATTTCACTTTGAGTTAGCTATTCAGTTTCAATTTAAAAATATATGCATTTTTTTTTAAATTACTTAAAATAGTCTTAACCAAAATTATTTAAATTTGGCGATGTGTATTCAGCATACGCAGACTTTTTAAAAAACTATTTACCACTTAACTGTAAAATTATCAGGGGAGCCAATATCCGGATAGTTCAAAATTTGCCTACGATTTCCAACGTTTTCAACGACAACGCACCACCCGGATACAATTTTTTTTTATTTTTCTGTCGTTGAACAATTAATTTTTAGAATATCGAAATATACCACAAAAAATCATTATAGATATTTAACTTGACAGCTAACAACATTGAACTACTGGTGTTTCACCAAAATTCTGGTAAAAATCAAGGCGAAAAATCAAAATTCCCGATGGTTTTTAATCAGATACAGATATAGCTTGATTCTGCTGGTCCTGCTGACTCTTGTGACGTAGTCACGACCACCGGTCACAGTCTATAAAACGATTGGCGCAACACGTGTTTTGTTTATTTTTGTTGTGATAGTTGTTGCAGTGACATCAGGCATCGGCTCATTTGGTTACGCTCGTTTAGATATTTTTCGGTGAGTTTTGAATCTTTATGTGTATTTTTTTCTGATAACCTTCTAATTAAATCTGAATAATCAAAACATAAGTTTCATTGAAGACATCGAAATTAGTGGAATAAATTAGCGGTTTTAATTGGAGTAGAATTTTGTTACTCTTATTTCAATGTACGCAGTCAGAACGTCAAAATTAGTGGTAGTATACTCCAAAATTTGCGAGGAATGTCATTTTGGCCTTTGATTATCATCCGTCAGAGAAAATGTGATTTTTTATAGGGTTTAGGGTGATCCGCCTATTTTAAAATTAACATATTTCTTAAATAATTATTGTTTTTTAAAATATTATTCGCAAACTGGGGAGAGGGAAATCAGACAAAGAACAGATATGATAGGTGTTAAGTAATAGCTTTTAAACTAAATGTTTTCTCATTATTTAACTAATGCTAACTAAATCATATTATTTTGTTTACCTTGATCTGACAGAAGTACTATATAACATGTGTATGTATTTGATGGAATTGATTAATGTGAATAATTTCAGTTTAAAAGTAATCTAAATACAATTTTATTGTTTACTGTCCATTCGTGCGGATGTTTTTGGTTCAGTGTGACAATAAGGGCCTTGTTGAGTATACTAACATTTTTCGATCGAATGTCGAATATCTTAGCAAACAAGTTAGCAATCAAAACCAAAGAATAGAATAACTCATAGTCTAAAGATATTTGCACCAAACCTTCAATTTTAGCTTTGAGCCTCGAAACCAGAGACCAGAGACCTTAGTACTAGCTACAAGCTAAACCAACAAGGACTCTTCAATTTTGAATGAAATAAAGATGGCATGTTTTGAATGTATTAAATTACAAACCTTGATATGAGGGCAATTTTTGTTTTATAATTCTTTCTCTTTTATTAAAGTTCGGAACAGCATAGTTGAATTGTTTCGAATAGTGATAAAGATTTTCTCTGCTGTGCTCTTTTACTCGTGAATTCCAGGCAGGGAACTCGTGAATTCCACAGCACTCTTGTCATTTCATTTATTAAAGTAAGTAGGGTTTTTTTCAAATTTAGCGTGTCATTTACATAATCAATTCTCCTTAAATTTCCCTAATATTTCGTCTGTCGAGCGAATTCGAGGTAAATCACAATAAAAAATATTTTTAACACAAAGCAGGTTCCTTTATTTCATTTAAATTATTTTTATACATATTGGACAAAATCTTACCTCTTCAACTTTGTTGAACGACACTGGGTTGTTAGTTGTTATACTACAAACTACTCCGTTTAAATATCAAACCCATTTTCAACATAAAGCTATTCGATTAGAAGATAACAAATTGTAATGCATTCGGTGTAATCTAGGTGTTGCTGGTTAATAACAGCTATAAATATTAATTGGCACACTTTACAAGAGATAAAATCTCCAATTTATTATTTCATGCAGGTGATAAATAATTAATGTGTATGTGAAAAACATTTTTAATTTTGTCATGCTTTAAGTGTTAAATATCTATAATTATTTGAAATTAAAAATTTATTTCATTTATACACTATTCTTGTGCACAAAGCTCTCTAAATTTTGACATAATATTTTATTTCAATTTGGACCAAAAAAATGGATAATCTGAAAAATAATAAAAAATTATTAATGAATAAAACTGGGTAATCTAAAAAATAATAAATAAATGGATAATGAAGCTAGAAAATAATTAATGTTAAAATATTCGGTAAAGACAGATATTGAACGAACAGGCACAACTGGGCCGAATACATTCATACACTGCCGTTTTTAACTGAACAGGCTTGCCCATTCGGTTAAAACCGGTCAAAATAACCGAAGTATATGGGGAGCTTTAGAAACATTACAATGTATCTTTATGACTTCAGTTCTCGTACATTAAATATTGTAGACGATGTTGATAGTTGATGAATGCAAAATTTTTAGAGAGCTTGCCAAAAACTTCCTTTGTATATTTTATATCACATAATGTATATTTATAGGTATGAACAGACTGAAAATAACTGCATTATATATTCTTTTTTATTGACTAAAAATCTACTGAGTTATATTTAGGAATACTATATTTTTTTCAAATAGATAAAATGATTTTATGAAAATAAAAATAAATTCATGTTTATTTTTTTTTACAGAATCATGGATCCCATTGTACCTGTCGGTACTGAACTTTACATCAAAGAAAATGCAGCAGAATGTCACACTGACATGTACGATATTTTGGATAGTGAGGCAGCTTTTCCTATACTTAGAAGAGGTTGTACCTTTTATTTTGCTATTCGTTTTAACAGAGAATATATACCAACTCAAGATGTGGTCAGAGTAAGATTTGCTATAGGTAAGTTAAAACAAAATAATGCGTGAGAAATATAATCGATTAAAAAAAATCGTCAAAGATAGAATAGAATGATATAAATAGCTATAAGAGGCTATAAGTAATAATAGGCTGTTAATAGATATTTACGATACAAGTGAGTGAGTTAACAGCATCATTAAGATACGCCTCTGAAACCAAACCACACAAGTATCATAATGGAGTTAACTCGCGTGTATTGTACAATATTTTATCTACGTCTAACTATAAAAACACAGTGAATTTTAAAATTATTGTACTTAACTATAGTATTTTTAATACCTATTTAGAGGTACCAGCCGTTTTAGTAACTTAACGTATGCGGCTTCTTGCACCATCTACACCCGCATGAAAAAAATTAGGTTATGACCTTTGTCATGTCAAATGCTTGACATATTTCTTATTGCATTGGCGGAGTGACTTGAAATTTCATATTATCAGTGGCGGTTTATAATAATAAAAATTAATTTTATGAAATTCTAAAGATGTTGACATAATAAAAAAAATATAGAAGAAGCGCACTAATTTTAAAAATATTGTTTTATTAACTAGATACCGAGTTTTCTTAAAAATACCTATATTATTTAAGATCTCGATTTAAGGCTTATACCAAAGAATATCTTAACTTATACTTATGCTTAATGTAGTAAACTATATTCAAAACGATTTAGGATCTCGATTTAAGGCAATTCAATAAGCGTCTGAAGCACTAAAAGTATAATAAATAATATAACAAGAAGTCGAGCAAGCAGTAATAATATTTATTTAAGGGCTCGTTTAAGTAAAAATTCTACAGAAAAACAGGTGTAAAGAGCTTTTCGCTTTTAGCAGCATAGTATTTGTTCAAAAATAATATTCTTTTTAATCTGATTCCAGACATTTCCAATAACTGTTTTCTTCCATCCCGTTTTTTGAAATGAAAACCCATTTTTTTAATTCCCAAATATAACGAACTTTTGGAAATCTTAGTTTCTGGAGACTCTTCGATAAATTGCAGGAAAATAGTTTCTACTGTGATTTTCCTTTCGCGCATACATTTTGTAAATTACTTCCCTCAAACAATGTAGGGTATTCTTAGTAATTCGGATTTTGCTCCGGGAAACGCTTGCAGACATATTTCTTCTAAATTCGAAATCTGTAGCTCTGTTTGGTTTTTCTAGATTATATAATGTGCATTCTGGGACTTTTAGTGCTTCGGATGCTTTTTGAATTGCCTTAAATCGAGATCCTAAATCGTTTTGAAAATAGTTTACTACATTAAGCATAAGTTTTTTGGATTCATCAGAATATAGCATTTTTATATCTTATTTTGCGTTATGACATTAACATGAAACGTAACTTCAAAAACGTGACATCTAACAAATTATTAATAATCGACGTTCATTTTTGTTGGTAATTTTTTGTTTCAACTGATTTATTAATAATAAATAAGGATGGTGTTATTCTAAATGGGTATTAAAAATACTATACATACCTATCCTAAAAATCAATTACCTTAATACCTTTGTTCAAATAACACCATGCCAAATAACTCAAAATGCATGAGTTAAGAGCTTCTTAACTCACTGATGTAGATAAAAATATTTTAAAACACTTTAAATACAAAAAAAGATTTATTTTTTAAATTCTGCATTTAAAAAAGAAATAATATACATGGGTGTTGCTTTAAACAAACTGAGATATAGCATTATAAATATATGTAATTATTATTACATTATAAGTATATACAAGTTGGCCACGACATAAAACATAGCTTGTATAAGATGGAGTGTGAGTACCAAGGAAAATATATGGAAGTACTAATAAAGTTAAATAATATATGAAAGAGAAAGAAATAGTGAGGGAAATGTATAAAAAAGGAGAAAAAAGATTAAACGGCTCAGCCCTCAACAACTCGTAACCGTATACACCAGTGTACACCAGTGCAGACACGCACACCCACACACTCACATAACCACACCTACACTAGTGCACACTGATGTAACTGCCTTCAGGCTTCATCAGTACGGTAAGGATTCCGGAAGCGAAGAAACCGATCCCAAATCACAAAAATCCAGGAAGCAAACGATGCAACGAGGCACCGTGTACAACCCAGGAGATGGAAAAAAAATTGATGAAGAAACGAAAATAAATGATGGAAAAAAAGCAAACGGGGCCTAAAGCCCCAATTTGCAGCCAAGAACCAGAGTCGCCCAGGATTGTGGGTTTCGTCCAGAACAGCCGCGGAGGTAGCCAACAGCAACCCGCCGCAATACCCTTTAGCCGTGGTACCAATATGAAAGAGAAAGAAATAGTGAGGGAAATGTAGTAAAGAAAAGAAAAAAAAGACTAAACGGCTCAGCCCTCAACAACTCGTAACCGTATACACCAGTACACCAGTGCAGACGCACACCCACACACTCACACAACCACACCTACACTGAGTGCACACTAATGTAACTGCCTTCAGGCTTCATCAGTTGGGTAAGGATTCAGGAAGCGAAGAAACCGATCCCAAATCACAAAAATCCAGGAAGCAAACGATGCAACGAGGCACCGTGTGCAACCCAGGAGATGGAAAAAAAAATTGATGAAGAAACGAAAATAAATGATGGAAAAAAAAGGGCTGAGCCGTTTAATCTTTTTTCTCCTTTTTTATACATTTCCCTCACTATTTCTTTCTCTTTCATATTGGTACCACGGCCACCACGGCTAAGGGTATTGCGGCGGGTTGCTGTTGGCTACCTCCGGGTGGCTGTTCTGGACGAAGCCCACAATCCTGGGCGACTTGGTTCTGGCTGCAAATTGGGGTTTTAGGCTCCTGTTTGCTCCTTTTTTCCATCATTTATTTTCGTTTCTTCATCATTTTTTTTCCATCTCCTGGGTTGCACACGGTGCCTCGTTGCATCGTTTGCTTCCTGGATTTTGTGATTTGGGGATCGGTTTCTTCGCTTCCTGAATACCCTTACCGTACTGATGAAGCCTGGAAGGCAGTTACATCAGTGTGTACTAGTGTAGGTGTGGTTGTGTGAGTGTGTGGGTGTGCGTGTCTGCACTGGTGTACACTGGTGTATACGGTTACGAGTTGTTGAGGGCTGAGCCGTTTAATCTTTTTCCTCCGTTAAATAATATATATAAATAAGACAAATAAAACTTCATTATTATTTCTTTTGGGACACCCTGTGTAAAACAAAATATTTTTGTGAGATGTGCCTTTATAAACCATGCAACATTTATATTAAAATTTGTTTATATCTCTTGTTTATATCAACAACGACGATATTGGACTTGCTCGTGCTTATGGACCACCTTGTAATATAAATAGAATAAAATTATAGTTGAAACGAAAAAACTACTGCCCAAAAAACCAGTCACAACAATAATTAAACATAATATGCACATATCAATAAGTATATTTACACAATTTTATAATCATTTTATACAAAATCATTTATACAATATTCCCTTTAATTTACTATACCTGCAGCGATTTATATGATTTTTCTTAAGATTTCTTGTAAATAATAATTAAAATAATAACTATGTCTCTGTTTCAATTAATTCACTATTTGTATAACTTGGAATAAAACATGTGGAATCAGAGAATATGTTTTTTCTGAATATTTTTTTATATACCGGGTACGTCTCAAAAGTGGCTCAGCCCTATAAGAGCTTTGGTATATTTATGACATAAATTAGGATTGATTGACGTATTCAATTCTTTTCGGTCAGTTCCTGTTTCACCGGAAATGACTACAACTTTTGATTTTTAAATGATGTGTCTATTTGACAGAAAATGACTCTGAATAGAAAGTTGGCATATCACATGCCAACTTTTGACATTTTCGCTGAAAACAAAATTGTGCTTTAAATTTCAATCTAGAGTGTCATGGCTGTGTTAAAAAGACTAATTTTAAATCAAGAAGCCTTGGAAAAATAGATTTGAACGTCTAATGTTTTTAATGTATTGTCTTGTCCGGTTGAAAGATGCCCAAATCGTATTTTCCTCATAGTCATATCTCAATTTTTTCAATTGGAACAAGGGTGGCTTATTAGCATATTTGGAAAAGGTATTTTTTAACGAATAATTTGGTACCACACACTTGGTATTTCGAGTCAAATTGTCGTTCTGAACTGCATATTGCAATTTAAAATAAACCATATTCGAAAATGTCAAAAGTTGACATATGATATGTCATTCTATTCAGAGTTTCATTTTCTATCGAATAACAAAATACCGAGGATGTCATTTAAAAATCATAAATTATAGTGATTTCCAATTGATTTCCAAAAAATTGAATACGTCAATCGATCCTAATTTATGTTCAATCTCGATTTTTTATCTCAAAAAATAAAGAAGTAATAGCTGTGAGCCACTTTTTTTGTCCTTTGAAGCTGTGAAAAAATCAAACCTAACTGAGTTAACGTAAAAAAAGACACAGAAATTTATGCCGCAAAAAAACGTATATTTGGACACTTTCAAGGGAATCAAAATTTGGACGCAGTCAAGAATGTGCTAAATTTGTTTTTTCTTTGTCAGGACCTAAACCAAATGTTGTAAAAGGAACCAGAGTGATTCTGCCCATCAACCCGAGAAAGAAACGTTCAATAGAAGATCCAAACCGATGGTCGATAAGTTTGAACCGCGTTGATGGTGATACCATCGCTGTCCAGGTGCGTGTTTCTCCTCATGCTCCTGTTGGTATCTGGAAATGCTCGTTACAGACCAACATAGCTGGCGAAAAAGGCAGAAGAAATGATTACGAAGTAAGTATAGCTACAGTGTATTTAAAGCCAATGTACACCAAAGAATAAAGGTGTCCATTCACATACATACATACTGCCATTACTCGCTGACGAATACTCGACACGCATCAGAAGATGGTCACGCAAGGCGTTTTCTTTAATGAGTTTATTTGCCTACCGCACTCCGGACATTCAAATCTCATTGCTTTGTTGCCTCTTTACTTTTTGGTTGTCGCTGTTAACTGAGTTTACAATTCTTCTCGATTGAGTTCTATTTGAACTGCTTCTTCTCACTCATTCTGCATGTTAATCCCCTTTAAGTTTTCGTGGAAAATGTCCTTGTACCTTTTGAGTTGTCTACCCGGTCTCCTTTTATGGTCTACAAGCTCACCGTAAAGCAGAGATTTTGGTATGCGTTTTTCTTGCATTCTGCATACGTGACCAGCCCATCTTAAGCGGGATTTTGTAACCATGACTTCAATACTCTCGCAGTTAGCTTTTTCAAGGACCCATACGTTTGAGACATGATGGAACCACCGGATTCTTAAGAGTCTTGTCTAAGGTGTCTCTGTTGCAATTTGTTTAATGCGTTCATGTGTCGGCGGTACGGCACCCAGGTTTCGCTCCCAGATAACATGGTGGGGATTATAATTGCTCAGTACACTGCAAGTTTCGTTTTTGTACTCAAGTTATGATTGTAGAAAACTCTGTCTTTTAATTGCCAGAATGCTCTTGACGCACTGCTAATCCTGTACTGAATTTCAGAGTCTATATTGGCCTTTTCCGAAATCAAAATGCCAAGGTAATTGAATTCTGCTACATATTCCAATAGTTATTCTTCGATTTTTATAGCATTGTTGTGATCTTCCGGGGGAGTGCACATGATTTTGGTTTTGTCGATGTTTAGCTTAAGGCCCAAAGCCTCGTGTAAAGCTCTTAACTCACTGACGGTAGATAAAATACAATAGATCTGTAAGGTCTCGGTGATTATCTCCCCTACTACATATTCTACATTCTACTTACTTTACTGTGTTTTTTTAGATTCCAGATGAGATCTACATCATTTTCAACCCATGGAATAGCCACGATGGAGTCTACATGGAAAAAGAGGAAGAAATAAAGGAATACGTGTTGAACGAAGTGGGTAAAATATGGTGCGGAACGTTCAAGAAACCAACCGGAAAACACTGGGTGTTTGGACAATTCGACGACATAGTTTTACCATCCGCCATGTTGTTACTGGAAAAGTCTGGATTGCCTCATTCGGAAAGGGGTAATCCTGTGATGATTGCCAGGGCATTGTCAGCAATAGTAAGTATATTAGAAAAACATAATCACACAGTTTTATTAATTTGCAACTCCAGCCATGACCGGGTGTTTCTCAAAAGTGGCTCACCTTTATAACTTTTTTATTATTTTAGATAAAAAAAACGATTTTTTGTACGTTAGTATATGACATAAATCAGGATCGATTGACGTAGTCAATTGTTTTCGGTCACTTCATGTTTCACCGGAAATGACTACAACTTTTGATTTTTAAATGACACCCTCGGTATTTTTTTATTTTATATGATAGAAAATGACACTCTGACTAGAATGGCATATCATATGTCAAATTTTGACATTTTCGCAATATGGTTTGTTTGAAATTGTAACATGCAGTTCATAACGACAATTTGATTCGAAATACCAAGTCTGTGGTATCAAATTATTAGTAAAAAATGCTTTTTCTAAATATCTATGATAATGAGCCACCGTTGTTCCATTTGAAAAAAATTGAGATATGATGAAAAATACGATTCGGGCATCATTTAACCGGCTCGGACAAGACACGAAAAACATTAGACGATCAAATCTATTTTTCCAAGGCTCCTTGATTAAACATTAGTGTTTTTAATACAGCACTGGTAACACATATTTAATTCTATATCCCTATTATATAACAGATATTATTTTAAGACCAGTAGATCGTTAATCAAAATACCAAACATTAAATTAGGATGGCCAAAAAAAAAACAGTTTTTTTATAGAAATCCGCGTGTTAGTTAGACCTTGAATCCTAATAACCAATAGAGCACCATTTCTGCGAAGAACTTATCAATAACTTGTTTATATACAAAAATATATTATTTCAATTAAATCATAACTGTTTCTGATATAATTTTTTATGTGTTTAAACAGAGATGATACCACATTACTGTCTATTTATATTTTATAGACTTTTACAGATCTCCATGTTATTTTATTTAAAATTATTTAAGAGCATTAAATTGTTTATAAACCTTCATGCTTCAAAGAAATGATTTAAAACACATATTGGCATAGTTGCTAAGTTGTTAAGGTCTCCTCTACACATAATGTTGCATCTTATTTGTTCAGTCATATTATACAATATTCAGTTAACTGAAGAATATATACAGGGTGTCCCAGAAATAAGTGCAAGTATTTTAATGGGTGGTAGATCTCGATAAAAGAAACATATTTTCTCTTTATCGTTCAAATAAGTCGAAAAAAACCAAGTTATACTTTGAAAATTTCCAAAAAAATGACTTTTTTGTTCAAATTTTGAGAACCACTGGATCTTTTCTGGATTTTCTTTCTTGTAAATTTAATCTACTACCTGTGTTGCCATATTATCAAGAAATTATGATTTTTAAAAACTAAAAAAATTACTAAAAAATTTTTCAAAAAATTTCGAATTTTTAAAAAAAAATTTTCGTGAAAAAAACTTCATACTACCAGTTAAAATACTTGCACTTATTTCTGGGACACCTTATATAAGTAAATTTGGAAACAATATTATGGATATATTTCAGTTCATGTTTAAAAAGCGACTTTTACAAATCTAATATTTTTGCATAGTTTCACGAAATAATGTAATTTTATCAAATTGTTTAGATATCTTTTAATTTAGATTATTACCTTATTATTATTATTTTGGTAAAAGTTACTCTTTTGCCAAAAACTGATCTTAAACCGCTGATAAACTAAAACAGTTAATATTATTTAATAATTAAAGTTATCATGAAAATAAAAATTGGATACTTTAATTAAATTTAAATTTGTTAATGCTATAATGATGCTAAAAATAAATAAAAACAATACATTGTAAGAGAGATTTTTTAAATCCTAGACATATTTTTTGTATTTATTTCTCATTATGTATTCTTAGTGACAAAGTTCAGGGATTAGACACGACTTGTTTATTTAAAAAAATCAAGTTTTTCGTTGAAAAAATACCAAACAAATGCAGTAATGAATGGAATCTGCTTAGATACTGGACTTAGTAGAATTAAATTCTATACAGTATAGTAGGTAAATTAAAAAGTTGTTCAAGAAAGGAAAAAAAAAATAAAAAAGAATTTAAGAAATACTAGATTGTGGTTGATACTTATTATTTTTTGAGACATAGTATTTTAAAACAAAATTAACATCAGTCTTTACTAAACGATCTTTAAGATAAACAGAGAAACACACATGCATACAAAAAAAATATTTTTTTAAGGTGAATTCTGTTGATGATGATGGTCTTGTGGAAGGTCGCTGGGATGGCAACTACGAAGATGGAACCTCACCATTTGCCTGGACTGGATCTCATGCTATCATGGACCAGTTTCTCCAATCTGGAGGCAACCCAGTCAAATACGGACAATGCTGGGTCTTTTCCGGCGCTACAGTAACTGTGTGCAGGACTTTGGGAATACCCTGTAGATCCACAACGAACTATGTTTCCGCTCATGATACCAACAGATCAATGACAGTTGATAAGTAAGTATATTTATTGAATACTTTAGTATTTATTTATAGAACCAGCTGTATTGATAGGTGTTTGATTGAAAAAATAAATTTGGAACTCATTTGTCATAAACAGTTCTGGAAAAATTTATGACTAATTTATAAAATTGTTTCCAAATTTATTATTTCAGTCAACTTATTTACTTTTTGTCAATAATGACTTGTACTGATTATTTTGATTCCAAATATCTTGAGAACGGTTGTTGTAGATGGAAATGTATATTTATCACGCAGTAGTTTTATACAGGTACGGACGAAAAATTAATGTTCTTTAAAACAATTAAAAAAAGTCAGAGTCATACTGACATAAAAATCGAATTCAGGCCATCCTGTATAATAAATAACTATTCCTTCTCCAGATTCTTTGACATGTTTGGCAACAAAATTGAAGAAAGCGAAGAGGTGGATTGCAAAGACTCTTGTTGGAATTTCCATGTGTGGAACGACGTCTGGATGGCCAGGCCGGACCTGCCCCCTGGATACGGCGGTTGGCAAATAATCGACGCCACTCCTCAAGAAACAAGTGACCAAGTATACAGGTGCGGACCGGCTTCTATTGCTGCAGTACAGAAAGGTAGTAAAAAATTTATTTAAAATATTAAAAAATAAGTTTAGAATTATAATAAAGACTGATATTTGATGATATTAGACTGAATATTTCATTAAAATCAGAAATTAAATGAAGAAATACCTAAGCAAAAAGAAAAGTATATAATATA